>NW_026622997.1:30768776-31096194 GCF_023065955.2 Ursus arctos | reverse complement strand
GCAGAGGCCAGGGTTACTGCTAAAACATCCTTCACAACAAAGAATTACCTGGCCCAAAATGTCAATAGTGCTGAGATTGAAAAACCGCTCCAGAGTAACTGATTTCAGAGAAACATTCAGAGAAAGAGCAAGATAGGGCCACATATCTTTTATGACCTAGCCTCAGAATCACACTCCGTCATTACTACCACACTCCATGTATTAGAGAAGTGAGTCAGTAAGTACCACCTTCACTGAAGGTGAGGATCATTAGCTCCACCTCTTTAAAGGAGAAGTATCAATTTATGGCCATATTTTTAACTCATTACATTTAGCAACATGGTTTTTTTAAACAAAATACTGAAATTCTCAAGAAATCTCACTTACTTTTGGGAATACTATTTAAGAACCTTCTTACTGCTCTAGAAAAATCACTGGAATTCCATTTAACAAAGCTACTTTTGCTTCCTAGTGAGTGGTCTCTGCAGTATTTTGATGGCCTAATCTCAAAAAAGTCTATTAAGCATAAACATATGCAGTCTGATACAGGGAAAAAATAAACTAGTAGTCAAAAGATTTGAGTTCTAGTTTTGGTTCTGGCACTTCCTAGCTGGTTATCTGGGACAAAGCTTCTATAAGCCTGTTTCCAAATAAATAAAATGGGAGTGTCACCTGCTCTGCTTATCTCATAATGTTGTTTTGAGGCTCAAATAAAATAATTATGTGACTGTACCTTATGAACTATAAAAGGTAGGTAGCTTTAAATGTTCTAAGTTGAAATAACATGATATTATAAAATAGTTTCATGACCAGCTTCCAGCATGGGGTTTATCACAAAGTAGATTTAGATATATATAAAATATATAGATTTTATATATGGATAAATAGATATATTTTTATATCTCTTACTCTCAAATTTGAGGTTGAGTAAACCTCTGAAATAACAGTAAAATAGGGAAATTAAAATATAATCGAGGGGGGCGCCTGGGTGGCACAGCGGTTAAGCGTCTGCCTTCAGCTCAGGGCGTGATCCCGGCGTTATGGGATCGAGCCCCACATCAGGCTCCTCTGCTATGAGCCTGCTTCTTCCTCTCCCACTCCCCCTGCTTGTGTTCCCTCTCTCGCTGGCTGTCTCTATCTCTGTCAAATAAATAAATAAAATCTTAAAAAAAATAAAATAAAATATAATCGAGGGACCAAATCCTTGACCATTTGTTATCAATGCTATGGATAACTAACATATTTGTTAGTTCTCCAAGTTAAAATGTACATTATTTAGCAATTATTAGATAAGGTCTAAGACTAGAATCAGCAATATAATGTAGCCAATACTTTAGACATTGAAATTTAAAAAAAATCCCTTTATTATTTGTTTCCAAATCCAAACTCTGTGGGAGAGCAGAAGCTATAGGTGATCTGAGTATCCTCAGAATCTAGCCCGGTGCCTGGAACATAATCCAAGATTAATAAATACATACCAAAGCAGATAGTTTCTGACCTCAAGGAACAGAGAAATCTCGTTGGAGTGTCAGAATAAACAGACACTCACATAAACAAATCACTGAAGACTTTTAAAAGCAATACATTTGCTTCCTCTAATCCATTACATACACTCCAGTCAGATCAGTTTTAAAACACTTCCTCAATACTTTACAACTCAAGAAATTTAATAGCTTTTCCATGGCCCAGAAAAATGCAATGCCTTAGCCCTACTCCAGACCTGATTCTTCATTGTTGGGGGTAGGATCCAAGCATCTGTATTTAAAAACTCCACGCTGATTCTGAAGCACAACCAGAATGACAGCCACATTTGGGTTTAAGCTACCTGAGATATTCTTGCTGTCAGGCCAGTCCATCTCATAACTAATTCTCTTAGCGGTGTTTTCTCCTGTTCCCTAAAAAACGTTCCCTTTCCTCTTCTCCAAATACTACCCACCTTTCAAAATAACCTTCAAATCCTTTTTCTTCCATGAAACCATTCTAACTACTATAGCCCACAATGCCCCCACATCCCTATACACATTAACACCTTTTTATATATACAGTTCACTTATATTTTATGTCTATTTCTTTTTTTGTTTGTTTGTTTTAGTAGGTCCATGCTCAGCATGGAGCCCAATGCAGGTCTTGAACTCACGACCCTGAGATCAAGACCTGAGCTGAGGTCAAGACCTGGACGCTTAATCAACTGAGCCACTCAAGTACCCCTTATGTCTGTTTCTTTTAACATCGATGGGCATTTAACACTGATGGATAACCAACAGATTTTCTTCACTACAGTAAATCTAAAACATAAGCAAATATGCACACACATTTCCAACTTTCAAAATCATGTTGCCTTAATACCTAGAGTTACAGAAATCTTCAGGTAATTGGCTCGTTCCCTGACTGTAATTTTCATGACCACTGTCATTCATCAGCGCTCATCTAAGCTTTCTTCAAATATCACACCTCCACATCTTTAAGGCTGAATCATACAAGTTTATAACATCAATCTATTCCTAGGATAGTTAGTGCTACATCTGAGATCATCCTCAAACAATGTTAAGAAAAATAATCAAGGAAAAGCATGAAACATTACATTTCAATAGACTTGAAAACCAAAGGGTTGGCTATTCTTGAGATAAGCTTTAGAAGTACAAATCTGGACATACGATGTACAAACAAAGCCACTGTTGAGACTGTATCATATGATCAACTGAAAAAGAATATGCACACGGGGCGCCTGAGTGGCAGAGTCGGTTAAGCATCTGACTTTTGGTTTCAGCTCAGGTAATGATCTCAGGGTCCTGGGATCAAGCCCCACATCAGGCTCCGTGCTCAGAGCCTGAGACTCTCTCTCTCTCTGCCCCTCCTACTTGTGTTGTCTGTCTGCCTATCTCTCTCTCTAAAATATATAAAATCTCTAAAAGAAGAAGAAGGAGGAGGGGGGGAAGGGGAGGAGGAGGAGGGAAAGAAGAAAAAGAATATGCACAGAAAGTATAGTTTTTCTATCTTTCTGCTGATGGAAGGTTCAAGTTATCCCACCTAGTTTTTCCTCGGGCCAATCAACCCAAATACATAGGGTTATAGAAGTGGTTCTCAACAAGGGTAACTTTGTCCCCAGGGGACATATGGCACTGTCTAGAGACATTTTTGTCTGGGATTGCTACTAGAATTAGCAGGTAGGGTACAGGATGCTGCTGAATATCCTACAATGCACAAGACAGACAGCTTCCCACAGCAAAAAAATTATCCCACCCAAAATGTCAATAAGCTGAGTAACCCTAGGTTATATTATATTTGGAAATGTAAATACAGCTTGATAGATGTTCATAATACTTACTGTTTTCTTAATTTGCTATTTTTCCCCTTTTGTCCCCTGTAGCACTGATATCATTTACCTTATCGAGACTGCTAATTTCAAAGCAGATCATTCAAATATAAGGCACTTAGGACACTAGACTAGGAACAGAAAATGAAGCAAGACAAACTTATAATGTCAAATGAGAAAATTATTAGAAGTTTATCAATATAAGATGCCAACATCAATATTTCACTTCAATTTAATACGAAAATCATTAGGGAGCAGAGGAAGATAACTAAGATTTTCCCAGCATTTGGTAGCCTGGAGAAGAAAACATAAATAGAAACTTATTATGCAAAAGTCTAAGTTCAAAAAGGCTCAAGCTAGCTAAAGCCCTAGATGGATTTGACAGAAGAGGGAAAAAAAGAAATATCTCTTGGGGATATTAAGAATAAAGCAATTATTTCTGGGAATAAAGTTGTATCTACTACAAGGATGATGAAATACAAGAAAGAATTCAATATACACTTGTATAAACCAGACACTTCAAGCTGAGTATCACAGGACAGACTAACGGCATGATTAAGGACACTTAATTTGTAAGTGAAGAAGACTGTCACAGGAGAGACACCACCCCAAGTGGAAGTAGAGGGCTGGGTTAAGGATCTAAAGGACCCTTACCCTCACAGTCCCCTGCTTCCCCTAACACATAGCCTCCGTGAGCCCTGGGCAGATCAAAAGAAGAAGTTCTGACCTGTTGTGGGCACATGCTGATGTCATCACTTTCTAGATCTGAGTCATCAGATGGAAAGGCTCAGAGATTTCCAACACATATACTTGCACAGAGTTGCCCTAGATATAAAAAGTGACCAGTATGTCACTAGAGTCAAGGGAGACAAAAGAATCTAGAAGAAAATTTCAAAGGAAGCATTAGAAACATAAAGGTAGATTTGAAATGGCAACTTAAGTGAAAGAATGCAGAAAAGAAAAGCTACAGAGGACTTCCAAAGCAATCTCTGAGGAAACAAAATGTCCCTTCTAGACGGATATTTTCAAAAGCAGTCACTCTTCCTGCTTTGTTTTCTTTTTTTATTTTTATAAACATAAATCTAGCACAGTGCTTAACACTGGCAATACTGAATTAATGAATTTAAGAAAACAAAGGGGACAACTGGTATGCTTTTGCCTTTGGGGGGGGGGCATAGTTGTGTTGTGTGATGCCTCTACCCGGGACCATAGGCTTGGCAAAACAACCAATGCATACTTGTGGGTAGACTGACAGTAAGACACACATACTCACATACCTTCCTTCATGTCATAGGCACAATGACAATACCACCAAGGCCTAGAGGTTTTGAGGAAAACAAGGAAATCTATAACAACATCATTCAAAGTAACAGGAGCCAACGTGTTCAGGGTCTAAAGTTACTCAGACAGCAGCTAGACAAAATAAACATTTGTTCTATTACCTTTTTGTTATGTTGCCATGGGAATCTGTGTTTAGGAACACTTATTTTCCCCAACCAGATGATAGAGCAGTAAAAGGGGGAGAGCTTCCATGAAAGAGGAGAGAAAGAAGCCTGTATATCTATAAAGGCAGGGAAGACAATAAACCTTTGGGTTTTTATAGGGTCACGTATGTGTAGAATCGTTCAATCTGTAAGACTTACTCAAGTTAATAAAGAAGTCCTTGGGGCCTCACAGCCAAAACATTAGTAACAGGTAACAATAATCAGACCTCTACTAAAATTACTATAATAGGGGGAAGGGAGAGGAAGGCAAAGGAGATACAGAGCCAAATAAAACAGAAAAATAAATGAGATCTTAAATGTTGAAGGTAGGTAAAAATATCTTTTAAAATGTGACCCAATTTTAAGAAAAAACCTAGAAGCCCAAAGAAGTTAGAAAACATTCAACCTGCCAGCAGGCTAATCTTCTTTTGTCAGCAGAAGTCTAGAGCTAATCTCTTTGCTCCCTTCCTTTTGGCAACAGAAACCTGAAAAAGTGAAGTAAGCCCGTGTTATTTAAAGAGCTGGACTGGAATACCCTGAATTTCTAGGGCCCAACAGAAGTACTGGCTCTGGTACTCTGAGCCTTCTGGAATGAGAGTTGTACACATGGGTTGGGGTTGGGCACCAATTCATCAGACTCCCCCACTCTACCCTAAACTACCATTAGCACCTCTAATGGGTAGGGAATAGAAATGAAAAAATAGAGACCCCAGAGCAGAATGATCTGTTAAAACATAAATTAGATCATGTCTCTCCTCTGGTCATAACCCTCCATGGCCTCCCCTCTGGCCCAGAATAAAAGGCACAGTTCTTATAAAGGCAAGCAAGGCCTTCATGATCCCTGCACATCTGCAGCCCCTCCACCCTGCCCTACTACTATTTGGCCCCTACATCATTGGGTACTAGCCAGACTGGTCTTCTAGCTATTCTGGAGAGAGAGGCCTCCTGATCCCTCAGCCTGGAATGTTCTTCCCTCCCCACCCAAGTCCAACCCATGTTCTATATCACCTCCTGCAGGTCTTTGCTCAGCTGTCACTTCATCATCGAGGCCTACCCTGACTACCATGCTTAAAAGGGCAACACAGCCATCCCTCCCCTTTCCTTGCTTCATTTTCCCCATAGCACCTATCACCTGACATACTATAAATTTTATTTATTACCTATTTCTACTTTCATCCCCCTTAGAATATAGTTTCTTATGAGCAGAAATTTTTGTCTGTTCATACTCCATCTCCAACACCTGAAGAATGACTCATACATAGCAGGTGCTCCAAGTATCAGTGTAACACACAGTCCTGTCCTCAAGGACATTAGCATGAACCCATCTTTCTCTCCCTTCTTTCACAATCCTTACAATACTCCAAAGTTCAGATAATGGTATGAAAATAGCTGTTTGTCCAAAACCAAAACTTCGGGGTCATCCTAGACTGCTCTCTTTTCTGTACTCTTTCTCCCCTGACCTTCAGCCTAGGAGCCAAAATGTCAGGATCCAAAACCTATTTGTTAAAAGTGCAGAATTTACAGACCACCATTTTCCTCTTTCCTAGAATAAACTCTTAACAGGCTGAAATGCTGGAAAACGGGTTCATTGTATGAATCTTTAACATGGACTTAATTTATGGAAACCCTGTGCAAAGACAAACTTCTAATATTGAAAGCTTTATTTACCAATAAACAAACAAATAAATAAAAATTTCAAGTTTGAAGAGTTCTTTTTTTTTTTTTGTCCTGAAGAAATATGTGCATGATTTCCAAGTACATGGTGACCGTGAGACAAAACCCCTGGGTTCCCTAAAGTCAGGGAAACCCACTTTACAATGAGGTTTTTATTGAGCATTACAGTAATGATACCTCTTAAATAGGAACAAATCAATACCAAATTTCACAGTAAAGAGCAAAAATCTAATGTATTTTCAAAGGCCTGGAGAGGCAGTTTCTTCTATTAATATCCTATACTTACATAACACAAACATGTACAGATAGTCCTAACTTTACAAAATGCACACTGAAGAATTTCAAACCAAAAGGATTCATAAATTCAGGAATTAAATATTTGCACCACCTAATAATTACTTGGGGAAAAAATTTGATCTGGGCAATGACTTAATTTTTTGGTCTACCAATTGTGAGGAAGAGGTGTGACTTTAATGAGTTCAGTCACTGCCCCTCAGGTTAGCTAGGCAATGACACTGGTGGGATTGGTTTTGTAGAGTCAAAGCTCTATTGAAGTGACCCGGCAACCCCTTTCTTCACGAAAAGAAGGGTAAGTACAAAGTACAGCACAAAAGAAGGTATTATACCACACAAACTCAGCAGCCTATATGTAGAGAACGTCTAGTGTTGAAACCCCAGAACCAAATCCAAAGTACCACTGACAAGTAAGCCATTCCTTCAATGAATGAGTCCAGTTCTTCATCTACATAGCTGGGTTAATAACAGAGATCCCATGAAGACTGAATAATAATGCTTTCAATGAAAATACTTTATAGTGTAAAATCCTGGAAAAATGACAATTTATACTAAAGTGAGAGTGATCTAGCCCAGATAATTCTTTCATCTTTGAATCCAAAGCCTCAGGGACTCAGCACCATCTGCACTGTTGCCCATGAAAGGCAAAGTCAACACACAGATCATCTCTACGGCTGAGTTAGAGGGAAATCAAAAACAGAGTACTCTTCATTATCAAGAAATTAAACTGGAAGAACTAAAAAGCCAGAGGTTCAGAATACCCTTATTTTAAAATGGGAGCCAATAGAAAAGCATCAGTAAAAAAATGGGATTCGATAAATAGGACTTTATAACAAATTTGACTAAGACTTTTTTTAAAGTCTTTATATATCAATAATATAAATATTTGCCATTATCTTTAAATATTTATTTGTCGGTACTGGTAATCTGCAGCCAATCACCGTGCTTTTGGTTACAAAGAAAAGCAAATGAGAAGGAAGATCAGTATGGGCCTATTATCGCCACTAGAAAAATAAAGGGCAAGCCCCTCTTACTGATCAGGAGCCAAGAAAGTCATCTTTGCATAGTCAACAATGATGTATTATCATTTATCTGTGCCCTGGCTCATCCTAAAAGAAAAAAAAAAAAAGATTTAAAGCAGTGAATGGCTATTAACACTAAAACTTAGCTTTGTTTATTTTTATTACACTTACGTATATACAGTCTTGTTCCACAAAGCATTCAGGAAGTTGGATTTGATTTCTTAGTAAATTTTGCCATCCTCTTACTAGAAGTCTTGTATATGCTTTATATACTGATGATAAATATAAACTATATAGCAAAATGCCTAGAACATAGTAAGCAATCCATAAAATGTAGTTATTATTTTCATTAGGCTGTAAGCTCCACGAGGGAATGGATTATCTGTCTTGCTCAGCGCTCTATCTCATGAAATCTAGCCCGTTCTCTAGTCCATAGTCGGTACTCAATATTGTTGAATAAACAAATGACTATGACTTAAGAGTAATTCTCAACTTTCACCTCTTTTATGGCTACCAGGGCCCCACCTCCTCTAATCAACAGCAAGGGTCTGGAAAAACCATACCCAGAGGAAAGGCATTTAAGTTCCTGTTTATGTTTCCTTAAACTCACCACAGAGTCCCCCCTTCTGTCCCAAAACCAGAAAATCAATGCTTCGCAACAAAGTACTCTTAAACAATTTTGCTTCATTTCCCCTCACAGGCAACGCACAAAGTTCCTTAAAACTTCAAGACTTATTTAGTTCCTTTTACCCCTTAAAAAGGAAAGGTACATTTATAAAACCTTATCAATTCTCAATTTCTAGTGTGATTCCTTGATCTTGGATTCATAGTTGGTTATCATACAGGTTGCTACTTGCTTTTTTACCATATACTTAGCACAAATTAAAATTACGAAAATAGGCTTAATTTAAAGAACTTTTAAGTTATACATCAAAGTATATGACACTTTGGAACAATCAAATTAGGAAACTGACACCCATTTCAGTGAGGCTGCATTCCTTAAAATACTTTCAGAGATTCTTTTTCGGAACAGACTTCAGATCCAGTTCTACAAGTCCCTCAAGAAATTCGGTCATTACTTTATAGTTACAACTCCTTTTTTTTTTTTTTAAAGATTTTATTTATTTATTTGACAGAGATAGAGACAGCCAGCGAGAGAGGGAACACAGCAGGGGAGTGGGAGAGGAAGAAGCAGGCTCCCAGCAGAGGAGCCTGATGTGGGACTCGATCCCAGAACGCCGGGATCACGCCCTGAGCCGAAGGCAGACGCTTAACAACTGTGCCACCCAGGCGCCCCACAACTCCTATTTGACCTAAAACAGTATGACCAACCTGAATGCCTAATCTTTTTCACCAGACTTGAGTACAAATTCTCTAAATTATTTGGATTCAGTTTGACTGTGTTATTCCCTAAAATCAAATCTGTTCTCAAAGGATGATGGTAGCGAAAAATAACATGGGCTCCAGAATGGATACTAAGAGAAATTAAAAAAAAAAAAAAAAGTTTTCTGCAACACCCAAAAACCTGCTAATTGAAAGGACAACTTCAAGTAATTCTGAATGAGATACCACTTACTTGTAAATCTAAATTTTGGTATTTTCAATCCAAAATCAGTTACATTTGTTTATAGTCAATTGTCACATAATATCAGATACATTTTCCTTCACCAATATACCATAGATTACACTTTAAATCCCTTACCAGAATTATTCCTAAAAAAAAGGGGGGGTGGGGACAAACTCTGCCACCCTGTAAAGACACATAAGAAACTTAACAGTGGTTGTCTCTGAGGAAAGGAACAGCATGGTTGGAGAACAAGAAAGGAAAGGATACCTTTCATTAAATATCTTTTTATGCCTTTTGAATTTTATACAACATGAACATATTACCTATTTTTAAAAATCTGTTTAGCAAAATTACTTCCAAGTGTCAGATACTGCTGGCTTCTGTAAGCCAGAAAAGTATAGTACTAAAGAAATGTAAAGGTCATTTTAATGACACTTCACTATAAATCTGAATCTTCAGTTCCACTGCAGAACTATTCATACCAAGAGTAGGAAACCTTGCAAGCAGTTCTTTTTGAGTTCACTAAACTCCCCCATAATTGAGCTATTCTGCTGTATCATTTCATTAAAGTTTAAACACCACTGGAAATGAGAACTTGGTACTACAAAAATTAATGTCAATTGAAGAATGAAAAATAGAGGTAAAATAGTAAGCTATTAAAGGAGCAATGATCCAAATAAATCTTTGAAAATGTGCAAATCACACACACACATATACATTTATACAGTAACATGTTGCAAATTCCCTTAAAACGTAAACTGCCATATTATAAAAATGGGGAAAAGATGTCAAGCATAGGGCCATCAGCAACATTAACTCAGGCAGCTTGAACTAGAAAATGCAATATGATCTGTTGCTTGACACAATTGCACAATCTCAATTACCCAGAAGATTCTACCAAACAGGAAATTCATGATGTGACTTTAAGAAACACAGGAATTATAAAGATTAACACTTTTTAAGAAACACAGGAATTATAAAGATTAACACATCCAAAAGTCTGGAATTTGTTCCAAAACAAAAAATAATTTTATAGAGCCCTTTTCAAATGATGCATGCACAGGAATACATGGATTAGTTTCAAATCAGCAGCTCTCAAGTTACAGTAAATCTAACATATAGTGCGTAATACCCAAATGAGTGAAATATTTCAGATCCAGAAATTTTATGGTATCAATTTAATTTAAAACACAGAGTGTGATTTGAAGTTAAGAAGTGTCTCTTGCTTACTTTGCTATATACTCCATATCGTTATGAAAACCATCGTGTGCCTCAATCTACGAATGTGGGTAAGCTCCCTGCAAACTCTCTGAGACTTTAAAAACACAATATTCACAAGACGCATTGAAATTAAAAAATATTTACAATACCTCCCAGCATTGTTAGTAACTTTTTGATCTTGAGCGCTCCAACGGATCTGAATCTCACTTGCTCCAAATGAGAAAATTGTTTTGCCAAACAATACTTAAATGAGCAGTGGTATGTGACTAATCAGTGAGGCCGCCAGTTTCTCAAGCTGCAATGTTCTTGCAGGCACTACCACCCACCCCCACTCTGCGAAAAGGAAATACGCTTTCAACCGAATCGGAAACACACCACTCAAGCTGGCACTATGCTGGCCGAGATAAAGTCGGTATTTTAGGTCTATGGGTCGCTGCTAATGCAAGTGCGAATTCAAAACGAATGCTTCTCAAGATGAGATTTCGAAAGAGGTTTGCAAAAAAGCCCGGACAGAACGCCCTTCGTCGTCAGTTTTGTTCGGACAACCGCAGTCTCCTGGTCGAGCTTTGCCCTTCTGCTCCTCCCTGCAGCTCCCCGGGCTTGTCTGCTTTGAGGGCAGGTTTCGGCGCTCAAAGTGAGCGCACCTCGGGAGAGAGCTTTTCTGCTCGACGTTGGCAGGGAGACCCCCCGAAGGGGCACCCCAGCCTCCGTGCCAGCCCCCGGAGAAGCAACCCCCCAAGAAGGGCTTGCGCAGGGTGCGAGCCGGGGCCGAGCTCCAGCACCCACAGCCCACCGTGGACTGCATCTTGCACACAGCTCACCACCTACCTGGGAGTGCAGAGTGCAGGGTGCAAGGGGTACACGGAGCGCAGGACAGGGGTCGAAGGGGCAGCGATGCCCTCCCCCACGGAAAATTCCTGCCGCTTGGTGCAACGCTGAGCTGTGGAGGCAGGCCTGGCCCTGGGGTATTAAGGGCCACCCAGACCACCGCAGACCCAAGCCCGGTGACACTCACCACACGGAGCCATAGGCACCGGAGCCCACCGGGGACAGATTCTGGTAACGCTCGGGCACCTCCCAGATTGTCTTGTTCAGCTCCTGCCGGTAGAACGTGGGCCTCTCCTGAGACATCTTCCAGCGGCGGCCGCGGGGCTAGGAGGTGGCCCTGAGGGGCCCCGCCTGCGCCCGCACCCACTCCCCGGCCCTCGTCGCCCGCCCAGGCGGGCGGGGACCCGGAGCTGGCAGTCGCCGCAGGTGCGGCAGACGCGACCCCGCCGACTCCCGCGCGCGCGGCCCCTGTCAGCCGCAGCTGCTGGACGCGCCTCAGCGACGGGGGCGAGCCCGGCTAAGGGCAAGGGCACGCTCCGGGGCTCAAGGCTGCGCCCACCACGCTCTCCCTGCACCCTCTCCCCGAGCAGGCCGACTCCCGGCTGCGCCGCGAGACTACCGCTCCAGCTGCAGCGCCCGCTGAGGTTCCAGTGGTCGCCGTTCCAGAGCCAGCGAACAGGAGCCTCTTGCCGTACTCTCGCGAGAACAGCTCCCGGGACTCTCCGCGAGCCGAGATTTTACCCAATATGGAACCCGCCCACGGGAGGGGGTTGACGACGGGAGAGGATGGGAGGAGCACTTCTCGCGAGAAAAGAGCAACAGCTGGAGACCAGAGGCAGGAACTCTTAGGGACTGTTCTTAAGGGCGCGAAGGCGTACCCGGGAAGGAAGGGATAAGCAGGCAACGTATGCCGCGTGCGCCCCACCGTGGTCGGCGGGGCAAATGCCTGGCTCCGTGGTGGAAAGCCACAGTGACTCCCGACACAGTCGGGAAAAGAGCCAAAATATCTTTGAACTGCCGGTAGTCACCAGCAGCCGAGCATCTGCTCAGCGGAACCCCCAATTTCCAAGCAATACTTACATTTAAAAGAGGAAGGTACTGGCCAGAAAGCCGTTGTATTCCATCTGCTCAAGGACATATGGCTTAATCTTCGGAATTGTGACGAACTCTATCCCAAAACCAAGTATTAGCTCTGCATTAAGGCTGAGGTTTTCCATCCAAACTCTCCTAGCGGTTCTTAAAACTTTTACGTGCAGAAGAATCACTTTGGGTGTTTAAAAATGCGAAGTCCCAGGACCCACAGGCAGTCTAAGTGGATAGGTCCATGATGCGTGCCAAGAATGCACATTTTTACAATACGCCACCAAGTAGTTCTGATTCAGGAAAGTTTCCGGTATCTCCCTTTGACAAGGATTTTTGAAAACATTCCTCTGAGGGTTTGAAACTGAATCCTGCTCTGAAGCTTCCAGTAAAGACGATTTTAAGCATTTGATTCATGCCTCTCAGATTAAGAAGGAGAGCAAGGCAGAGAGTGGTCTTCTGGTAGTGTGGCATTAGGCAAGTCCTTTCTTACACCCTAGTTCCAGTTTCTGCAAAAATAATTCCTGCCTTATACTCCCACCTAATAGGGGCATTTGTAAAGCTGAACAAGATAATAAGTGTGAATGGGCAACATATTACAACCCCATACCTACCCCACTGTTACCAACTTACTCCTTTGTTAAAGCTTGTTAAAATCTCTCCTAGAAGTAACTGGGCCCAAGCCAGGACGCTTCTCAACACTTACCATGACTATTCTCTTTGGTGTTACCCATCCCTTGGAGTGCTCAGATTTTGCCTATCTTGTCCCAGCATCTAGCACAGTGCCTGGAACGTCTTAGGAAACCCATAAATATTTATTAGACAAATTATGAATAATGACTATGATCTCAATTTAGGAGGTGGTGCAGGATCCTCAGATCTCCTCAAGGAAAAACAAAAAAAGTCATGGGTGATTCACGGAAAGCTTTTCCTGGGAGATTCAGTGTGGCTTAGCCTGGATTCTCTTGCCTATGAAGACATGCTGCTTGAAAATGTTCCAAGCCTACCTGCGGGTTAGGGAGCTTTCCAAGAAGTAATGAAGGTTGAAGGAGGAAGTGAGAGCAAAACTGTGCCGGTGAAGAAATGGTGGGTGGGAGTGGGGAATCAAGGTGATGAATGGATGGATGGAGAGAAGGGAGGAAACTCGGAAGTGGGAATCCTAAGGAATTCATGTAATTATCCAAAACATTGGGATAGTGAGGCGAGAGTGACTGAAAGGGTAAAGATGAAGTAAGCAGAACATCCAGTCACTCATTCAACAAATATGTACTGAATGCCTACTCAGTGCCAGGCGCTTCTGATTAGTCAATTCAAAAACAGACACAGTTGCTGCCTACATGGGGTTTACAATTTATTGAGCATTTACTATATCCACCACATTGTTTAGGCACTGGTAATACAGCAGTTAGTGAGAGAGAAAAATCCCTGCCTTATAGAGTGACAGTCTACAAAAAGGAAGGAATAGGTAAAGTGAATGTGTTAGACATTATTAATACAGTAATCGAGCAAGTGTAAAACTGCACTGGGCCAAGCAGGACTACAGGGCGTAGTTCGAGACAGTGACAGGGACTGAGTCAGCTTCAGAAGGTTAAAGGGCAGGGCGTTGGGGGGGCCCAGCAAGAGACCTGGGCAGAAGAGTGTCCTTCAGTGGGAGGGGCCAGGCTTGCGGGGCAGAGAGCTAAGGTTGGAGACCTGAGTGACCTTCCAGCCTCCGGTTTCCTCCTGGGTCTTCTGACATGGTCATAGGGTGACTAAGTGAATTACTGTGGGTGAAGTGCGGGGCACGAGGCCTGGCATCAAGGCCCCTAGTCAAGAGCAGTCAAACCCCAAAGAAAGTGGAGGCCTGGGAGGCACAGGTTAAGGGGCTTCCCGGCCCGGTTACCCCCGCCCCCCGCTCCCGACAGCAGCTGCCCGTGCTCCCGTTCCTCGCCCCAACTCCTGTCCCCTGCCCGCCAGAACGCCCGCGGGTTCGGCCGCAACGGCTCGGGAACGGCCGCCGTCCGCGTCTACAGCGCCGCCAGCCGGGCGGGAGCAGCGTTGGACCCCAGTGCCCGCACTCGCGCCCCCGCCGGGAACCAGGTGGAGTCGTGGCCGGGAGCCGCTGGGGGCCGGGGGCCGCAGGTTTGAGCGGGACGACCGCGTCCGGGTGCAGGGGCACCAGCTCCTCCTTACCCTTCGAAGTCCCCGGGCGGGGGCCGCGTCCATCACTGGCAGGGCCAGGCGCGTCGCGGGCGCTCAGTGTTTGTGAAATGAATGAATGACGATAGTCCCCGGGAGTTTATCTCTCAGAGGCATCGTCTGTACTTGTGAAAGGCCGCGGAACCGCAAGGACTAGAGGCAATGCGTGCGTTGCAACCGAATCCTTTCAGACTCATTGGTCTGAGTTGTCTGCAGCCCGAGGCATCTCCCAACACCCCATCGTCCGTGCCCAGGCGCGCCTTCTGCTTTCAGACCTCACCGCTCTGTTTGTTTGTTCCTTCGGGCTTAGCCCCCACTCCCACCTGCTTTGGTCCCTTTCGCTTGACTCTTGTTAATGTATCGGTGACCCCCTGGAAGCCTTCTCCAACATCCCCACCCCGACAATGAGTTTCTCTCCAACACACCCCACTGGTAATAGTCTCACCAAGTCTCATTAAAGGTAGTTGTTTCTGTGCCCGGTGGTCAGCTCCTGAGGGCTGTCGATTTATTATTCATCCCCAGCCACCAGACAGCATGACCGAAGGATAGGAAAAGCAAGGCACCTCGCTTGTGCCTTTGCTATATTCCAAATACATTCCTTATAAAAATGAGGTAGGGCAAAGGGCTGTTGTGTCTGATGGAATTACAAGTGCTTATTTGAAATTTTGGAGGTGAATTTTACCTTGTGATTATAGAGAATATAGGAAAGATGACGCTATGAGGGGAAAGATATCCTTGCCAATAAACTAAGGCTCAAGATTTCATATCTATCAGGTCAATAGTCAGAAAATTGGGTTGCATCTAAATTTTTTTATTCTTGGCTTTTTAAAATACTTTCAACACATTATGTAAATGAATGGATGGATGGCTGGATAGACAAGGGTAGTATGGGGGAGGCAGGGGCTAAGTCAAAAGTGCCTGTTTTTAACAATGCCCCCAATGTTAGCAAAGAAAGACTGACCAAGTGAAGATAATTGGCTGCATTTACAGTGATCCCCATACTTGACTGTTTATCGAATCACCTGGAGGGTTTCTCAAAGCAACTGCTGGCCCATCCTCAGAGTTTCTGATTAATTAAGTCTCGCTAGGTAGGGCCTGGGAATTTGCATTTCTAACACATTCCCAGATGATGCTGATGCTATTTGTGAGGGCACCAAGTGTGGACTACGTAGATTAAAGTAATTAGTTAGTTAGTAGTGAAGCCCAATGCCCGGAATCACATTTGAAGAATGACAAAATGACGTCTTAAGACTTTGGACCCATGGTCCACCCACCTAAATATGTTGTCCGATGTCAGGAAGCATCAGGGAATTGTTTTCTTTCCCTCTTCCTTCCTTTCTTTCTTTCTTTTTTTTAAAGATAGTGCGCGTGAGGGGGAGTTAGGGGCAGAGAGAAAATCTCAAGCAGGCTCTATGTCCAGCACGAGCCCAACGCATGGAAAATCAAGAGTTAGAGGCTTACCCGACTGAGCCACACAGGAGCCCCTGGGAATTGCTTTCTAAGTGGACACTTACCCTCAAGATTATGATTAGAGGGACACCTGGGTGGCTCAGTCGTTAAGCATCTGCTTTTGCCTCAGGTCATGATCCCATTGTCCTGGGATGGAGCCCCGCATCAGGCTCCCTGCTCAGCGGGGAGCCTGCTTCTCCCTCTCCAGCTCCCCCTGCTTGTGTCTCTCTGTCAAATAAATACGTGAAATCTTAAAAAAAAAAAAAAAAAAGATTATGAGTAGAGCTTAGCACATTGTTGATCACACTGTGTACAGAGGCCCATCACACTGATGCCTTCAGGAGTTAGTAACGGGGGCGCCTGGTCATTAAGCGTCTGCCTTCGGCTCAGGGCGTGATCCTGGCGTTCCGGGATCGAGTCCCACATCGGGCTCCTCTGCTGGGAGCCTGCTTCTTCCTCTCCCACTCCCCCTGCTTGTGTTCCCTCTCTCGCTGGCTGTCTCGCTCTGTCAAATAAATAAATAAAATCTTTTTTTAAACAAGGGAGTTAGTAACAGAGACCCCACCCCCCCTTTACACTGTGTCTCAGCTGAAAGGTAGGTTATCCCATCAGTGTAGTTTGGTAACTTTTTTCTGAAATGCACCATATTCTCCACATCAAACTGCACCTGTCCTCTTGTAAATAGGAGCTCTTGTCATCATACTTTGTCACAAGTATCCTGCTAGTGAATAAAAATGAACCACTAGGGTTTCTAGGAAATCCACAAAGACGTAACGAAGCTGGACAAACTCCAGAGATGACATACTCCAGACAACAACAAAAACCAGTAAGGAAATCATGTGTTTTACCCCGATGCCTTTTGCCGGTCATGTGATGAGCCCTGTAAGACAGCTTTCCTGCTGCCCCTGCTGGCCATCCTCCCTGTGGTCCCGCCCACGAGTTATGACTTGATTACTTTTGCCCTAAACTACAGTAATAGTAATGGTCTCCAATCGGACTTTTTGCCTCGGTCTCTCCTGTCCAATAAAACTCTCTGTGACGATGGAAATGTTTTATACCTGCACTGTTCTGCCGCATGTGGCTGTTGAGCACTTGAAATGTAGCTAGTGCAACTGAGGAACTGATTTTTTTTGTTTTATTTTATTTTAATTACATTTAAATAGCCACAGGTAGCCAGTGGCTACCATATTGGACAGTATACCTCTAGACCGTACCACTGACACCATTCATCCTCCCAAAGAACCTCCCTGTGCATATTACTTGTCCTGCTCAAGCACTTTATTTTTTTATCATGATAAATGTACTCTTTAATCCCCATCCCCTATTTCACCCATCCCCCACCTCCCCTGTAGTAACCATCCTCTTATTCTCTATAGTTAAGAGTTTTCTTGATTGTTTCTCTCTCTCTGTGTCTCCCTCTCTCTTCTTTTGCTCATTTGTTTTGTAAAATTCCACATATGAGAGAGATCATATGGTGTTTGTCTGTCTCTGACTTATTTCACTTAGCATTATACTCTCTAGCTCCATCCATGTTGTTGCATATGGCAAGATGTCATTCTTTCTTATGGCTGAATAATATTCCTTTGTATAATATATACCACATCCTCTTTACCCATTCATCTATCAGCAGACACTTGGGTTGCTTCCGTAGTTTGGCTATTGTAAATAATGCTGCAATAAACATAGGGGTGCATGTATCCCTTTGAATTAGTGTTGTGTTTTGGGGATAAATACCCAATAGTGCGATTACTGGATTGTAGAATCATTCTATTTTTAATTTCTGAGGAACCTCCATACTGTTTTCCATAGCAGCTGTACCAGTTTGCATTCCCACCAACAGTGCAAGAAAATTCCTCTTCTCCCACATTCTTGCCAACCCTTGTTTCTTGTGTTTTTAATTATATCCGTTCTGACAGGCGTGAGGTGATAACTCATTGTGATTTTGGTTTGCGTTTCCCTGAGGATGAGTGATGTTGAGCATCTTTTCATGTGTCTGTTGTCATCTGGATGTTTTCTTTGGAGAAACATCTGTTCATGTCTTCTGCCCATTTTTTAATCAGACTATTTATCTTTGGGGTATTGAGTTGTATCCATTCTTTATATATTTCAGATACTAACCCTTTATTAGACATGTCCTTTGCAAATATCTTCTCCCATTCCATAGGTTGCCTTTTAGCTTTGTTGATTACTTCCTTCACTGTCCAGAATTTTTTATTTTGATATAATCCCAATAACTTATTTTTGCTTTTATTTACCTTGCCTCAGGGGACATATCTAGAAAAAATGTTGCTTTAGCCAATGTCAGGGGAATTACTGCCTGTGCTCTCTCAAGGATTTTTATGGTTTCAGGTCTTGAACTTAGGTCTTTATTCCATTTTGAGTTTATTTTTATGTATGGTGTAAGAAAGTGATCCAGTTTCATTCTTTTGCATGTTGCTGTCCAGTTTTCCCAACACCATTTGTTGAAAAGACTGTCTTTTCCCCAGAGTATATTCATTCCTCCTTTGTCAAAGATTAATTGACCATATAATTGTGGGTTTATTTCTGGGCTTTCTATTCTATTTCATTGATCTATGTGTCTATTTTTATGCTAGTACCATACTGTTTTAATTACTATTGCTTTGTAGTATAACTTGAAGTTTGGAATTGTGATTATATCCAGTTTTGTTTTTCTTTTTTCAAGATTCTGTGGTTATTCAGGGTCTTTTGTGGTTCCATAGAAATTTCAGAATTGTTTGTTCTAAATCTGTGAGAAATGCTGTTTCAAACACTTTAAATAGCTAAAAAGTCCAAGTTCAACCCAGCTATTCAAGACCCTGTAGGAATAGGCCTCAACCTCCTTTATGGGGCTTGACACTGACTTTACTCAGACCTATTTTTTTTTAAAGATTTGTTTTATTTGTTTTAGAGAGAGAGCACATGCATGAACAAGGGAAGGGGCAGAAGGAGAGGGAGAGAAACTCAAGCAGACTCCCTGCTGAGCACAGGGCCCAATGCGGAGCTCAGTCTCACAACCCTGAGATCATGACCTGAGCCAGAATAAAGAGTCAGACACTCAACCAACTGAGCCACCCGAGTGCCCCTTCATTCAGATCTATTAAGTTACTTGCTTTATATTATCTCTTAATTTTATCTTATTCTCTTCCTGCAATACCTTATTCTCCTCCCTGCCCCTAGTTTAGACAGAGCAGCTCCTAACTCCCCCAGGAAGCCTTTCTCATCCCCCTAGGCTGGAATTACGAATCCTACTCTGTAGGAGATCACATGGTATTAGGATATGGCATGTATTTTGGAATCAGAAAGATGGGGTTCAGGGGTGTCTGGGTGGCACAGCAGTTAAGCATCTGCCTTCGGCTCAGGGCGTGATCCCGGTGTTATGGGATCGAGCCCCACATCAGGCTCTTCTGCTGTGAGCCTGCTTCTTCCTCTCCCACTCCCCCTGCTTGTGTTCCCTCTCTCGCTGGCTGTCTCTATCTCTGTCAAATAAATAAATAAAATCTTTAAAAAAAAAAAAAAGAAAGATGGGGTTCAGGTGCTGGCCCAGCTATTTAAGACTTGTATGACTCTAAGAAACTCACTAAACTCATCAGTAAAATGGGTATAATCATCATGAGCAAAACAGTACCTCTCTTGAGATGATGGGGGAAGAACCTGGCATATGGCAGGGCAGCAATAAATGTTAACACCTGTCCTTCCCACCTCTCAACTCTTACAGCACTATATTTTGGCATTTTTATTCTACTAAACTATAGAGTCTTTGTTCTTTGGTATCCCCATAGCACCTAGCATTCAGCAAATGTTTGTAGAACACTAAATTAATTGACCACAGATGAAATAGCACATGAATTCTTAAGTTAGAAACAAATGAAGGGCAAGAGTACAGATGGTAAAAATTTATAAAATTGTGAAAATAAAAGCAGACAACTTACCGAAACTTAGTCTAATGGATGGGAGCTACCGCTCAAAATATAAATGATGGAGATTGAAGACAATAAAATGAAATCCTACTTTCTGTAAGTGAACTAGTAGGATTCAATACCTCCAAAGGGCATGACAACAGAAAACATAATGAGCTTGGAAAGAGAGGTAGAGAAATTCCTGGGGGATAAACTATAATTCGTGATGGGAGAAGACGAGGATACTTTGTGTCTTTGACAACAAGGCTCTTGGTACAGAGGTCACACACTGATGGTCCACAGGCTGAATCAGGCCTGCAGAGGGCTTTTGTTAGATATGTTCTGTGTTTTTTAAAAAAGAAAAGTGTGTAAAGCAATTGACAACATTTCAAAGCCAGAAGACTTCAGATAAAAAGTTGCTCATCTTGAGAAAGATCAGACCTGGCCTGCCTGGGCCCCACATGCCCCATGCCAGCCATTGCTGGAGCCAAGGAGCTGTTCCTGCCTCCATCAACCCCACTGTTCCCTCTGTGCCTCGATGTCTACATGTTGCCTGCTTCATGCCAACCCTGTCTTGGTGCCACTTTCAGAAACAAAATGCTAGATTCAAAACCCTGGATCGGACCCAGGATGGCAGTTTTCATAATCTCAGTGTAACTGGCAGGTTAATTAGGCTCAGTTGCCAGGAACAGATATATTCTGGCAATGAAAGCTTATCGTAAGATTACATGGGAAAAGTAAGGAGGACTGGATGAATATTCCTATGGGTGGGGAAAGAAAAGGAAAAATATTACCTGTTTTAATGCACAATTCTGTTTTTTCTGTGAAAAACACAAATTACTAATTCTCTTAAGTGATACATTGTAAAATACCTCTTCCATCCTCTTCTATATTCCCCAACCACATTCTCACTTTATAGAATTTGAGATCTTTAGTTCATAGGTGTTACACAACACATGACTGCTACCCAGTGCTTTGAGGGGTAAAAATACAATCTATGTCTATGGCCCAGTTAACTTTTCAAAATGTATAAAGTGATTGACTTGGTTTTATCACCCATAAAATGAGGATAATAACAGTACTAGGATTGTTGTAGAAATTATGTGAAAAAACTCATGAAAAAAATTGAGAGCAATGCTTGGTATATAGTAAGTGCTTTATAAATATTGGTGATGATGATACATGATCATTCAGGAGGAAAACAAAGTTGCTGATACATTAAATTTGTTTTCAGCCTCACTTATAAAAGAACTACTTGAGGGGCACCTGGGTGACTCAGCTGGTTAAGCGTCCGACTCTCAATTTCTGCTCAGGTCATGATCTCAGTGCCGAGGGATCGAGCCCCACATCAGGCTCACACTCAGCAAATAGTCAGCCTTGGAATCCTTCTCCCTCTCCCGCTGTCCCTCCCCCTGCCCACACTCTCTCACGCTTGCTCTCTCTCACTAAAATAAATAAAATCTTAAAAAAAAAATAGATGATCAACAATGATTAGACTTTCTCCCAGAAATGGATCTAATTCTTCCTTCTCATTTTCTTAAAAGAGCAGGATGGTACAGATTTTTAAAGCTTAACGTGACCCTTAGAGACCATGTGTTCCAGCCATGTTATTTTATGCAAGAAACTGAAGGAAACTGACACTCAGACACTTGCCCCTAATCATATATCCATAGTTAGAAAAACAGCCAGGGCCGGAACCCCAGTCTCCTGACAGCCTGTGCAATGTTTTTTCTGCTGCACCATGGTACCACAACTGGGTACTTGACAGTCACCCAAGAAATATTTGTTGAGGGCTTGCTAAGTGTCAGGCAGTATTCTGGTACCTGGAGATACAGCCATGAACAAAATCCTGCCTCTTGGGCTTGCATTATAGTGTGGGAAACAGAAAATGGACAGACAAATCTTGAATCAGGTCCTGACAAGTGCTATGAAGAAAAGGAAAGGATACAGGGAAGAAGATAGTGTATTGACCACTTAACCTTCAGTGTTTTTGATGAAAATTGATGGTTTTACTGACCTCTTATTCATTTCCCCGCAACATAGCAACATAATTGAACATAAAGAAAACTAGGTTTCCTAGCAAGACATTTGGGTTCTAGTCCTGATTCTGATTATTAAACAGCCAAGGCTGTCGAAACTTTTAGGTTTCCCCATTGGGAAAATGAGACTAATACACACCGTGCATTTTTAATAGGGTAGCTTTGAGTGTAAAACTGTACAAGAGAAAGTTTTTTAAGACAACAATGTGTTGGGACGCCTGGGTGGCTCAGTTGGTTAAGTGTCTGCCGTAGGCTCAGGTCATGATCCCAGGGTCCTGGGATCGAGTCCCATATCAGGCTCCTTGCTTAACAGAGAACCTGCCACTACCCCTGCTTGTGCTCTCTCTCTCTCTCTCTGTGACAAAAAAATAAATGAATAAAATCTTTAAAAAAGGACAGCAATGTGTTACGCAAATATAAGATATCATTATATGGAAATTTTATTTCCATAAAAATGTGCCAAGAATCTAGATTTTTTTAAAATTGTTTTTTGTTTGATGTCTTCCCACTCAACCAGGAATGTTGCAACCAGAGAGGAGCGCGCAGGGTTTTGGCTATAAATACAGGCAAAATTCTTTCATGTATGATGTCAAGAGAGATGTATACAATGAGGAGAGCTTTCAACAGGAACACAGAAGGAAGAGTATTTCCTCTGGGAACTTGGACATCGACATCACCACCTTCAGACACCACGTGCAGTGCCGGTGGGTGTGGGGGGTCATTCAGCTGCCTCCAAGCTGGCAGCCCTAAAACTCTACCTTAGTCCTTCGGTGCCTACCTCTGTCTTCCTCCTCTGAATTCCTGTCAACGGGACCCTTGAAAAATCACTGTGTGATTTTTCGTCAGTTGTTTGTTTGTTTATGGTTTTTCCTGTAGCACCCTCTTGATTAGAAATTTCTTGGGCGTAAAGTCCTTGGATGTCCCTGACAGCATCTAGGGATGATATTTAATAAATACATTGTTTGTTACTATTACCAGTCTCCTAACAACCACCACAGAGGTAGCGATGGTGGACTAATTAGTGGTAGCAGAATGAGATCCTTCTAACCTCGTATTCCGCGGAGCCTATCTAGTACTTGAGTTGTACGATCGTACAATGTAGAGCTCACTGCCTCTGATAGGCGCTCTGACTATGTGGGTTCCACAGTTCAGGGACCCTTAACCCGTTTTTGTGCTATGAGCCTTTTAGCAGGCTGCTAAAGGTTATGGACATCTTTTCAGAATAATTTTTTTTTTTACTTAAAAAAATACTGGTAAAATACATAGAACAGAAAATTGGCCATTTTAACCGGTTTTAAATGTACAAATCAGCAGAATTCATGACATTTCATGATGTTCTGCAACCATCACCACTGTTTTCAAAACTTTTTCATCACCCCAAACAGAAACTGTACCCATTAAGCAATAATTCCCCATTTTCCCCTCCTCCTCACCCCTGGTAACCTCTCCCCTACATTCTGTCTCTATGCCTGTTCTAGATATTTCATTTAAGTGTAATCACACAATTTTTGTTTTTCCATCTGGTTGATTTCCCTAGCATAATGTTTTCAAAGTTCATCTGTGTGGTAGCAGGGATCAGTATTTCATTTCATTTTATGGCTGATGATATCCCATTGTATGTAAATATCACGTTTTGCTTATCCATTCATCTCTGGGTGCACCCTTGGGTTGTTTTCACTTTTTGGCTATTGTGAATAATGCTGTCATGAGTATTGGCATAGGAGTATCTGTTGGAGAACCTGTCTTCAACTCTTTCAGTTATATAACTGAAAGTAGAATTGTTGGATCTTATGGTGACTCTATGTTTAATTTTTTGAAGAACTACCAACTTTTTCATACAAGCTACACCACTATACATTCTCACTAGCAATGTACAAGTGTTTTTGCTCTGTATCCTCTTCAACTTGTGTTATTTTCTTTTTTTTTTTTTTAATTATAGCTATCCTATTAGGTGTGAAGTGGTATCTCATTGTGGGGGTTGGGTTTGTTTTGTTTTTTGCGTTTCCCTAATAACTAAATACATTGAGATCTCTTCATGTGCTTACTAGTCGTTTTTATATCTTCTTTGAAGAAATGCCTATTTACCTCCTCTGCCCTTTTTAAAATTAGGTTGTCTCGGGGCGCGGTTAATTGTCTGCCTTCAGCTCAAGTTATGATCCCTGAGTCCTGGGATCAAGCCCCAAGCCCCATGCTGAGCAGGGAGCCTGTTTCTCCTTCTCCTGCCCCCTGCTCACGCTCTCTCTCTCTCTTTCTCTCAAATAAATAAATAAAATCTTTTAAAAATTTAAAAAGGAAAAGAATAAAATAAAATAAAATTAGGTTGTCTTTTTATTGTTGAGTTGTGGTAGTTCTCTGTATATCCTGGATATCAACCCCTTATCAGATATATGATTTGCAAATATTTTCTCCCATTCTGTGGATCGTCTTTTCTGTGGGTTGATAGTGTCATTTGGTGCACAACAGTTTTTAATTTTTATGAGATCTGGTTTATCTATTTTTTGTTTTGTTGCCTGTGATTTTGGTGTCATCTTTAAGAAACTATTGTGAAATCCAAGATTATGGAGATTTTCCTCTATATTTTCTTCTAAGAGTTTTATAGTTTAAGCTCTTAAATTTAGATTCTTGATCCGTTTTGAGTAAATTTTGTATATGGTATAAAGCTAAGGTCTGACTTCATTCTTTCCATGTAGAGATCCCATTTTCCCAGCAGCATTTGTTGAAGAGACTGCTTTTTCCCCATTGAATGATCTTGGCCAGAATATTCTTTTAATGCATAAAATACATAGGATTATAAAGGAAACCAAATAGGTTGAAATATAGTTATCAAAATATTTAAAAATATCACAATTATGTTACTTAGTAATGTGGATCTAAGAACTACCATAATTTCAAGGTAGTGATGAACATTAATGATATCTTAAGACCTCTGCAGCAATTTTAAGGTAATGTGAAAATAATTGCGATTTCTATTGGTAACAAAGTCAGGTTCTGCTGATACTACAGTGGTTTTTTTGTTAATATTCATAATTGACAGAAATGCTAAATTTCCGTTAGGAGGTAGTGAAAATGAAGGTATAATTTTTCCTAAGTTCACATACCTAAAAATTCTATCTACAGACCCCATGGGGGTCCATAGACCTCAGGTTAAGGACCTTTGTGACCTACATCATTATATCAACCCTAAGTATTCAAGATGTCCTCACTCACACTTGGGATCGATCAGTCTGTCTCATCCCTTGATTTATCACTGTGGTTGGCCTGTGTTGGGTGACAAGAGGAAGGCCTCCACACAGCCCTATTATAGACCTTCCTTCTCGGAGGCATTCTCCTTTGTCCATATCCTGCCTTTTGTAAGTTGTGGTCTTGGAGACCTTCCCCAGTCCTACATCACTATTCTCATTTTCTCTACTCCAGATGGGTCAGAGGTCATATGTCAAAGAGGGGATTTGGGGCACATTGACTTCGTCTCTACAAAAGGAGAGTCTTTTTTTTACTTTTACATCATCATAAAAAGGTACTACCAAAGAAATTTCACCCTGACTCCCCTCCACCTGCCCTATCCTTAAACACTTAAATCTGATCAGTTCTGCCTCCTCTGGGCTCTTCTAGTAGTTCTTATTTTTATTTCTAAAATGTACAGTTGAGTCCACTTCTGAATTTTTAACATGAAAGGTTGCACAACTCTGTGGTTAAGGGCGAGGCTCAGAAGTCAGATTGCCTGGTTTTGAATCCCAGTTCTGCTGCTTCCCAACTGCATGACCTTAGGTAAGCTATCTAACCGTACTTTGCCTCAGTTTCCTCATCTGTAAAAATGGGAATGACACTAGCATCTACTTGATTGTGAGGATTTAAAGAGTATTTGTAAGGCACCTAGCAAATAAAAAACACTATATAGGTGGTGTTTTTCAGTTAAAAAAAAATCTTTGAACTCCACCTCTTCCTTTTTTCCCCCAATTTATTTATTTATTTGAGAGAGAGAAAAAGGAAGCAAGTGGGGGAGGTACAGAGGGAGAGAATCTTCAAGCAGAGTCCACTCTGAGCACAGAACCTGACACGGGGCTCAATCTCATGGCCCATGAGAACATGATCTGAGCTGAAATCAAGAGTTGGACACTCAACTGACTGAGCCACCCAGGCGCCACAACCACCTTTTCTGCAGAAAACCTCATCTCTTTACTCATCTTCTCCCTTTCCATTAGCAACTACAGATACTCCCTTTCTTGTCAAAATGTCCCCTGTGCTTTCACATCGACTCTTACATTCCTCACTTTCAAGATCCCTTGAGTAAAATCCAGATTCATGTCGAAATGCTTATACTGCTCCACCACCACCACCACCACCACCCCCCCCCCCCCCCGGCTTCAATTCCTATTCTTCTATCTCCTTCCTTGATTTTCTTTCAGGTCTAGAGCCTCATCATTCCATGTCCACTGTATTTTTTTTTTCCATGCTAAAGAGCTTTCATGACTCTCCCTAGGGTGACTTGTCTTGTCTTCTGCCCAGTGGCACAGGGAGAGAAGGAGAGATTGGACCAGATGAGAAAGAAATTATCCTCATGACATGCTCTGCTCTCTCCTTTGGGGGCCATAATTGGAGAGAGCACACTGGGTATCCCTGCCTAACATCCAGGGACTCTCATAAAAATAGCAATGTGATGTTCCTTCCAAAATGGTCTTTGTCCTGGCTCCCAAACGGAATTAAATAGCTGTCAATATGAACTACGGTGGTGATAGAATGGAGAGAACACTGAAGTAGGAAACAGAAGCCCTGGCTTGTGGCCCCAGTTCTGCCCACACTACTGTAGCCTTGGAAAAATCACTTACACTTATTTTGCCTCGATTACCTTAGGGATAGTAATGCTCATAGTTGTGAGGGTCAAACGTGAAATTCTTAGTGCACACACATTTTAGCTTTGCATACACTAAAGTTCTATCTGTTGCTATAGTCAAATCCCAATTATCCAACTATAGCTCATACATGAAAAATCTTCATACTTTTTGCCTTCTGCCCATACTAAGATGTAAATAGCAAAAAGCGATTTAAAAACAAATCCATTTTACTGGTTGATTGATGAACCAATTGACTGATTGATTAACAAGGATTCTGCTGTTTTAGATGATTTAAAGGTTAATGTGGGTTTTCTCAATCTCAGCATCATTAACATTTTGGACCAGAAAATCATCTCTGGTGAGGGGGCTGTCATCCCTGGCCTCTACCCACCAGATACCAATAGCACCCCCTCAGTTGTGACAATCA
Organism: Ursus arctos; assembly: GCF_023065955.2. NCBI lineage: Eukaryota > Metazoa > Chordata > Mammalia > Carnivora > Ursidae > Ursus > Ursus arctos. The sequence goes on along the minus strand of NW_026622997.1, from coordinate 31,068,914 downwards.
AAAACGTCTCCAGACTTTGCCAAATGTCCCCTGGGTAACAAGATTGGTTCTGATTGATGTCCACTAGGTTAAAGGATAATAAGGCTTTATTTTATTGCCTATTCTTTATATGGCTAATCCTAAAGCATGGGATTCCATTACATTACCTTTTCTATAAATTTCTACATACTACAGACCAAAGCCACATAGAGTTAATGTTCAGTAAAGAAAATTGGTATATGGGAATGATGTGGCTGTGTTCATTTCCCCTGCCTCCCACCAATATCACATCTCAAAACATTGTCCTTATCAACAGATAACAGTAACAGTCCATTTTTCTACTGGAAAATTGGTAGGTTTAATTCTTTCCAAACATCCTGTTTTGTATGCTAGACGATAAGGCTTAGTTCTGGTCGTATTTATATGACATTTGGATCTCAACCAGAGGTGCTTTTGCCCCCCACAGAACATTTGGCAGTGTTTGGAGACATTTTGGGGTTGTCACAACTGGGGGAGGGGGTGCTATTGGCATCTGGTGGGTAGAGGCCAGGGATGCCACTAACCATCCTACAGTGCACAGGACAGCCCCACCACAAAGAGGCTATCCAGTCCACTCTGTCAAAATGTCAATAGTGCTGACCAGAAACTCTGCTATACAGGAACGATTATGCACTGTGCCTTTTCTTGACTATGTGGGCTTTTTCTTTGGAAAGTCTTATCAAGTCTCTGTTCTTCTTTCTCGCAGCTGCTCATGGCACAAGTTCCTAAGATGCATACTAACGATCTTTCCTTTCCTGGAGTGGATGTGTTTGTATCGGTTCAAGGACTGGCTTCTCGGAGACTTACTTGCTGGTATAACTGTTGGCCTTGTACAAGTTCCCCAAGGTAAGGAAGATTCGAAGCCTCTTCACCCACAACCCATCAGACCTTGTCTGCTCACCCAGAGTAAACAATTACCTGTCTTAGATGAATAGAAAAAATAGGTGAATTCCATTCACATTACTATTATCTGTTCCCTTACCTGTCAGATTTCTAACTCTTTTGGGGTGGTTCCAGAAGATTCAGTTAGTTTTGGGGCTCCTGGGTGGCTCTGTCGGTTAAGCATCCAACTCTTGGTTTCAGCTCAGGTCATGATCTCAGGGTTGTAGGATTGAGTCTCAAGTCAGGCTTTGCACTCAGCAGGGAGCCTGCTTGAGATTCTCTCCCCCTCTCTCCCTCTTCCCCTACCCCCAGCGCTTGCTCTCTCTCTCTCCCTCTCAAATAAATGAAACCTTTAAAAAAAAACTCAGTTAGTTTAGATAGAATACTTTCAAGAGTATTTGCAATGCCCATTCAATGGTCATTTTTTGTTTTGTTGTTTGCTTAACTAGTCATTTCATACTCACACAACTACAACAGACCTCAGTTGGCATTGGTTTTCCTTAGGAAGGTAAAGGATAGGAAACACAGCATGCTAGCATCTCTTCAGTAAGTTACAAACAAAGCAGTCCAGGGGCCACTCTTTAGTCTTCCAAGTGGCAGTTCAGATAGAAGACAAGGTCACAGAGAGGTGCAGGAGTTATATGGGCTTCAGAAGCCTAATTTTCTTTTTCTTTTTATTTTTTTAAAGTTTTTTTATTATATTATGTTAGTCACCATACAGTACATCCCTGGTTTCTGATGTAAAGTTCGATGATTCATTAGTTGCGTATAACTAACCCAGTGCACCATGCAAGACGTGCCCTCCTTACTACCCATCACCAGCCTATCCCATTCCCCCAACCCTCTCCCTTCTGAGGCCCTCAGTTTGTTTCCCAGAGTCCATAGTTTCTCACAGTTCATTCCCCCTTCTGATTAACCCCCCTTTCTTTAACTCTTTCTTCCCCTACCGATCTTCCTAGTTCTTATGTTCCATAAATGAGAGAAATCATATGATAATTGTCTTTCTCTGCTTGACTTATTTCACTTAGCATTATCTCCTCCAGTGCCATCCATGTTGCAGCAAATGTTGAGAAATCGTTCTTTTTTGATAGCTGAGTAATATTCCATTGTATATATGGACCACATCTTCTTAATCCAGTCATCTGTTGAAGGGCATCTCGGCTCCTTCCACGATTTAGCTATTGTGGACAATGCTGCTATGAACATTGGGGTGCATATGGCCCTTCTCTTCACTACATCTGTATCTTTGGGGTAAATACCCAGTAGTGCAATGGCTGGATCATAGGGTAGCTCAATTTTTAACTTTTTAAGGGACCTCCACACTGTTTTCCAGAGTGGCTATACCAACTTGCATTCCCACCAACAATGTAGGAGGGATCCCCTTTCTCCACATCCTCTCCAGCAATTGTTGTTTCTTGCCTTGTCAATTTTTGCCATTCTAACTGGAGTAAGGTGGTATCTCAGTGTGGTTTTGATTTGAATTCCCCTGATGGCTGATGATTTTGAACAAGAAGCCTAATTTTCTGAATAAGAACCAACATCTCTTGTAATTCTCATAACTGTTGCTTCCAGGGTCCCACAAATGGCATTTCCAGTTACAAGAGTTATTGTGCTCAGAAAAGCTCAAAGCTAAGGATTCCCACTGGATATTTATCCTTCATTCACAGTCTTCTTGGTCCAGATATAGTAAACTAATCAGGCTCGTTTTTACCATAACCAATGTTGGCTGGTAACACAGCTGACATACCACCATTACCAGGTTTCCAAAGAAACAGCTAGAAAGTTAACCCAACAACAAATTTATCCACAAAGAGAAAAGATTTTATTAATCCTTTACTCACAGTAGTTTGCAATTCCCTACATAGTACTTAAACACTATTTCTCTATTCTTCTGGGACCAGTGAGACAGGTTTGAAACCTGTGATAGTACAGCTTGTACGAAGCACGGAAGAGGCCAAGCGAAGGGGCAAGTGGTCGCTAACATCGAACTCTGGCACAAGGCTGTTAGTTGGAGGAGAGGGATCCCTTTTTAAATAACTAATTATCCTGCAGTAAAATTGACTTTTTTTTCCTTTTGGTGTTCAATTCTATAAATTTAAACACACGTATGGATTTAGGTAACCACCAACACAAGGAAGATACGAAACAGTTCTGTCAGCCCCAAAACACTCCTGTGCCATTCCTTTTAGTCCCATTCTCCCCTGGCAACCGCTGCTCTGTTCTCTGTTACCACAGTTCTGCCTTTTTGAGAATATCATCTAAATGGACTCGGACAGGGTGTAACTCTCAAAGGCTGGCTTCTTCAATTCAGCATGATGTCTTTGAAATTAATGGGAATTTTAATGTACATCGATAGCTTGTTCCTTTTCATTGCTGAGTAATTGTCCATTGCATGGCTGTTCCACAGTTTACCCAGTCACTTGTCAGTAGACAGTTCATGGCTAGTTTTTGGTTGTCACAAATAAAGTTACTATGAACATTCAGAAAACATAGTTTCCATTTCTCTAAGGTAAATACCCAGGAGTGGTATTGTTGGTCATACAGTAGGTATGTGTGTAACATCATAAGAAACTGCCAAACTGTTTTCCAGAGTGTCTGTACCTACCATTGTTCATTCCTACCAGCAATGTATGAGAATTCTAGTTCCTCCACACCCTTCACTTGATGTTGTCTGTATTTTTTAATTAAACTTCTTATTTTGAAATAAAGATTCACAAGGGGCGCCTGGGTGGCACAGTTGGTTAAGTGTCCAACTCTTGGTTTCGGCTCAGGTCATGATCTCAGGGTCATGAGAGTGAGCCCCACATGGGGCTCTGTGCTCAGTGCGGAGTCTGCTTGAGAGTCTCTCTCCCTCTCCCTCTGCCTCCTCTCCTTCCCACTTGTGCTCTCTCTCTCTCTCAAATAAATAAATCTTTTAAAAAATGATAGATTCACATGCATTTGGAAGAAACTACAGAGACATTCCTTGTATCCTTTCCCCATTTTGCTCAGTGGTAACATCTTACAAAACTACAGTTCAATCTCACAACCAGGATATTAACATTGATACAGTCAAGATACAGAACATAGCCGCCACTACAAGGCTCCTTCATGTTGCCCTTTATAGTTACCCCCACTTGACGCTTGCCCCCATCCCCTCCTTAAACCCTGGCAACCACTGATCTGTTCTTCATTTCTAGAATGTTATCATTTCAAGAAAGTTATATAAATGGAGTCATACAGTTTATAACTCTTTGCAATTGACTTTTTTTCCACTCATCTTCATTCTCTGAAGATTCCTCTAGGTTTTGGTATGTATCAATAGTTTTTTTTTTTTTTCCTTTTTATTGCTGAGTAAGATTCCATTCTATGGATGCACCGTCATGTATTTAAACATTCACCCTTAAAGTATATCTGGATTGTTTCCGGGTTTGGGCAATTACAAATAGAGCTGCTACGAACATTTGTGTGTAGGTTAATAAACACAGTCTTCATTTCTCTGGGATAAATGTCTGGGAGCACGACTGTGGGATTGTAGAATGGTTGTATCTTTAGATTTTTAAGAAACTGCCAAGCTTTTTTCTAGAATGGTTGTATCATTTAATATTCCCACCAGCAACCTGTGAATGATCCAGTTACTCTGCAGCCTCACTAGCATTTGGTGTTGTCACTACTTTTTTGTTTTTTCTTTTTGGCCATTCTAGTAGGGGTGTCTGAGATCTCATTGTGGTTTCAGTTTGCATTTTCCTAATGCCTAATGATGTCTAAGATCTTTCCCTAGGCTAATTCCCCACCTGTATATTTTAATGAAATGGCTCTTCTTATCTTTTGCTCGTGGTCTAATTGGATTATTAGCATTTTCACTGTTGGGTTTCAAGGGTTATTTATATATTAGTCCTTTGTCTTCTGTGTTTTGTAAATATTTTCTCCCAATGTAGCCTGTCTTTTCATCCTTTTAACAGAGTATTTACGGCGCAAAATTCTTCATTTTGATGAAGGCCAGTTTTTACTATCTTTTATTGTAGCCATTCGAAGAGGTATGTAGTGATGTCTCATTGTGGTTTTAATTTGTATTTCCCTAATACCTAACGAGGTTGAACATCTTTTCCTGTTCATATTTGCTATCCTCATAACCTTTCTTCAAAGATTTTTATTTATTTATTATTTTATAAAGAGCGTGAGCTAGGGGGGCAGAGGAGAGATAATCTCAAGCAGACTCCACACTGAGCACAGGGCCCTATGGGGGGGCTCAATCTCATGACCCTGAGATCACAATCTGAGCCAAAACCAAGAGTCAGATGCTCACCCAACTGCACCACCCAGGCGCCCTGTCCTCATGACCTCTGCAGTGAAGTGCCTGTTCAACTCCTTTGCCCATGTTTTAATTGGAAAAAAATTTTTGGTTTCTTATTGTTAATTTTTGAGACTTCTTTATATATTCTGGATACAAGTCCTTCGTCAGATATGTGGTTTGCAAATATTTTCCCTCAGTCTGTAGCTTATCTTTTCATTCTCTTGATAGTGTGTTTGACAGAACAAAGGCTTTAATTTTTTGATGAAGTCCAATTTATCCATTTTTTTCCTTTTATGGATTGTGCTTTTCCTATCATGTATAAGAACGTTTCACCTAACCCCCAGGTCACAAAGGTTTTCTTTTACGTTTTCTTCTAAAAGTCTTAGTTTTATGTTTTACGTTTGGCTCTATGATCCATTTTGAGTTAACCCTTTCATAAAGTGCGAAGCTTAGGTCAAGGGTTATTTTTTGTTACATATTCAACATCCATTTTTAAGGAAAGCTAACCTTCTGTAACTCATTGACTTGTTTCTGCACTGTTGTCAAAGATCAAACAGCCATATTTTTGTGGGTCCATTTCTGGACTCTCTATTCTGTTCCCTTGATCTACTTGTCCATCCCTTTACCAATATCATGTCTTGATTATTGTATCTTTATAATGAGTCTTAAAGTTGGATAGTGTGATGTCTCCATTTTTGTTCTTTTTCAAAATTGTTTTAGCTATTCTTCTATATAAATTTTAGCATCAGCTTGTTTATATCTACAAAGAAAAATCCCACTGAGGGACACCTGGGTGGCTCAGTTAGTTAAGCATCTGCCTTTGGCTTAGGTCATTATCCCAGGGTCCTGGGATCAAGTTCTGCATTGGGCTCTTTGTTCAGTGAAGAGCCTGTTTCTCCCTCTGCCTGCCACTCCCCCTGCTTGTGTTCTCTCTCTCTCTCTGTCTCGGGCAAATAAAAAAATAAAATCTTAAAAGAAATCCTACTGAGATATTGATAGTTGTTGCATTAAGTCCATAGATCACTTTGGGGATATTCGATATCTTTATTATGTTGCGTTTCCAATCCATGATCACAGTCCGTTCAATTTGTTCTTCTTTGATTTCCGTCATTAGCTTTTGTAGTTTTCAGCGTACAGATCCTGCACACGTTTTGTTAGGATTATACCTAAGCATTTCATTTGGGAGGAGATATTGTTTATAGTAATTAAAAACAGTTTTGATTTCTAATTGTTCATTGTTTACATATAGAAATACAATTGATTTGTGTGTTTACCTTGTATCCTGTAACTCACTAGTTCTAACAATCTTTTGTAGATTCCATGGGATTTACTACATTGATAATAATGTCACCTGTAAACAGGGACGGTTGTGTTTCTTTCTCATCTGAACGGCTTTTATGACTTTTTCTTGCTTATTGTGCTGGCTAGGACTTCCAGTATTATGTTGAACAAGAGTGGTGAGAATAGACATTTTTGCCATGTTCCTGATCTTAGTAGGGAAAGCATTCAATCTTTCACCCTTAAGTATGATGTTAGCTGTAGAATTTTTGTAGATGCCCTTTATCAGGTTGAGGAACTTTCCATCTATTTTAGCTTGCTGAGAATTTTTATCATGAATCGGTGTTATATTTTGTCAAATGCTTTTTCTGCATTATTGATATGACCATGGGATTTTTCTCTTTCAACTGTTACTATGGTAGATTACATTAATTGATTTCTATATATTGAGCCAGGCTTGAATTCCCAAAATAAAGGAATACCTTTCAAAATTTCCATGTGGCAGCTATAAACCAAAATGTTCCATTTGTGTGAGTGCATTCACTTCCAGAAAAGTATCAGTAAGTCTCTACCAGGCTACAGTGAAAGACCTGAACTCTTGGCACTGATGTTTTATCTGTGAGTCCTCTTCTGACTCCCACTTACTAAAGGTCCTTCATCTATGGTCAAAGTTGAGGACATACCGCTGCTAAATTATCAAATCATCAGTGTAATTTCATACCAAAAGAAGAATGGCATTAGGATTTGTAAGTTTACCTAGCATCGAGCAGAGTATCTAGCATATAGTGGGTACTCGAGATCTTTGGTGAATAATAATAATCACATAACTACGCCAATGAATGAATCTGAGCAACTCTTGCTAACTGACAAAGGGATTGTGTATTAAGTAGTGTGAATAATGAAATAATTTGTAGTGTAAATAATTCAAAAGTTTTATTTACATTTGAATAGATAGTACCTGACAACTTAATAATTTCCTTCAAATGACACAAAAATACTATATGGTGAAGAACTTCTTTAAAAAGTTCTAGATCTTCCTTACAGAATTCCAATTTATAAACATCAAAGAAGATAGAAAATCACCATTAGGGAAACATCACAGTAATAATTGTCGTAGATAAAATCCACTAACAGATGTTAAAATGAGTGGGTAAAAGTTTGCAAACTATGTAAGGAGATAGTTTTGAAGAATCTTCCTCAAGATATTTGCTAACTAGGGGCGCCTGGGTGGCACAGCGGTTAAGCGTCTGCCTTCGGCTCAGGGCGTGATCCCGGCATTGTGGGATCGAGCCCCACATCAGGCTCCTCTGCTGGGAGCCTGCTTCTTCCTCTCCCACTCCCCCTGCTTGTGTTCCCTCTCTCGCTGGCTGTCTCTATCTCTGTCGAATAAATAAATAAAAAATCTTAAAAAAAAAAAAAGATATTTGCTAACTAGTTCATGACTCTACAGTAGAGAACTTGGGAGAAACAGTCTGAACCAAGTAATTGATGCTACGTCTTCACCAGCAGTAAGACATATAGAGACTTATGAATCCTGTGATATGACACACAAAGAAGTACACGACATCATGTCTGTAGTATTCTCACTGAAAACGTGTAACCTTGGGGCCCCTGGGTGGCTCAGTCAGTTAAGTGTCTGCCTTTGCTCAGGTCATGATCTTGGGGTTCTGGGATCAAGCCCCACATTGGGCTCCCTGTTCAGCGGGGAGTCTGCTTCTCTCTCTCTCTCCCTCTCTCTCTCTCAGATAAATAAAATCTTTAAAAAAAAAAAGTGTAACCTTAGTACAATCATGCAGAAACCTAAGACTATCCCAAAATGAGGGGCATTTGACAAAATAACTGATCTGTTAATACTCTTTCAAAGTGTCAAAGTCAAGTAAAGATTGAAGAACTATTACAGATTCCAGGGCTAAGGAGAAATAACAACTAAATGGAATGTGGGATTCTGGGTAGAGTCCTGGAACAGAAAAAGGAAATTAGTGGGAAAACTAATGAGATTAAAATAAAGTCTTTAGTTAATTTATAATGTTAATTTCCTGAATCTGATAATTATACTATGACTATATAAATTGTTAACATTAGGAGAAGCTAAGTAAGGGTTATATGGAAACTATTATTTTTGAAACTTTTCTGAAGTCTAAAATTAGTTCAAAATTTAAAAATTTTTTTAAGTAGTGGAAAGTTTGGAAACTTGGTTTCCCTCTGTTCTCCATAGCCTAAGCTTAACCGAGATTAGACCACTTAGTTCTCAGGCTCTTACCAAGTAATTCTCTTACTTCCTTGTATTGGTAAGTTATTTGAAATCCTACATTTCAGGGCTCCCAGGTGGCTCAGTCAGTTGGGCAGCCAGCTCCTGATTTCAGTTCAGGTCATGATCTTGGGGTCCTGGGATCGAGCCCTGCATCAGGCTCTGCACTCAGTATGGAGTCTGCTTGAGGATTCTCTCTCCCTCTCCCTCTGCCCCTCCCCCTACTTACTCTCTCTCTAAAATAAATAAATCTTTAAAAAAAAAAGAAAAAAGCCCTACATTTCAAAAGACTTTCTCTTTGTGCTGTATGTTGCTTATCAAGAGTAAATAAGGGCTGGGGCACTGGCTGGCTCAGTTGGTGGAGCACACAACTCTTGATCTCAGGGTCGTGAGTTCAAGCCCCACATTGGGCATAGAGCTTACTTTAAAAATAAATCAATAAGATATATTTTTAGGGCTCCTGAGTGGCTCAGTCGGTTAAGTGACTGCCTTCAGCTCAGGTCATGACCCCAGGGTCCGGGTGCCGAGCCCCACATCTGGCTCCCTGCTCAGCAGGGGGGTCTGCTTCTCCCTTGGCTCATGCTCTCTCTCTCTCTCACTCACTCTCTCTCTTTCAAATAAATAAATAAAATCTTTTTTAAAAAGATATATTTTTTAGAAAGAGTAAATAGGGCTATTCAACATTATACTTGAATTCACAGGCAGTATATTAAAGCAAGCAAAAGAAATATAAAGTATAAGGATTTTAAAGGAAGAAATAAAACTTCATTATTTGCAGATGATTATTTTTTAATGAAGAAAATAATCTACAAATAAATTAATGGAATTAATAAGATTTTAACCAGTTTGCTGGATACAAGGTCAGTATATAAAAATCAAGTATATTTTTATACACCTGCAAGAAACAGAAAGTGAAATTTTACAAAAGATACCATTTACCAAAGCATAATAAATATGAAATAAGTTGCAATGAAACTAAGAAAAGATATGTAAAACCTCTTTAGAGAAATTACATTTTACTGAGTAATATTAATTAATTAAATCAATTGAAATTAATTGAAAAATAGCGTGCTCATGGGTTAGAAGAGTCAATATTTAAAGATCCCAGGGGCACCTGGGTGGCTCATTTGGTTAACTATCTGCCTCCGGCCCAGGTCACGATCTCAGGGTACTGGGATCAAGCCTCTCATTACGCTCCCTGCTCAGTAGGGAGCCTGCCCCTCCCTCTGCCTGCCACTCCCCTTCCTTGTGCTCTCTCTCACTCTCTCTCAAATAAATAAATAAAACCCTTAACAAAAATTTAAAAAATTAAAGATCTCAGTTCTCTCAAAATAAACTTTATAGATTCATTACAATTTTAATGTAAATTTTCCCAACAGGATTTTTTTAATGGAACATTATAAGCAGATTCTAAAATGTATGTATAAATGCAAAAAGCCAAGAATGGCCACATTCTTTTGAAAGAACAGCGCAGGAAGAACTGCTCCTCCAATTATCAAGATTTAATATAAAGTTATAATATTTAAGATAATGTCCACCCAAAGTAGACAGAATAAATAAACGTTCATATATGCATCTATTGGAATACATGGAAGGAACATGAGCCATCAATCAACTCACCACAACATGGAGGACTCTTACATACGTGATATTGAGCAAAAGAAGCAGAAATAAAAATTGCGTACAGTGTAACTCCATTAATATAAAATTCAAACTGAAAACTCAAACTGAACTAAACTGTATTATTTAGAAATATGTACACTACTGGTAAAACTATAAAGAAAAGAAAATTATTATCACACAAGTCAAAATAATGAATACCTTTGCGGGGATAAGCAGAATTGTAATCAAAGATCTGGCTGGTGGTAACAAAGGTGTTTGTTTTACAAGTATTTATTCAGCCTCTGTTTTATTTTTTGAAAGATTTCTATTTTTTAAAAGATTAATTTATTTATTTGAGAGAGAGAGAAAGAGAGACTGTGCGTGAGAGAGCACGTGAGTCGACGGAGGGGCAGAGCGAGAGAATCCCAAGCAGACTCCTCACTGAACACAGAGTCCAACCCAGGGCTTGATCCCACACCCTGAGATCATGACCTGAGCCAAAACCAACAGTCAGTCATTCAACCAACAGAGCCACCTAGGCACCCCATCAACATCTATTTTAATGTACTTTCTATATGTATATTTCACAATAAAAATAGGCTTTTTTGACTAACTTATCAAAACTATTACTAAACCAATTACTATAAAATAGCAAGGCAGTGTTTTATTGCAGAGACAGACCATTAGACTAACGGAAGAGATAAGAGACACACAAATACGTGTTGCAGAGTTTATATTGAATGTGTCACTACAGAAACCAACTTTTTAATGAATGGTATGAAACAACTGGATACTTACATGAAAAAACAATTTTTAGGGGCCCGTGGGTGGCTCAGTCAGTTAAGTGTCTGACTCTTGACCTCAGCTCAGATCTTGATCTCAGGGTCATGAGTTCAAGCCCCATATAGCGCTCCATGCTGGGTGTGGAACCTACCAAAAACTACAATAACACCACCAAAAAAAAAACCCAATTTTTAGACCTCTTCCTCATGCCATACACAAAAATCTATTCCTGGTAGATAAAAGGCCTAAATGTGAAAGGTAAAACAATAAAGATTTTTTAGAATTATGTAGGAGAATATTTTCATGATCTTGAAGTAGAAAATGATTTCTCAAACAAGACATAAGAAGCACTAGCTTGCCTAAAAGGAAAAGACTGATAAATTGAATTAAGTAAAAGCCTTGTTCATTCAAAGACACGTTAAGATTGAAAAGCAAACCACAAAATGGGAGAGATCTTTGTAATACATACACCTAACAAAAGATTTCAATCTGTACTGTAGATATCCCTACAAATCTGTAAGGAAACCACTCAATGAGACCGATCAACATTATTGGCAATCAGTGAAGCGAAAAGTGAAGCTTAAATGAGTTACAAGCTAACTCATACACACTAAAATTTAAAATCTGACAGTATCATGTGCTCACACAGATGCGGTTGATGGGAACCGTCCTACAGTGCTGGTAGGAGTGTAAATTGTATAACCTTTTGGAAAACAGTTGGACATTTTCTGGCAGGTGCCCCAGCAGTTACGCTTCAGGATGTAGAATCCCAAGAAACTTGGACATCGCTGCAGCAAGAGGCGTGTAGAAGGATATTCATGGCAATGTTGCTCGCTGTAGCCCCAAACCGGAAACGACGACAGGAGACTGTGCAGCCTGGAGTCAGAGAAAATAGGGAGATCCCTGCCTTAGATCCTGATAGTTTTTTAGTTCCGGGGCCAGTCTATGATGACGCCTAACTGTCCTCTGTACTCTTTCAGGAAATCTCCTGTTTTGCTCAAGCTTATTTGAGCAATTTTTCTGTGTGTGTAGTGTTTTTCCGGGGTTGGCTTTTTTTTTTTTTTTTTTTTTTGGTTTTGCAATCATTAGAGCCTTGCTTAGGAGAAAAAAAAATGTGGAAGGAGAAACTATAAATTACAAAGATTTAACAGATCTATCAACCAATGTGAGAACCTCATTTGAATCCTGATACAAAGATTGTAAAAGATAGTACAACATATAATAGCCAATAATGTTTTTAAAGGTCACCCCAAAACCCACCAAATCTTTGGCTGAAGGTTTCTCATGTGCTGTAGTCAAGCTGTCAGTCATCTCAAGGCTCTACTGAAGCTGGAGATCAGCCTTCAGGCTCACTCATGTGTTTGCTGGCAGGCCTGAGTTTCTCACCATGTGGGCCTCTCTAAGAGCACTTGAGTGTCCTCCTAACATGGCAGCTGGTGGGATCAGCTACATGCAGAACCCCTAATTCAAAAATTATTCAGAATTTCAAGATGGTCAGAGTAGAGCATTAAGCCAAGTGTGAAAACTTCTAAGCCCTGTTTAATTGCATAAGTCACACACTCTTGAAGCCAACTCTGGCAGCTGGTGACCTGTATGAAAGAGACAGTGAGTCAGAGAGCAACCAAGACAGAAGCCACAGTCTTCTTGCAACCTACTCTCAAAAGTGACATCCTATCATTTTTATTGTAGTCTGTTTATTAGATGCAAGTTACTAGGTCCATCCCATACTTAAGGGGTGGGGATCATGCGGAGGCATGAATACCAATTAGCCATTACAGATCGTCTTCAGGGCCCTCTACCACAACAACCATTTATGAAATAAGCAGGGAAATTTGAACATTGACTGGATATTTGATAAAGAACCATTATTAATTTCTTGGATATAGTGATGGTATTGTAGTTAAATAAAAAGAGGGTCTTCTGGGGTGCCTGGGTGGCTCAGTTGGTTAAGAGGCTGCCTTCGGCTCAGGTCATGATCCCAGGGTCCTGGGATCAAGCCACACATCAAGCTCCCTGCTTGGTGGGGAGTCTGCTTCTCCCTCTGCCTCTGCCTCTGCTCATGCTCTCTCTCAAATAAATAAATAAAATATTTTAAATACATACATACATACATATATACATACATACAGGATCTTCTTTTGGGGCACCTAGCTGGCTCAGTCAGTAGATCTGACTCTTTTCTTTAAGATTTTATTTATTTATTTGACAGAGATAGAGACAGCCAGCGAGAGAGGGAACACAAGCAGGTGGAGTGGGAGAGGAAGAAGCAGGCTCATAGCGGAGGAGCCTGATGTGGGACTCGATCCCACAACGCGGGGATCACGCCCTGAGCCAAAGGCAGACGCTAACCGCTGTGCCACCCAGGCACCCCGGTAGATCTGACTCTTGATCTCAGGGTTGTGAGTTTGAGCCCCATGTTGGGTGGAGAGATACTTAAAAAAAAGAGAGAGAGAGAGAGAGTCTTCTTTTAAAGATCTATACTGAAATATCTACAGATGAAATAATTTCATATCTTGGATTTGCTTAAAAATAATATGAAGTGGGAGAAGAGAGAGGGAATAGATGAGACACGGTTAGCCATGAGTTGACCGCTGTCGAAACAGGTGGTAGGTACATGGGAGCTCATTATACTCTGTTTTTGTATGTGTTTGAACTTCTACACACACACACACACACACACACACACACACACATAGCCTTGCTTGTCTTAGACACTAAATTGGCTCACTGAACTCATAACTGAATTCAGATGAGCACACAGTATGATGTAAGTTGAAGATAGGCCCTCAGGGGTACCTGGGTGGCTCAGTTGGTTGATTGTCAGACTCTGGATTTTGGCTCAGATCGTGATCACAGGATCATGACACTGAGCCACACATGGGGCTCCACCCTGCTCAAGATTCTCTCTCTCTCTCCCTCTCCTTCTGCCCCACCCCCCCCAACACTTCCCCGTCCCCGCGCATGTGCATACATGCTCTCTCGCGCTCTCTCTCTTTAAAAAAAAAAAAGAAAGAAAGAAAGATAAGCCCTCAGGGCAGGAGCTGTGGGCTTGAGACATCAAAGGATGACACCATGCATGTTAATCCATTTGCTTCAAAATTTCCAAATTCTCATGGTGTTCTTGGAAAAGAAAGTAAGTATTGAAGGAGTTGGTGAAGAAAGAGACCGAAATGACTGGCATATGGAAGAGAGACAACACATCCCAACGTGGAACCAAGCCAGTTAAGTATGATTCTTGCCTTGCTCTCCAGCTTTATTTCTAGTCCTGGAGGATTCCCAGGGCCTTCTACTACTACACTAGGGGTGAAATGGGGCTGCTTCTGAGCTGTTGGAATCAGAGGTCTTATTGTTGTGACGTCTGTTTTCCATGATTAGCATGAAGACCTTGAAGCGCGAGGTGTTTAAGCCTGTGATTTAGAAGCGAGGTGTAAAAGCACGTGGTAAAGTAGGAGGAGAAGCTAGGTGTCGGAGGAGGTAATAAAAGGGACTAATGAAGGGCTGTATGTCAAGAGATATTATTACCACAGACAACTAGACACATGGATCATTTTTATTTTAAATATTCTTTACAGTTTTTATTGAAGGTGACTTTTAAAAGCCAGCCTACCTTTTCTTACTTAAATTATCTTGTTTTTCAGCCCTGACATTTAGTTTGCTGACAAGGCAACTGATTCCTCCTCTCAATGTCTGTTATGCAGCTTTCTGTTCTTCAGTAATTTATGTCATTTTTGGATCATGTCATCAAATGTCCATTGGTGAGTTCAGTACTGGAACCACACAGGTGGTGGATGGACTTTCTGCCTCAATCATTTCCTTATTGCTAAGAACCCAAATTAAAGCTATGTTTAAGGCAGAAAAAAAAGGAGGCCAAAGATGGACGTTCTATCCATAGGGTGAGTGTTCAGAATGTAGAGATTGTGCCATTATTAATGTCACTGCCAGACAAGCTGGCCAGACAGCTGTTCCCCAAAGGAATTAGACTGAAGAGGTACTTTGGTTGGTGAAATTACCACACATTGAAATCTGACTGCGCTCAACCCAGAAGATCCAGAGGCAGTTTTGCCAAGATTCCTAGAGTGGATCCATCTTTCAGCTGGACCTGTAATCACCCAAGTCCTTGGGCCTACATTTCCATAACTGTGTTAGCTTATTAATTTACAATGAGAACATGCCGTCATGTAATCAAAGCCCTCAAATCCATATGATAAGCGCTTTCCTTCCTTGAGTCAAAAGTTCATCTACTAATTTATAATGAGAAGTAACTGTTACAGGGACCAAACCTGTTGAAGGTCATATAAGTAGCACATTTTCTTCACTTAGGTAAACTGGGAGAGAAACCAAACCACGAAATGCCCAATAATCTTGGAAGGGCATTGCCAACATCTACTTAGTAAAGTGCCTTTCTCGTGGCTTCCCCACTGAACAAACATTGATCATTTTGACAGACACGTTTTCTCCAGATACATTTGTGTATTCGGTCTGGTTACCAGCCCATGATTCTAGATGCAGAGTGCTATCCTGCCTTTTTACAGGACAATATCACATGTCTTTACTAAAATCCATTATGTGTTGATTGTACATTTGGAGACAGAACAATTTTATTCCCATATTTCCAAGTTTCTGGGGAATATCGCAATCATTTCCAAATACTGATAATAAGGCTACTAGAGTTTGGTTTCTGTTAGGTAATTTAAAGGTAAGATTTGCCTTTGCTCCCATATATGACAGTGTGGATTGGAGGACTGCACGAAATCATGTCTGAAACAGGTGTAGCTCAGCGTCATTTTGCACCTAGTAAATCCTTCATAAATGATAGGTGTTATTTTTCTTATTATTACTGATTAGCTTTGTTTTCTGACCCGGTCCCACCATCTCATCCACCATCTCTAGGCACAGAGACAGTTGATGAGACTGATAGCATTTCCAGCCAATTTCCCTTTGAATCCCACCCCACATGCCAATAGAGCAAAGAGGTTACTACCTGGACCACCAAGATCTAACCTCTGGAAGCTGGCCATGGCACGTGGAAACAGAGTTCTTTTCTTTGCTCTCTCTTGCTTCCCCAATGGCCACTTTCAAAAAAGAAAAGTTCTTCAGATCAAAGACAAAACAACATCAGACCATGCCTTGCTTTTGTCAAATATGTCAGGTTACCTGGATATAAAACTGCACTTTCTGCCTCGACACCTTCTTTCGTAGGTTCCTTCTTCCTCATGAGTGCTCTGATGATCAACGTCCTGAGACGGTACCCATTCAACAATGGCCACCTGATTCTGGGGACTTTCATCAGGGATGACTTTTCTAAGCCCTCCTTCCTTGCGGACTATAACAGATCCTTGAGTGTGGTGGCATCCACAACTTTTCTGACTGGGATTATTCAGGTAGGATTTGAGTCTCTGAACCCCTGAAGAATAAACAAACAAACAAACAAACAAACAAAGGAGCTACAAATGGACCCCTTCCTTTTCTTGCTCCTGTTATCCGTTGTGATAAATCTGGAACTTCAGTGGTTTGTTTTTGGAAAACTTACAGGATGTGTGGATAGGCTCTCCTCAGTGACTAAACTTCTCCCCTCCTCAGAAATCATTCGCCATTGATTCAGGATGAGACACTGAACATTCTCATCAGTCGCTTCTCTAAAACTAAAGAAGGGTCCTAGGGACTACGATCTAAAGTTCTATTCATGATTTCATGTTAAAAAAAAAATCTTTATATTCTTTCAACAAGAATAGCACTCATAGGCTCACATACTATTTTTTGGGTTAAGTAAGCATTAGAGTCAGACCTGGAATCCTTTTTCTACGATTTCAGGAGCACAGCTATAGAACAATAATATCAATGACTTATTAAAATATCAAAACTTTTTTTTGGTGTGTCTCTTATTTTTTCTCAGGGTCTACCATCTAAAGCTTCGCCCATTAAACTAAAGTCGCATATGCTAGTTTTATTTCTCTTTCTTTGCAACCAGTCTAATTTTTGCTGATCTCTCCTGGGACCATCTTTTATTAGGTAAAGTTTAATTGAAAGCCTACAAAGTCCAGCCCTGATACCAGCTATATGACTTACTTAAATCACCTTACCTTTATAAGCCTTGGTTTCCCTGTGTATAAAATGGGAATAATAACATTTATTTTGTAGGGTTCTTATGAGGACTAAGTGAGAAAATACATGTAAAGCACTCAGCACAGAGCCTGTTACATAGTAAGCATCAATGTGTTATAACTACCGGGTACAGAAATATGAATTTGGTAATTTGACAGAGACCAAAAATAAAAAAAGAAGATGTAATTCCTGTGGTTAAAAACTTCAATCTTGTAGGAGAAGACGAAACAACAGGCAATAAGTCAGCAACCTATGAACTATCTACATGACCTGGGCATGTTCTCTCACCTCCTTTGAGCCTCAGTTTTTTTCATCTAAAAAAGGAGGAGACATTCCATTTCCAGGAAGATGAAATAGATGTACTTTTCCCTATCCCTCCTGCTAAGTACAACTAAAAACCTTGGGGTGTTATATATAACACAAACATAAGAAGACTCTGAAAAGTGGAAAGAAGAGGGCAAACTGGCTCGGAAACTCAGGATCCAAGGAACAGCACAGTGGTGAGTTTCCAGGGTTTTATTTTTGCTTCTTGTATTTCAAACTTGGTACTGTAGAAGCCAGAAACTCAAAATGCTAATACCTATGCACACACACACACACATACACACACACACACAAAGCCCGAACAGAAGTCTGTTCTTTGTAGCCACAGCACCAAAAAAGGCTAGCAAGGCTGAAAACTTTTACATAAGAACTACTATACTCCAGACAAACACCAAGGAAAAACAAAACAAAACTGTGGTATCAACCCCCTCATCCCAATAAAGGTCAAATGAGGAGCCTAGACTTTCACCCTCACCCACCTGTAACAAAGTGCCCACGAACCCCACCCCCCCGACTGGGATGTTGTCAGGGAAGGCCAAATAGGGAGTCAAGACTTTCATTCCCACTGTGCATTAATGAGACCCCCTTTCTACTCCTCGCTGGGGTGATGTCTGAGACGGCCTAGTGAAGAGGACAACCCCCTCTGCTATAGTGTCAGTGGAGGCCAAGTGGGAAGAAGTAAGGCATTCCTGTCTCTTCTGGCCAGGATAATATCAGCAGAGGGCTAGCGGGGAGCCAGAACTCCCACCCCGGTCCAGCAATAACGAAGAGTCCTTACTGCCACAGCTGTCGGTGGAAGCTTAGGGGAGAAGCTGGACTTCTACACCTACAGTAACAAGGTGGCACCTGCCCCCTCCCCTGCCATCGCATTGTCAAAATAAGCAAGCTAAAACAGAAGGCTTAAATAAGATCCAGCATCTCATAGCCGGGTCAAAATGTCTACGATTGAACTGAAAATTCCTTGTCATATCAGGAACCAGAAAAATCCCAACTTGAATGAAAAAGACAATAAAAAGATGCCAACACTGAGATGACAGAGCTGTTAGAATTGTCTGGCAAAGATTTTAAAGCAGCCATCCTAAACATGCTTCAGCAAGCAACAATGAACATGCTTGAAACAAGTGAGAAAATAGAAAGTCTCAGCAAATAAACAGAAAATGTGAAAGCAAATGGAAGTTTTAGAACCGAAGAGTACAATAACCAAAATTAAAAATTCAGAGGATGGGCTCAATAGCAGAATAGAGGAGACAGGAAAGAATGAATGAACTCAAAGAAAGAACAATAGAAATCGCCCAATCTGAACAACACAGAGAAAACAGACTAGAAAAAAACTGAACAGAGCCTCAGGGACAAGTAGGGTGAGAACAAAATATCTAATATTTATATCATAAGAGTCCCAGAAAGAGAGGAGAAAAAAGATGGGGCTGAATTACTTGAAGAAATAACAGCTGAAAACTCCCCAAATTTGGCAAAAGATATAATCTTACGGATTCAAGAAGCTGAGAAAATTTCAAACAAGATAAATCCATAGAAATCCACCCTAAGACGAATCATAGCCAATCTTCTGAAAACTAAAGACAGTGAAAAAAATCTTGAAAGCAGGAAAAGAAACACTCGACCTATGGGGTGAAGGGGGTAACCAACTCATATGACAGCAGATTTCTTATCAGAAACCAGAGTCCAGAAGAAAGCTGCACAATATTTTCTGTTTGCTAAAAGCAAAGAACTGTCAATCCAAAATCATATACCCAGTGAAAATTTCCTTCAAGAATAAAAGGGAAATCAAGACATTCTCAGATGAAGGAAAACTAAGAGAATTTGCTATCAGCAGACCTACCCTAAAAGAATGGTGAATGGAAGTTCTCTCAACAGGAAATGATTAAAAAAAAAAATCTTGTAACATCAGGAAGGAAGAAAGAACAATGGAAAGAGTAAAAATATGGATAAATATGATAGATTTTCCTTGTCCTCTTGTGCCTTCTAAATTATGTTTGATGGTTGAAATGAAATTATAACACTGTGATGTGGTTCAAATGTATGTAGAAGAAATATTTAAAACAAGTAACATGGACCCCAGAACAACATGAGTTTGAACTGCACACGCCCACTTATATGCAGATTTTTAAAAATAAACACAACACAGTACAGCATTGTAAATGTATTTTCTCTTCCTTACAATTTTCTTGATAACATTTTCTTTTCTCTATCCTACGTTATTGTAATGATAGAGTATGTAACACATATACCAAATACATGCTCATCATCTGTTTATATGTTATTGGTAAGGCTTCCAGTCAACAGTAGGCTAATAGGAGTTAAGTTTTGGGGGAATCAAAAGTTATACACGGTGGGGGAGGGGGGTGCCTGAGTGACTCAGTCAGTTAAGCGTCTGCCTTCGGCTCAAGTCATGATCCCAGGGTCCTGGGATCAAGCCCTGAATGGGGCTCCCTGCTCAGTCCAGGAGCCTGCTCCTCGTTCTCCCTCTACCCCTCCCCCTGCTTGTACTTTCCCTCTCTCAAATAAATAAAATCTTAAAAAAAAAAGTTATAGGTGGATTTTCAACTGGGGTGGGGTGCCCCAACCCCTGTGGTATTCAAGGATCGGCTATAGTTTTGCAAGATGTTACCAATGGGGAACAAATAACATTTATTGTTATGTGTTAGTCATTGTTCAAAACACTTTACATGTATCCGTCGCGTTTGATCCTTACAACTCCTTGTATGAGGGTAGGTATTACTATGATCCTTATTTTAAGGAGGAAAAGGTATAGAGAGGTAAGTGAATTGCCCAAGGTCACGCGGCCAGTAAGATCCCAAACTGGGAATTCGGCTCAGGGCTATTTACCTCCAGAATCTGCACTTCAGATCATTTTGTTTTGGTTTGGTTTCGTGGGTTTTGTTTTTGTTTTTTAGAGAGATAGAGCGCGAGTGGGGGTGGGGAGGAGGGGCAGAGGGAGAAGGAGAGAGTCTTAAGCTGGCTCCACACTCAGCACGGAGCCTGACTTGGGCTTGATCTCACAACCCTGAGATCATGACCTGACCCGAAACCGAGAGTCGGACACTCAACTGACTGAGCCCCCCAGGCGCCCCTGCCCTTTAGATCATTTTAAAGTGCAAACTAGTATTAACAGAAGTGAAGTGTTCAATGTTGAAACAGTGTGAAGTACATAAATAACCTTTAGTTGGTTGGAGTTGTCTGTGAAGGAAACAAACATGTATCGAGACTTTCCTTCATTCACTGAATGTTTAGTACTTGCTTTCTAGAAGAATGGCTGATAGATTTCATGTCACAGGCCAACTCTGACTGACTGACATTGGCTGCCTAGAAAATTGGATTAACACAGATTGTGATGCCACATTACAGCTGAGCAAAAGTTTTATGGCTACAGGTATTTGCCACTGACAAGGTGGAAGGAAGAGACGGCACGAAGAACGAGTGATAATGGGTCTGCATCTGTCGCTACTCTCAGATTTAAGTGCTTTACATGTATTACACAGTGTAATCCACACAAAACACTGCGTGTTGAGTATTCACTTATAGATGAGGAAACAGGCTCAGAGAGTTTAGTTAATTTGTCCAAGCTCACACAGCCAGTGAGTTGCAGAGCCAGGATTGAAGCCAAGTTCTTCATCCCTAGGAATCATGCTCTTTTCACCACCTCTCCTGAAGAAGAGGGATTTTATTGAGTTCTTGAAAGAGATGATGAGCATGGATTGGCGGAAATGGCAAAAAAGAGGGATTCGTGCATAAGCACGGAAATAGAAATCAGCCGATCACACAAAAGACAGGAAGCTGACGGGGTAGAGCATACAGGACAGTAATGAGCAGAGATTATAGAGACACAGTGCTCCACTGACTGAAAGCTTGAAAACAAAAAGCTTTTAAACCTCAAAGTGCTAACAGAAGTAGGCTTCAAGACTGGTTGATCCTTCCCCATCTTCTTCATTAGGCTGTGCAAGTTTTCTTAACCTACTTTCTTAAGGGGAATGGGGCTCACCCTCTATCCATCAATTTTTGGATTGTTTTTTATTATAAAAGATGGGGGCACCTGCTGGCGCAGTCAGTAGAGCATGCAACTCTTGACATCAGGGTCGTGAGTTCAATCCCCACATTGGGGATGCAGCCAACTTGAAAAAAAAAAAAAAGATGGCCATGTATATTGCAAGAGTCTCAAATAATAGAAAAGTGCATAAATCTTAAAGTATTTCCCCAACCTTTAATCCCATACCCCAAGAAGTAACTTCTGTTAATAGTTTGGGGTCTACCCTTTTAGAGCCTTTGTATATTTTAAAATACATATATATATATACACATATATAATATACATATATAACATATATATGCATGTGTACATATAAAACACTATATTGTAACTTTATATTTAATGTATAATTTGTGGTATTTGTAATTATATATAAATATAGTATTATATATAATTATATATAAATATGTATTCGGATAAATTATATAAGTTGTAATTATATAAAGTATATAATTACATTTACTTACATAACATAAATATATAAATTATATATTAAATGTAATATAGTGTTTTACATGTATGTATGCATATATAATATACAAATTATATTTATTACATATACTGGATTTATAGAAACAATTTATGTCTTCTATGTATTATACAATATATACATATTATCTATTATATATATAATCCTGAAGGTATAAATTCAGTTTAATCATTCTTTGTAAAGATAAAAGTCAAAGGCTGAGGAGTTTGAGCTGGAACCCCGGGCTTTTTAACTTGTCTTTTCCTTTGTGAAAAGCCCCGTTCCTCATAGAGATATTAACATCTCCTGAAAAGGGCGTTCCTCATAGGGATATTAACATCTCCTGAAAAGGGCTATGGAAGCTTCTAACGAAAGGGCCCTTAAAAAGGCAAAAGCTGGTTCTGATCACCACTTGGTCACTGTTAACCTCACTTTAATAAGGTCAGTAGATTCTAGGGCAGGAGCTTAAGCTGAAGCGCTCCTGCAGAAAGAAGGGTGGTCCGGTGCCTGTACCGAGCTTCTGAATCAACACCAGGAGGGAGCTCGTGGATTTCAGTTGCTGAGAGGGAGACGCAAGAGTTAAGGGGTCTGACTGACCTTTTTTGTCGGAAACCTCCCGGAGAGCGCCTGATGATGCCTTTGCTGGTTTGCCGCCATTCTGTCTCACTCCGGTTTTCTTTTCCATCTGAACCTCCCCCAGCTCTCCATGGGCTTGTTAGGTTTTGGCTTCGTCGCCAAGTACCTTCCGGAGGCTGCCATCAGCGCATACCTGGCCGCCGCGGCGCTGCACGTCATTCTGTCCCAGCTGACTTGCATCTTCGGGATTATGATTAGTTTCCACGCTGGTCCCATCTCCTTCTTCTATGTGAGTAATTCCTACCCTCACCCAGAGATACAGGTGC
Source organism: Ursus arctos (assembly GCF_023065955.2). Classification (NCBI taxonomy): domain Eukaryota; kingdom Metazoa; phylum Chordata; class Mammalia; order Carnivora; family Ursidae; genus Ursus; species Ursus arctos. The sequence continues at coordinate 31,045,991 of NW_026622997.1, read as the reverse complement.
CGCTCCCCTTGCCTCCAAAAGGAAGTGGACCCGAATGGAGAGGCTGCTGCGCAGGCGGCTGGGTCAACAAGGTCTTAGAAATAATTTCATCTCTTCTAGATTCACGGTCTTAGTTAGTTGCACATGCCAGTGGGACCACGTTCTCAGTTGCGGTAACCATTTTGCCCAGTCCTTTGAAACAAACATGGTTTACGTTAAAATTCGGTTTTTAAAATACTGTTATCTATCATAATTCTTCCCATTGCATGCCTCATAGCAGACCTAAGATACCTTCGGTATCTTAAAATACCGAAAGAATATAAAATGCGACCTAGTCCCTTCAGGCAAGAATGGTATAGGAGCCGTGCTAAGGAACAACTATGGTCTAGAAAAATTAGTAAAGAGTAGGGTCCTTTCCATTACCCTGAAACATATAAAGTGTATTCTCTCTTACTGGGCATTATTATCTTTTAATATCTGTTTTTCAATTTAAAAAAAAAATATATATATATATATATATATATATATCTCCTCCCATTTGCCTTCACTGAGCTCATAAAGACTTTTGTGCCCAGAGACACTTCCTAGGGATTTCTTTTTGAACTAATCTAGAGTGTGTCATTTTCTAGATATAGGCAATTATCACATCCCTTTCTAAGCCTTTGTAATTTTGTTTTCTTTCAGAACATAGTTAATTACTGTGTAGCTCTCCCGAAAGCTAATTCTACCAGCATCCTACTATTTCTAACTGCTATTGTTGCTCTGAGAATCAACAAATGTATCAGAATTTCTTTCAATCGGTACCCGATCGAGTTTCCCATGGAAATTTTTCTGGTAGGTGTTTTGATGCCCCAAATTCATGGTTAAGATCATTTGAAATGCCTACTTTGTAAAAATAATAATAATAATTAATTAAATTAAAAAGCCAGCAACCTAGAAAGGGAAAAGATTAGAGGAGACTATAAAAATAATGATTTTTTTAAAAAACATAATGTTGAATTGTGACAAAGTGGAATAAATTTAATTTTAAATACTAGCTTATATTTGTAAAACATGCTTATTTTTAAAGTATTTTCTCTATTGCCTCTTTCATACTATTTCAGAAATAGGGTTTTTTCCCCTTATGGAAGTAATGCAGCTCACTCTAGCTTTATTTATTTACTTATTTATTTACTTATTTTTTTTTTTTTTTGAGAGCCAGAGAGAGAACAGGCAGGGGCAGAAGGAGAGGGAGAAGCAGACTCCCCCCTGAGCAGGGAGCCCACTGTGGGGCTTGATCCCAGGACTCTGGAATCATAACCTGAGCCAAAGGCAGCCGCTTAACTGACTGAGCCACACAGGTGCCCCTCATTCTAGCAACTTTGAAAAACACAAGAACAAAAAAATGGAAGAAAAGAAATTTCTGCACCTTCCAAAGTTAATCACAATCGATAATTTTGGATTTTCAGTTATTCACTGTTTACTTCCTTCAAATATGCATGACAGGCCTAGGCCTATGCACAGTGTTGGTGAATTTCCGTCTTCTTCTATGTAGAATGTTGTTCCTATTTTTTTTTAAGATTTTATTTTTAAGTAATCTCTACCCCTAATGTGGGGTTTGAACTCACAACCCCGAGATCGAGAGTCGCATGCGCTACCAACTGAGCCAGCCAGGCGCCCTCATTTCTATTTTGTTGTGATCATACTGTTATTCAGCCTCCTTTCCTTCTCACATTGCTACAGTAGGGAAATTGAGGGAGATGAGATGTCCAGTGGATTGCCTAATCCACGTCATTAATAAGTCAGAGCTGGGGCTCACCACTATCTAACGATAACATTTCTTCTTTCTTTTAAAAAAATCTATTGGTAAAACTTTTCTTTTGCCGTTATGATTAACATTTTTACAATGATAAAGACATTTTCATAAATAAAGCTCAGGCTTTTAAAGTCAGCATTTCTCCTATTAGGATGGCTGAATGCTTGGGTGTCCATGAGAATTAATTTCCCCTTACGAAGTGTTCTGGGGCAGAGATGCTTCAAGTTCACCAAATGTCCATGTGTTGCCCTGTATTTCCCAGCTGCCCTGTAGTTAGGCAGGACCACGTGACTTTGGGGCCAAAGCAGAGGAGAAAGCATGGGAGTCCCCACGTTCTCTCTCTCCCTGCTGTGGTAATCATAGGGCTGCATGTGGAAATAATAGGGCCCCCACGTGGAATCAGCCTGGATCCCTGAGGCACCGCTTGCAAAGAAGTCAGTGTCCTGGAGAGACACTGACCCACAAGAGACTGTGTGTGGGCAGAAAACGAACACTACGGTCTCATGATTTGTATGTTGCCACAGTATAACCTGTTCTATACTAAATAATCCAGGTCTCTACTCTGCACGACTGAAAGAGTATGAGAATTGCTTTGGAAATTGAGACCAAGCTCTGTCTTGTCCCTGTTGTCCACTTCTTGTGAAGGTGTGTATTCTTTCTTCCCTGGAGTAGTTGAAAAGCTATTAATTCATGAAGGCCAGAAACTGAAAAACTACTTGTACCAAAGACTTCGCAAATCACATAAGTAATGGTGCCTTAGAGCCCAGGGGACAATGTGCAGATGGAGTTTGGGGAGTGGAATCAGGGGAACCTCTCCTTTTCACGGAACCCAGCTCAGCTCTGACACCTTAGGAAGCCGAGGCTTTGGAGTCACCAGCAGATGGCATCTGTGACACAGATCTTGATGCTCTCTTTCTTTAATTTCAGCTTTATTGAGGCGTGATTGACATATAAAGTGTACATCATGGTGATTCCATATGCATACACATCGTGAAGGGATTCACCCATGTAGTTGATTGACACTTGCAGCACCTCACGTATTTATCTGTGTGTGTGTGTGTGTGTGTGTGTGTGTGTGTGAGAGAGAGAGAGACAGAGAGAAGCTGTAAGTTTACTCTTAGCAAATTTCAATTATACGATGCAATGTTATCAGCTATAGTCACCATGCGTTACATTAAATCCTCAGACTTTATTCATCTTAAACGTGAACGTTCATACATTTTTATCGACGTTTCCCCATTGCCCCACCCCCAGCTCCTGGCAACCCTTTTCTACTCTCTGTTTCTTTGAGTCTGACTGTTCTGTTTTGTTTTTGCTTTTAGATTCCACATGTAAGTGCCACTGTACAGTATGTGTCTTTCTCTGTCTGACTTTTGTCACTTAGGATATTGCCCTTAAGGTCCATCCACATTGTGGCAAATCAGCCCTCTTTTAAGAGACATCAGCAGCAGGGATCACAGTGATATTCCTTTAAGCAACCTCAAAGACAGTGAACGTTAACCAGAGTTATTAGAAAAGGCGAGAAGTAAGAGTATAGAGGATTCCGAATTGATTGTGGCTGACAGATTGGTTTGTGAGCCCAGTTAAGACATTCCTTTTGGGGAGTGCTATAAATAATTAGGGTGTACCACAGAGTGAAAAGGGGGAGGAAAGTGAGATCCAGGAATAAAAGTTGGTGGAGTCTTAGAGTTGTTGCAGTTTGGGCATTAAACTTTTTTGTGAACTAATTTATACTCAAAGGTTATCAAGGCCTGCAATATAGTCCTTACACACATGTCAAGTCAAGGGATCAGGATCACTGTCTGCCTAGTAGCATGGATTAGAGACGTCGTTTAGAACATTCATGTTTCCCTGGCAGTGAGGCAAATGGGAAAGGGAGGATGAGAATTCCTATGCCCCAGGGTGTAAAAAGCTTCTCACAGCACCCACCAAGACACTACTGTTGAGACGTGCTGGAGGAAACTGCACATACCCACCAATCTGTCCTTAACACATAGAGTCAAATAGTAGAGGAAAGTTTCAAGGCAATATCTGGGATCCAGGTAGAAGATACTGACAAACAATTCAAGAATCCTAAGGCTCTAAGATATTATATGTATTATATGTTCATAATTTATATATATATTTATGAGTATTTGTGTATCTGTGTATGTGTTTATTTAAGTTGTATAGCAAACACCAAACAAGTATCAAAATAGTTGTCTTTGGGTGATTTATTTCTGCTTTTTAATTTTTCATATTTTCTCTACGATCCTTTATGAGCCAGCATTACCTTCATATTGGAAAAAGAGTTCCTTGGCTAGGTTCCGCACTCCTTGTCCCTTAACTATATAACAAAAAAACTTTTCTCTGACTCAAGCTATGATCCAGATTTTCCTTTCCTTTCTGACCTTTAAGGTTCCCAGTGATCTTCATCAGATCACAGCATCACAGATAAACCAATTGCTGTTCTGCTCAGTGTCTGAACTCTCAGCAGAGGCTGGGAAAAGATTTATGTGCTAGTAGGGAGAGTGGGGTAGAGCAGCGCTCTATGACCTGGGCATTGAGTTCTTTTGTCCCTGGCTTAATTTGCTTTGGTGTGAGGTCTCCAATAGGGTGTAAAACCTGCTAGGTTGTCTATTTTGCCACTAGTTGAAATAGAAAGGAGACTTGCTATTTTAGGAGTAAATTAAAGGGAGATAAAAAAGCAAGTCATGGGGCACCTGGGTGGCTCAGTCAGTTGAGTGGCTGTCTTCAGCTCAGGTCATGATCCCAGGGTCCTGGGATCGAGTCCCATGTCAGGCTCCCTGCTCAGTGGGGAGCCTGCTTCTCCCTTTGCCTGCTGCTAACCCTTCTTGCGCTCTCTCTCTGTCTCTCTCTCTCTGGCAAATAAATAAATAAAATCTTAAAAAAATAAATAAGGCAAGTCATTGCTTTGCTGAGGACTTTTTCTTTGTGCTATCAAATGCTGCTCCATATTTATTATGAAGGGTTAGTCAGTAATATGATTCTCAGTATACTTCGACAAGCTCCCTAAGGCTTATTTATATTGGCACAGTGTCCCTAGATCTAAAAACGTTTACAGCATGTTTATATTTGGTCTAGATGTTCCCAGTTGGTGAAGACATTCATTTGTTCCCATTGTTATGTCAGAGACCAAGGCTGAAGTTGGTTTTCATTCTGGCCACAGTGCTAAAAAGCGCTAAGGGACGAGCATGTGGGTGACTCAGTCGGTTAAGCTTCTTTTTTTTTTTTTTTTAAAGATTTTACTTATTTATTTGACAGAGATAGAGACAGCCAGCGAGAGAGGGAACACAAGCAGGTGGAGTGGGAGAGGAAGAAGCAGGCTCATAGAGGAGGAGCCTGATGTGGGGCTCGATCCCATAACGCCGGGATCACGCCCGGAGCCGAAGGCAGACGCCTAACCGCTGTGCCACCCAGGCGCCCCCAGGTTAAGCTTCTGTCTCTTGGTTTCTGCTCAGGTCACAATCTCCTGGGATCGAGCCCTCAGTGGGACTCCGTGCTCAGTGGGGAATCTGCTTGAGAATCTCTCCCCCTCCCTCTGCCCCTTTCCCTGATGTGCTCGCTCTCTCTCTCTCAAATAAATAAATCTTGAAAAATAAATAAATAAAATAAAAAGACCTTAGGGAGCCAAGAGTCAGGGAAGATTTCTGCCTTTCTTACTCCACTGACCTGGCCCCGCTCTCTCTCCCACTTTCATGCTTAGGGACTGTCATATATTTCAGTCCCTGTCTTGCCAAGGCTATAAGCACCTCTGCTCCTGGAAGCAATTCATGATTTTTAGATGATCGTATGCATTTTTTTAACCCCTACAGATTCTTGGCTTCACTGCATTTGCAAACAAGATAAGCATGGCCACAGAAACCAGCAGGACGCTCATTGATATGATTCCTTATAGGTCAGTAACTCCACTTTTGGGGATTACTTTTTCCTTCCTGTTACCTCCACTTAGCCTCTGACCACACAGCCTGATTGGTACTCTCTACTAGCAGCCCAGCCACAGACAACTACGGGTGATGGGCTTAAATTCACTTTAGAATACAGAGGGTCGTGAAAGAAGATCGGCTAGGACAACCCTTTGTTTCTCTGGTCAGCCTCTTACGGTCTTCTGAGCCCATCCCCTTACACACGTAAACTGTTGGATGCACTGGGTCTCAGAGAGTCACACGGTTTTTGCACAGTACATCACGGGCCTTCTCGGCCTCCGTACCTATCCGACTAACTCTCAAGGATGGAACAAGAAATGCCTCTTTTCCTGGCCTCTCTCCTGGAGCTCCGTGCTCAGGAGACGAGTGTTCCTCTGCCTTCCCCCACTTCAAGGGAAGCCGCGTCCTGGAGGAGCGTTAGTTCATTAGTCCGAGTAGAAACCCAGCTTCAAATAGTCTGGCATAGGGAGTTCTTAAGGGCTGGGAATTAATTTACATTATAATTCCTACCAGTGACCATGGGTCACCCTTGATTCTGTTAGGAAATTTTAGTTCCGGTACCCGCAATCAGATGAATACTGCTTTAGCTAGGAGAGGCAGTGCACGGCGGTTCCTTGACTCCCAGGCAGGCTCTTGAAGAGCTTTGTTTATTTCCTTACGCTGTTCAGTGCGGGGATACTGCCGAGTCAGTGGTAGTGGCACACTCCGGGAGAACACAACATAGCCTATTTTGATGAAAGCAGATTGGATTAGTCACGTGTCTTACCAGTTCTCCATGAAATTCAATGATGACTAAATCATTTGCCATTCTGTTCAATTAAAAAATATATATAAGGAGACCGCCTAGGTGCCAGGGAATGCAATGGTAAATAAGACTGACTTTCTGCTCTCAGAAAAAAATAAAAAGAACAACAGTGAGATTAATGATAATTATTTTATCTCATTTGTAATTCACAGTAATACTCCTTTTTATGGATGAAGAAAGTAAGGTTTACCCATTTAAATTACTTATCCAGGGGTGCCTGGGTGGCTCAGCCATTAAGCATCTGCCTCTGGCTCAGGTCATGATCCCAGGGTCCTGCGATCGAGCCCCACATTGGGCTCCCTGCTCAGCGGGAAGCTGCTTCTCCGTCTCCCACTCCCCTTGCCTGTGTTCCCTCTCTCACTGTCTCTCTCTGTCAAATAAATAAATAAAATCATAAATAAAATCATAAATAAATAAATAACTTATCCGCCACCACGCCATTGGTCAGGGGCAGAGCTACTTTTGAACCTGTTTCTATTTAATTCCAAAATCTATGACTATAATCGTTCTCTTGATGACTTAAAAACCATGGGGTCAACATTTGCTTATTTCATCCAAAGATTCAGGGTATAGATAGGTAAGCATTTCAAAAATCTAATTTTATGTATTGCTTTGAACTTCCCTTTTTATTATATGTTTATCCGAGTTTGCTAAAGATTAGAAAAATTGAACAATTTAAGTTAGTTCTTTCTATGTCCATGTGTCCTGGTAATCTAAAACACTAACAAAGAATGAAATGTTAGAGAACAGCAGAGAGGAAAACAGTAGTTTGTGTTAGCATACTAAATATTTAAGGCTTACCAACATAGATTTGGGCAATAAAGTCCATTTACTGTATACCTCTTCGGGACAGCCACATTTTTCTCTATCTTCTTAAAAGTACAAAAAGGGGAACTTTAACAAAAGGTTAAATATCTGCCTTTGAGCATTCAGTTATATTTCTATCTCGCTCATTACCTGGAAAACACCAACATGCTTGTAAGTTCTATGTATATTATAAATAGAGAACTAAAACAGACATAGTTAGATGGTGAAGGAAGAGATATTCAAAAATAGGAATTTAGATTCCCGTACATAAGAATAATGAGAACTAGGAAGACAAGAGGAGATAGTACTTTGAGGTGCTAAAAGGGATGCTTCCTACACTAAGGAAAATAATATTGAAAATGCATAAACTAATAACATTTCATTAGATAAGGGTTTAAAAATAAATATATCACCAAATTTATTTTAAAATAATTTTCCCAAGTGGCATTTAACACATCGTTTATTTTACTGAATTTGGGTTTTACACCAAACTTTGGAAGTTAGTTATTGAGTCCTATATCTGTGTCTTGATGAAATGATAAAAATAATCAGAAGAATAAACATTTCAAATAGCAAACTTCATCTAAAACATTGTGAAGATTTTTTTTTTTTTTTACTTAGAAAGTAAACCTAGAGCTATAGAAACCAAAGCATATGTGCGCTTCCAAATTCAGTTTGAAGGCTTATTCTATGGATCTATGGGAAAACAATACTGCCCCCCAAATCATGAAGATTTCCTTTCCTTTGTAAGTCTATTAATATCATGATTGATTTTTGAATGTTAAACGAACACTGCCTCCTCGGACGAACCTCACTTGGTAATGATATATTATTATCATTTTATATATTGATTTGCTAAAATGTTAAGAATTTTTGCATTTATGTATATAAAGGATATTGGCCTGAGAGTTTCTTTTCTTGTAATATCTGTGTCTGGCTTTAGTGTCAGAGTATTGTAGACATTATAAAAGGATTTGGGATGTATTCTCTTGTCTTTAATTTCCGAAGGAGTTTCTATAAAACTGGCATTATTTATTTCTTAATGGTAGAATTCAGCAGTGAAGATATTTAGGCCTGAAGTTTTCATTGTGGGAAGGTTCTTAACTACAAATTCAATTGTTAATAGGCTATTTATTAAGTACAACTACTATTAAATTACATAAACATTCTCTATAAGTCAGGTTATCTATTTCTTCTCAAAAAAGTATTCAATTTTGGTGATTCAAAGAATTTGCCCATTTAATCTAAATTGTCAAATATATTGGCAAAAATTTACTTATAATATTCTCTTACTATCTTGGTTTAGTAACAGCTTTATTAATATATAATTCATATACCATAAAATTCACCATTTTAAAGTGTACACTTCAGTTGATTTTAATATATTCTCAAAGTTGTATAACCATCATTGCTATCTAATCTTAAAATATTTTATCACCCCCCAAAAAGAAACCCTGCTCCATTTGTCCCCCTCCACAGCCCTTGGCTACCACTTAATCTACTTTCTTTTATCTTAATTTTAACTTTTTAATATAAGTAAACTCCACATCACACATGGGACTTGAACTCACAGCCCCAAGATCAAGAGTCACATGTTCTACTGACTGAGCCAGCCAGGTGCCCCTTAATCTGCTTTCTACCTCTAGGGATTTGCCTAGTCTGCAATGGAATCAAAAAATATATGGTCTTTTGACTCTAGCTTCTTTCACTTAGCATAATATTTTCAAGATTCATCTGTATTGTACCATGGATCATTCCTATTTATGGCTGAATAATATTCCATTACATGGATGTACCACCTTTTGTTAATCCATTCAACGGTTGCTAGACATTTCGGTTATTTCCAACTTTTGATTATTATGAATAGTGCTACTATGAACATTCATGTGCAGGTTTTTCTTTTGAGTACCTGTTTTCTTTCCTTTTGAGTTTATACCTAGGAGTAGATTTGTTGGGTCATATGGTAATTCTATGTTGAACTTGTTAAGAAGCTGCCAAACTATTTTCTACAGCAGCTGCACCCTTTTATCTTCCCACCAGTAATGCACAAAGTTCCAATTTCTTCCTATGCACACCACATTTGTTATTTTTTGTTATTATTGTTGTTATTACCCTCTCAGTAAGTGTGAGGTGGTACATTATTCTGGCTTTCATTTGTATTTCCTAAGAGCTAATGATGTTGAGAGCATCTTCTCATGTGCTTACTGATCATTTGTATATCTTTTCAGAGAAATATCTATTCAAGTCCTTAGGCTATTTTTAATTGGGTTATTTGTCTTTTTGTTGTTGAGTTTTAGGAAATCTGGATACTAGACCCTTCTCAGATATACAATTTTCAAGTATTTTCTCCTATGCTGTGCGTTGTCTTTTCACATTCTCAACAGATCCTTGAAAGCACAAAGATTTTTAATATTGATGAGGTCCAATTTATTTTTTCTTTTGTTATTTGAGCTTTTGGTATTACATTTAAGAAACTATTGCCTAATCCAAGGTCATGAAGATTTACCCCAAGTTTTCTTCTAAGAATCTAAATAGTTTCAGGTCTTACATTTGACCCTTTAAACCATTTTGAGTTGTTGGTGTAAGATAGGGCTCTGACTTCATTCTTTTGCATGTGAATATCCAGTCGCCTCCATACTATTTGGTGATGAGACTGACTGTTCTTTCCCAATTGAGTGGTCTTAGCACTCTTGGTGAAAATCAGTTAACCATAAATGTTTGAGTTTATTTCTGAACCCTCAATTCTATTCTATTGATCTGTATACCAATCTTAATTACTATAGCTTTACAGTAAGTTTTGAAATGGAGAACCCTGAGCCCTCCAACTTTACTCTTCTTTTTCAGGGTCATTTTTGGCTATTCAGGGTCCCTTGCAATTCCATATAAATTTTAGAATCAGCTTTTCCATTTCTGCAAAAAGGGTCATTGAAATTTTGATAAAGATTGCATTGAATCTGGGGCGCCTGGGTAGCGCAGTCGTTAAGCGTCTGCCTTCGGCTCAGGGCGTGATCCTGGCATTTTGGGATCGAGTCCCACATCGGGCTCCTCCACTATGAGCCTGCTTCTTCCTCTCCCTCTCCCCTGCTGTGTTCCCTCTCTCGCTGGCTGTCTCTCTGTCACATAAATAAATAAAATCTTAAAAAAAAAAAAAAGATTGCATTGAACCTATATATCACTTTGAGGCTTTTACTAGCCAAACACATAAAATATGTTTAAATCTATGAATATAAAAATTCTCAAACAGCAAACTCATTTTTTCACCCTCTCAAAATGCTGTAGAACCAACTTGTTAGTTTGAAAATTATTAAATAAAAAAGAACAAATTAAGTGTTTATCATGCCTTTCCTATAAGAACTGACCTTTGGGGTATCCAAATCATTGATAACAAGACATTTCACTTTATAGAAGTATTACAGCCATTTAAGGGAGAAGGAATTATAGAATAAGGATATCACCATTAAGGGATACTAGTGTATCATCTGTTAACATCACAAAAAGACACAATAATGAACTATCAGAAAGAGAAATTAAGAAAACAATCCCATTTACAATTGCATGAAAAAGAATAAAATACATAAGAATAAATTTAACCAAGGAGGTGAAAGACATATACACTGAAAACTATAAGACATTGATGAAAGAAATTGAAGAAGACAAAATAAATGGAAAAATATTCCATCCTCATGGATTGGAAGAATTAATATTGTTAAAATGTTCATGCTATCTAAAGCAATATACAAATTCAATGCAATTCTATCAAAATTCCAATGGTATTTTCCACAGAAATTAACAGTCTTTTTTTTAAGGTGTGTTTATTTATTCTAGAAAGAGAACATGAATGTGAGCAGGGGGCAGGGACAGAGGGAAAGAACCCCAAGGAGACTCCCCACAGAGTGCAGAGCCCAATGCAGGGCTTGATCCCAGGACCCTGAGATCATGACCTGAGCAGAAGGTAGACGCGTCACCAAATGAGCCACCCAGGTGCCTCTAGCTATTGTTTTTAAAAAAGAGAATTAGACATTGTGTGCCTCCTGACAGAAGTATGCACCACCACCTATGAACTATTTTTGCCCAAAAACCTATCCTATATCTGACCAAACCTGAAGGGCTAACTACCCATTTACAAGAAATACAAGAGAGGAATGTGTTAAATGATAATGTACGGATGCAATCAGCGAAACCTTTTGGTGAAAGGACCAATGTCCAGGTTTCTTTAACAACAACAACAGCAACAACAACAACAACAGCTTTTGTTGCAGGGAAGAAAAACAAAAATATAAAGCAGGAACCTACAGCTTAAAAGAGATTTAAGAAACATAACAACCACTTATAACATACAGGCCTTATTTGGCTTCTAATTTGAACAAACTATAAAATATATGTTTATGAGACATTTGGGAAAGTTTAACATTAGTTGTGTATTTGATAATATTGATCAATTGGTAATAATCTTTTGGTGTATATCTTTTAGATAGGTACACTAAAATGTTTACAATTAAAACTATATAATGCCTGGTATTTTCTTCAACAATCTTGAAGTGGGCGGTGGGTAGGAGTACAAATGAAATAAGATTGATTATAATTTGTTAAGTGTTGAATGTGAGTGATGGGTACACATGTGCTCACTATACCACCCTTTCTTCTTCTGTAAATATTTGGAAATTTTCCACATTAAAAATAAATTACCAATTATTTATGAGTGGTACTCAATGATGCATGCATATGAAGGGAACCAAAAACACAGTCTCTGACTCCTAAGAAGTCAGCCTAAAATTGACCACACAGAAGCTGACTTGGGTACTCTGGACAACAGAGTGAAATTCCTAAACCCATACACAAACAGACAAGCATCCATTCCTACAAGAATCAGGATAATCTTTAATTCTCTGATCATCAATCTGATAGTAATACTGTCAAAGAAGAAAGTTTATTGTCTTAAGGAGAGTTTCCTAGTTAACAATATGGTGGAAGATACACCTGGGAAGAAGTTCTAGTCATGGTTATATGAGATTGGCAATGTTTTATATGATGTGATCTTAGTAGAAATTGTATGTATTGACTTAATAGAATTAGACGACCATGACGACCAGCAAGATGGACAAGTCTCAACGTTCTGGTAATCTCAAAACAACAGGAGTTTAGAGAGGCTTTGGGGAGATGGTGAAATAGGAAGCACCAGGAATCTCTCTTCCCACCTAGACAAAAATTGCACTGGCAGAATCTGTCTGATATAACTATTTTGGAACTCTGTAGCCTATTGAAGGCTTGTCACTTTCAGGGGAAGGTGTAGATGGTAAATTGCAATTAATTTCAGTAAAGTTCAGCTCTTAGCACAGTGGCAGCTACCATCCCCCATACCCAGCCTTATGGCAGGCAGTGGTGCAGATGTTCCTGGAGCAACTTGCACACAGCTTGTGGGAACAAGCGTGGGCAAAGAAGACCCTGTCCTCCAAAAATTGGGGTTCTTTGCTCTGATTGCTGATTGCAGCTTCTGATCACAGAGGTGCAGACAAAAAGGTGAACAGCCATTGTTGTTGCACCTCGCTCCCATTGTTTCAGGTCCCTCATCCTCTGGCAAAAGTGACTTTCAAGGGATTTAAAGAGCTAGTACACCTTTGTTCCTTCATTTTTCTCTTTTACCTCCTTTTGGAAGTCATACATTAAAGATTAGGACATTAAAAAAAATAACTGCATGCACAGGACAAATTAGAAAGTAACCACACATGGCCAAAGAAAGGTACAGGCTCAAAAAAGCCCTGAGAAAACCTTAGGTTTATACATCAAGCTTATCCTTGGCATAAAAACAGCCTACAACAACAACAACAGAACACTGACAAAAAAACAGCAAACCCTGGGAAAGGGGAGAATCTGATTTCCAGAGTTACCACATTATTAGATTCAAATATACAGTGTTTAACAAAAATCTGAGGGCAGATAAAGGAGCAGGCAGTATGGCTCATTCAAAAGAAAAAAGAAACAACAACAATTGTCCTGAAAAAGACCTGATGGCAGATATACTAGACAAAGACTTTTAAACACTGGTCTTAAAAACAATAAAGAACTAAAAAAATAACTAAAGGAAAATGTGGAGAAAGTCAAGAAAGCAATGTATGAACAAAATGGAAATATCAAGAGATAGAAAACTTCAAAAGAAACTAAAAAGAAGTTATGGGGCTAAGAAGTACAATAACTGAAAGCAAAATTCACTAGAGGGATTCAAAAGCAGATTTGTGCAGTCAGAAGAAAGAATCAGTGAACTTATCAGTGAACTTGAAGATAAGATAATGGCAATTATTGAGTCTGAGGAACAGAAGGAAAAAAGATTAGAGAAAAGAGAACAGAGTTTTGGGGACCTATGGGACACCATCAAGCAGAGCAACATATACTTCACGGGAGTCTCAGAAGGAGAAGAGACAAAGGGATGGGAACAATATTTGAAGAAAAAATGGCTGAAAACTTCCCAAATTTGATGAAAGACATAAATGTAAACATCTAAGTCCAACAAATTCCTAGTAAAAGAAACTTCAAGAGACCCATATCTAGATACATAATCAAACTTCAAAAGACAAAGAGAGTCTTAGAAGCAAAAAGAGAAGTGACTCATCATACACAAGGGCTTATCAATAAAGTAATGAACAGATTTCTCATCAGAAACTTTGGAAGCCAGAATGCAGTGGGCCAACATATTCAAAGTGCTAAAAGGAAAAACAAAACAAAACAAAACCAAAAAACTGTCAACCAAGAATCTTATATTCAGCAAAATTTTCCTTCAAAAGTGAAGGAGAAATTAAAGCATTCCCAGATAAACAAAAGCTGAGGGAGTTTATTACCACTGGACCTGCACTGCAAGATATGCTCAAGGGAGTTTTGCAGGGTGAAATGAAAGGACACTAGACAGTAGCTTACAGCTGTATAAAGAAATAAAGATCTCAATAAAGGTAAATATTGGAAAACTATAAAAGCTAGTATTGTAAATAATGGTTTGTAATTCCACATTTTATTTTTTACATGATTTAAGAGACCAATGCATTTAGAAGAATTACTAGTTTGGGGGCACCTGGGTGGCTCAGTCAGTTAAGCATCTGCCTTCAGCTCAGGTAATGATCCTAGGGTCCTGGGATTGAGCCCTGCATCAGGCTCCCTGCTCAGTAGGGAGTCTGCTTCTCCCTCTCCCTCTGCTCCTCCCCCCTGCTTGTGCTCTCTCTCTTGCACTCTCTCTCTCTCAAATAAATAAGTAAATTCTTAAAAAAAGAATTACTAGTTTTTGTCTCGATGTACATGACGTATAAGGGTATAATTTTGTGACATCAATAACCGAAAGGGGTGGGGAGAGAGCTGTAAAGGAACAGAGATTTTGTATGTTATTAAAGTTAAGCTGGTATAAATTGAAACTAATGGATGTTAAATGCAATACCCATGGTAACCACAAAGAAAATAGTTATAGAATACACAAAAGGCAATTAGAAAGGAATTTAAACATTTCATTACAAAAAAAATCAACTAAACACAAAAGAAGATAGTAATGGGAAAAGAAGGACATAAAACTATAAGGCTTATAGAACACAAAGAGCAAAATGACAATAGTAAGTCCCTCCTTACCAGTAATTACTTTAAATGTAAATGGATCAAACTCTCCAATCAAAAGACAGAGATCGACAGATGGGATAAAACACATGATCCAATTATATGCTGTCTATAAGAGACACACTTTAGATCCAAAGACACAAATAGATTAAAAGTGAAAGAATGGGGAAAGATATTCCATGCTAATAGTAACCAAAAGAAAGCAGGAGTGGGTATTCCAATATCAGACAAAATAGACTTTAAATTTAAAAAGTTTATAAGAGACAAAGAAGGACATTGTATATTATAGAAGGTCCAATACAGCAAAAAGATACAATACTTATGAGCATTTACACACCTAATGACAAACTATCAAAATAAATGAGGCAAAAAAGGACAAAATTGAAGAGAGAAATAGAAAGTTCTACCACAACAGTTGGTGACTTCACTATCACACTTTTGTAATGGATAAAACAACCAGGCAGAAGATAAGTAAGGAGACAGGACTTAACAATTATGATAGAACAACTAGCTCTCACACACAAATCCAGAGCACTCAACTCAACAACAATAACATACACATTCTTCTCAAGTGCACGCGGGACATTTTCCAGGATGGACCACATGTTAGGTGACGAGTTATGTCTCAAAAGATGTTAAAAGAAAGATATCATACAAAGTATCTTCTCTGACCACAATGAGATGAAGTTAGAAATCAATAACAAGGGGCTCCCGGGTGGCTAAGATGGTTAAGCGTCTGCCTTCCGCTCAGGTCATGATCCCAGTGTCCTGGGATCGAGTCCCACATCAGGCTCCCAGCTCAGCAGGGAGTCTGCTTCTCCCTCTGCCACTCTCCCTCTCTCTCTCTCAAATGAAAAAATAAAATCTTAAAAAAAAATCAATAACAAAAATAAAACAAAAATTCCAAAATTTGTGGAAATTAACACACTCTTTTTTTCTTCTTTATTTTTTAAATAATTTTTCTCTCTTTTTTTAAAGATTTTATTATTTTTTTTATTTATTTGACAGAGATAAGAGACAGCCAGTGAGAGAGGGAACACAAGCAGGGGGAGTGGGAGAGGAAGAAGCAGGCTCATAGCGGAGGAGCCTGATGTGGGGCTTGAACCCATAACGCCGGGATCACACCCTGAGCCGAAGGCAGACGCTTAACCGCTGTGCCACCCAGGTGCCCCAATAATTTTTATTTTCTTATATTAGTCACCATACAGTACATCCCCAGTTTTTGATGCAATGTTCCATGATTCATTATTTGCATATAACACCCAGCGCACCATGCAATATGTGCCCTTCTTAATACCCATCACCGGCCTATCCCAATCCCCCACCCCTCTCCCCTCTGAAGCCCTCAGTTTGTTTTCCGGAGTCCATAGTCTCTCATGGTTCATTCCCCCTTCTGTTTACCCCCTTCATTCTTCCCTTCCTTCTCCTACCAATCTTCCTATTTCTTATGTTCCATAAATGAGTGAAACTATATGATAATTGTCGTTCTCAGCTTGACTTATTTCACTTAGCATAATCTCCTCCAGTCCCGTCCATGTTGCTGCAAATGTGTAATCGTTCTTTCTGATGGCTGAGTAATATTCCATTGTATATATGGACCACAACTTCTTAATCCAGTCATCTGTTGAAGGGCATCTCGGCTCCTTCCACGATTTAGCTATTGTGGACAATGCTGCTATGAACATTGGGGTGCATATGGCCCTTCTCTTCACTACGTCTGTATCTTTGGGGTAAATACCCAGTAGTGCAATGGCTGGATCATAGGGTAGCTCAATTTTTAACTTTTTAAGGGACCTCCACACTGTTTTCCAAAGTGGCTGTACCAACTTACATTCGCACCAACAGTGTAAGAGGGATCCCCTTTCTCCACATCCTCTCCAACATTTGTTGTTTCCTGCCTTGTCAATTTTTGCCTTCTAACTGGTGTAAGGTGGTATCTCAAGGTGGTTTTGATTTGAATTTCCCCAATGGCTAATGATTTTGAACATTTTTTCATGTGTCTGTTAGGCATTTGTATGTCTTCATTGGAAAAGTGTCTGTTCATATCTTCTGCCCATTTTTTGATTTGATTATTTGTTTCACGTGTATTGAGTTTGAGAAGTTCTTTGTAGATCTTGGATACTAGTCTTTTATCTGCAGTGTCATTTGCAAATATCTTCTCCCATTCCGTGGGCTGCCTCTTAGTTTTTTTGACTGTTTCCTTGGCTGTGCAGAATTTTGATCTTGATGAAGTCCCACACGTTCAATTTTTCTTTTGTTTCTCTTGCCTTTGGAGATGTGTCATGAAAAAAGTTGCTGTGGCCGATGTCATAGAGGTTGCAAACTATGTTCTCCTCCAGGATTTTGATGGATTCCTGTCTCACATTGAGGTCTTTGAAACCTTTGGAGTTTATCTTTGTGTATGGTGTGAGAGAGTGGTCTAGTTTCATTCTTTTGCATATAGCTGTGCAATTTTCCCAGCACCATTTATTGAAGAGACTGTCTTTTTCCCACCGGATGTTTTTTCCTGCTTTATCAAAGATTAGTTGCCCAAAGAGCCGAGGGTCCATTTCTGGGTTCTCTATTCTGTTCCATTGGTCTATGTGTCTGTTTTTGTGCCAGTAGCATGCTGTCTTCGTGATCACAGCTTTGTAGTATAGCTTGAAATCCGGCATTGTGATGCCCCCAGCTTTGTTTTTCCTTTTCAACAGTTCCTTGGCAATTCGGGGCCTTTTCTGGTTCCACACAAATTTAAGGGCTGTTTGTTCCAGTTCTTTGAAAAATGTCATTGGTATTTTGATCGGGATGGCATTGAAAGTGTAGATTGCTCTGGGTAGCATAGACATGTTAACTATGTTTATTCTTCCGATCCATGAGCATGGGATGTTTTTCCATCTTTTGTGTCTTCTTCAATGTCTTTCATCAGTGTTCTGTAGTTCTAGAATATAGATCCTTTACCTCTCTGTTAAGTTAATTATGAGATATCATATGATTTTTGGTGCTATTGTAAATGGAATTGATTCCCTAATTTCTCTTTCTTCAGTCTTATTGTTCGTGTATAGAAATGCAACTGATTTCTGAGGATTGATTTTGTATCCTGCCACATTACTGAATTATTCTATGAGTTCTAGTAATTTGAGGGTGGAGTCTTTTGGGTTTTCCATATAGAGTATCATGTCATCTGTGAAGAGAGACAGTTTGACTTCTTCTTTGCCAATTTGAATACCTTTTATTCCTTTTTGTTGTCTGATTGCTGTTGCAAGGACTTCTAGTACTATGTTGAATAATAATGGCGAGAGTGGGCATCCTTGTCGTGTTCCTGACCTAAAGGGAAAGGCTTTCAGCTTTTCCCCGTTGAGAATGATACTTGCTGTAGACTTTTCATAGATGGTTTTTATGGATTGAGGAATGTACCCTCTATCCCTATACTCTGAAGGGTTTTAATCAGGAAAGGATGCTGTATTTTGTCAAATGCTTTTTCTTTATCAGTTGAGAGGATCATATGGTTCTTGACTCTTTTCTTGTTGATATGATCTATCACACTGATCAATTTGTGAATGTTGAACCACCCTTGCATCCCACGGATGAATCCCATTTGGTCTTGATGGATAATCCTTTTAATGTACTTTTGGATCCTATTAACTAGGATCTCGTTGAGAATTTTTGTGTCCATATTCATCAGGGAAATCGGTCTGTAATTCTCCTTTTTGATGGGGTCTTTGCCTGGTTTGGGAATCAAGGTAATACTGGCCTCATAGAATGGGTTTGGTAGTTTTCCTTCTGTTTCTATTTTTTGAAAAGCTTCAGGAGAAAAGGTATTATTTCTTCTTTGAATGTTTGGTAGAATTCCCCAGGGAATCCGTCAAGCCCTGGACTCTTGTTTTTGGGGAGGTTTTTGATCACTGCTTCAATCTCTTCATAATTAATCGGTCTGTTTAAAAAATCAATTTCTCCCTGTTTCAGTCTTTGTTGTTTATAGGTTTCCAGGAAGGCATCCATTTCTTCCAGGTTGTTTAATTTATTGGCATAAAGCTGTTGATAAAAGTTTCTAATGATCCTTCCTATTTCATTGGTGTTGGTTGTGATCTCTCCCCTTTCATTCATAATTTTATTATTTTGGGTCCTTTCTCTATTCTTTTGAATAAGTCTGGCCAGTGGCTTATCGATCTTATTTATTCTTTCAAAGAACCAGCTTCTAGTTCTGTTGATCTGCTCCACTGTGCTCCTGGTTTCTAATTCATTGATCTCTGCTCTAATCTTGATCACCTGCCTTCTCGTGCATGGGTTAGGCCTGTTCTTTTGTTCCAGCTCCAGCTTCTTGAGGTGAGAATATAAAAACTGCATTTTAGATTTTTCTATTCTTTTGAGTGAGGCTTGGATGGCTATGTATTTTCCCCTTAGGACCACCTTTGCAATGTCCCACAGGTTTTGGACCGATGTGTTTTCATTCTCATTGGTCTCCAGAAATTGTTTAAACTGATTTTTAATTTCCTGGTTTACCCAATCATTTTTGAGCAGGATGGTTCTTAGTTTCCAAGTGTTTGAGTTTCTTCCAAATTTTTCCTTGTGATTGAGTTCCAGTTTCAAAGCATGTGGTCTGAGAATATGCAGGGAATGATCTCAGTCTTTTGGTATTGGTTGAGACCTGTTTTGTGACCCAGTATATGGTCTATTCTGGAGAAAGTTCCATGTGCATTCGAAAAGAATGAGTATTCTGTTGTTCTGGGGTGTAGTGTTATATATATATCTATGAGGTCCATCTGGTCCAGTACGTCATTCAAAGCTCTTGTTTCTCTGTTGATTTTCTGCTTAGGTGATCTGTCTATTGCTGAGAGCAGAGTGTTGAGGTCCCCTACTATTAACATATTATTATCTATATGTCTTTTTATTCTGGTTAAGAGTTGGCTTATGTATCTAGCTGCTCCCCTGTTGGGGGCATAGATATTTATAATTGTCATATCCACTTGATGGATACATCTTTTAAAAATAATATAGTGTCCTTCTGTATCTCTAACAACAGTTTTTAGTTTAAAATCTAATCTGTCTGATAGGAGAATTGCTATCCCAGCTTTCTTTTGAGGTCCATTGGCATGAAAAATGGTTTTCCATCCCTTCACTTTCAGCCTGGATGTATCTTTAGGTTCAAAATGAGTCTCTTATAGACAGCAAATGGATGGGTCATGTCTTTTTATCCAGTCTGCAACCCTATGGCGTTTATGGGAGCATTTAGTCCATTCACATTGAGAGCGATTATTGAGAGAGATGATTTTAATAATGTCATGTTTCCTGTGAAGTCTTGGTTTCTATAGATTGTAAATTTCTGTTCTGTATCACTCTTGGGGCCTTTCTACTTTTATAGAATCCCCCTTAATATCTCCTGTAGGGCTGGTTTCATGGTTACGAAATTGGTCAGTGACTGGCGATTCTGGAAGGTCCTTATCTCTCCATCAGTTCTGAATGACAGCCTTGCTGGATAAAGGATCCTTGGCTGCATGTTTTTCTCTGAAAGAGCTTTAAAAATGCCCCCCCAACCCTTTCTCTCATTCCATGTCTGTGTAGACAGGTCTGACGTAATCCTAATATTTTTGCCTTTGTACGTGAGAAATTTCCTTGCCCTGGCCGCTTTCAATACTGTATCATTGGATCTAATATTTGTGAAATGCACTATGACGTGACGTGGCGTAGGTTTGCTGTGGTCGACCTTGGGAGGGGTCCTTTCTGCCTCTTGGACACAGATGCTTATTTCCTTTGGCAGATTAGGGAAGTTTTCAGCTACAGTTTGTTCAAATATCTCTTCTAGACCTCTCTCTTTCTCCACCCCCTCGGGGATGCCGATGATTCTAACATTGGAACGTTTTCTTGAGTCAGTAATCTCCCGTAATCTACATTCTTGAGATTGGATTTTTTTGAGGCAAGTTTCTGTTTTAACTTTCTCTTCTATCATCCCATCCTCCAATTCACTAATTCGTCTTCTGCCTCATTTACCCTGGCTGTCAGAGCGTCTAGTTTAGACTGCATTTGATTCATAGCATTTTTAATTTCTGCCAGACTCGCTCTCATTTCTGCCCTTAGAGATTCTATATTCTCATTAATATTTTCATTAATAGTTTTTTCAAGCCTACACATCATCTTGACCATTGTTACTCTGAACTCCGTTTCTGACAATTTGGTTATATCCATATCCATCAGTTCTGTGGCAGAGGCCACAGACTCATTATCTTTTCTTTGCTGGGGGGGATTTCTCCTTCTTGTCATTCTAATGAGGAGAGGTTGCGGGGATGCCCAGAGCCCAAATTATTGACCAGGACCCAGGCAGTGTGCTCTTGTTTTATAGGGACTTTAGGGATGTCGGCTTGTTGATTTTTTTAGCCCACCTTCTGGGGGAGGGGCCTGCCGCACTGATATTCATGCAACCGTGTTTGGGTAGAGTTGCCCCGTCCCCTGCGAGGGGGGATGGGAATGGGCACAATGTGAGCCGGTATTTCCGGGCTTTTGTTCTCTGGCAGCTTTCCCTGGCGGTTTGCTGTGCCTCTTCTGAGAGTAAGAGCAGCAATGGCCATATCCTAGCCTCGTCTCAGAACAGAGAGATTGCAGTCTGCTCTCCACTGAGCTCTCTTGGCCACTTTAACTCTGTTTCTGTCGGTGCTGCTGAAAACCCTGCAGCGTCCCAGGATGTGTGGCCCACAGCCTGTGTTCCAGCCCTCACTTCCAGGGCCGGCACATCTCTGTCCCTTGTGCTTCTTTTATTATTTTTTTTAAAGATTTTATTCAGTTCTTTGACAGAGAGAGAGAGACAGCCAGTGAGAGAGGGAACACAAGCAGGGGGAGTGGGAGAGGATGAAGCAGGCCCCCAGTGGAGGAGCCTGATGCGGGGCTCAATCGCAGAATGCCAGGATCACGCCCTGAGCCGAAGGCAGACGCTTAACGACTGAGCCACCCAGGCACCCCTGTCCTTTGTGCTTCTAACACTGCCAGCTGCCCCCGGTTCCCGCGTGCGCTCCCGAGCTCCCTGTTTCAGTGTGCTTCGCGCGCACTATGGAGCACCGGTTTTCAGTCTGGTCGCAGGCGGTCCCAGGCTCATGGTCTCGGTCTGCTCTCTCGCAAGTCCCGCCTGCTCCCCAGTGCAAGTGGCTACCACTTCCCGGCACCCAAGCATGTTGGCTCCCTCCCCCTTCCGTTTATCTTCTGATATATGTGCACGGATTCACGGCTCCCCATTTCGTACCTCAATATTCAGCATTGGAAGTGTTCGTTTGTAGAGATCCAGATGTATCTTCCTGCGTCTCAGGCTGATTCCATGGGTGTTCAGGTTGGTCTGGTACCTATCCAGCTCAACTCGGGACCAGCTGAGAAAGGGGTCCCCTACTCCCCCGCCACCTTTTCTCCTCCTTGCAGAAAGTGGTCACTTTTCTGTTCATAGAGTTTCTGCTACTCTTTTCCTCATTCTCCAGTGGCATTCATAGGTATTCAGAATGGTTTGGTAGCTCTCTAGCTGGATTCCTGGGACCAGACAAACTTTAGGTCTCCTGCTCCTCCGCCATCTTGGAACGCCTCTATTTCTTCTTTTGGAAATTAACACACTCTTAAACAACAAATGGATCAAAGAAGAAGTCACAAGAGAAATTAAGAAATACATGGGGATAAATGAAAACAAAAATACAACACCACAACATATGGTATACAGAAAAAGCAGTGCCAAAGGGGGAATTTATAACCAAAAACGCACATATTAAAAAAAAGAGAGAGAGAAAGATCTCAAATCAACAACCCAACTTTACAACTTAAGGAAGTAGGAAGAGAAGAACAAACTAAACCCAAAGCTAGCAGAAGGAAGGAAATAAAGATTAAAGCAGAGATACATGAAATAGAGAACAGAAAAACAATAGAGGAAATCAATGAAACCAAAAGTTGGTTCATTAAAAAGATCAACAAAACTTGTCAGTTTGTCAACCTTTAGCTAGATGTACTCAGACGAAAAGGGAGAAGATCGTAGCGGAAATTAAAATGAGGATATCACTACCAATTCTACAGAAATAAAGAGGACTATAACAGACTACTATGAACAACTATGTGCCAACAAATTTGATAACACAGATGAAATGGAAAATTCCTAGAAACACAAAATCTACCAACACTAGATCATGAAGAAACAAAATCCAAATAGACCTATAACTAGGAAGGAGATTGAATCAGTAATCCAGAATATCCCCATAAAGAAAAGCTCTGAACGTGATGGCTTCATAGGTGAATTCAACCAGGCATTTAAAGAAGAACTAATATCAATCCTTTTCAAACTTTTCCAAAATATATGTATAACAGCAGCATTATTCACAATAGCTAAAATGTGTAAGAAACTGTAAGTGTCCATCAATGGGCACTATGTTGAGTGGACTACCCAGTCACAAAAAGACAAACACTGTATGATTCTACTCGTATGGGGTGCTTAGAGTAGTCCAAATCGTCAAAACAGAAAGGAGAATGGTGGTTGCCAGCAATGGGGGAGGGGGGAAATGGAGAGTTATCAGTTAACTGGATTAATACAGTTTCAGTTTTACAAGATGAAAGAGTGCCAGGCATGGATGGTGGAGGTGGTTACACATTATGGTACACTTAAAAATGGATAAGATGGTAGATTTCATGTTATGCATATTTACCACAATAAAAAAAAATGGGGGGGACTACAGGAGGGAAGTTATGGGTAGAATGGAAAGTAATTTGTACAAAGGACAATGACTAAATTTATACCCTGAAGGATTTGAGTGAGAATAGAAGGGAATTCATTGAGCTTTTTAGCTCTAAACCATCTTTGATGTGCTATCTGCCTGTTGCTTATCCACTGGTACGGTCTCTAACAGCGTAGATGAGCCATTTTCCATCAATCTTTGTGGCTTGCCTGTTCTGTTTGTTGCTATTGCTACATGTCAAAAACGTTGACCTAGAAGATAAAAGAGCACGTTCTCGCAATGGCTTTTGTAACCTGGCTGGGTTTGCTTGAGGTTTGGGCAGGCTGCTGCCTAGGTTGCTCTTCTTATCTCTTATTGTTATTTAAAAAAAAAATAAAGGGGTCAGGCCAGCCGCCCCATATAATAAGGGTGGCGTGGGGGAAGGGTCAATAAGTCGTTCCTGCTATCTAGGAATAATTCCACCATTTTATTCCAGCTTCCTGTTTCCTGTGACACCAGATTTGAACATTCTTCCTGAACTTATTTTAGAAGCCTTCTCCTTAGCTTTAGTGAGCTCCTCTCTGCTCATATTTCTGGGCAAGAAGATTGCCAGTTACCATCACTACCGTGTGAATTCCAACCAGGTGAGATGACAGGCCTTTCTCTTATTTTCTCTGACCCTTACGTCTTTGTTTTCTGATCTGAGCCTCCTGCTAACATGAAGACTGCACTCTTGGTAACCAGAGAGTCAGTGGGACTGTAATGTGAATTATAATTACCAAAGGATTTTTGAGGAGTGTGGCATACTTAACTTTGAAGTCACTTAAATTAACATGAGTGTTATTCCCCCAGAACAGCTATGGTGTAGGGAGGCAAGAAGATAACATATGGCATCGTGTTGTTAAGCTAGCAGAAATCCTCTCCTCTTAATTTTATCTTTCTTCCCAGGTCCTTAGGACTCAACCACATACTGAGGCACAATAAGGACTGGGCATATCAAAGCCAGGCTACTAACATAATTACATAAATACATAATTACAATTTCTCTCCCAGAAACGGTCCTTCTTTGTTTGTTTGTTTAATCTCCCGACTCTTCTAAGTTTGGCCCTTTTCCTAGAACTCCAAAGAGAAATGTGGAGGCAAGACGTGCCCCACTTTGATTTTGAGATAGTATATAAGGGAGGGGAAATACAGTACCATGTTTCCCTCTGCCATTCTAAGTCCCAGTAATCACGGGAAAGGGAATAATAAGACAAAAAGTTCATTTCTCACTTTGAAAAAGTGCTTTTCTTATGTTGGCTAATGAAAATGAAGATTCAAGTTAACCCAGGAATCAGATTTGCTGTCCTTTTGTTCTAAGAATATTTCAGTGTTGTCTGAAGTGACGGAAACAATCTCACTGACATACGTAAGAAATAGACAGCATACCTTGAGTTCGAACTCAAACCTGCATTCTTCAACAAACAGTGGGCCAAATGGGTTTGCCGTTCCTTTACAGGATTTAATAGCCATCGGTCTCTGCAATGTCGTCAGCTCGTTTTTCAGATCTTGTGTGTTTACTGGTGCTATTATCAGGACTATTATCCAAGATAAGTCTGGAGGAAGACAACAGGTATGTTGGAATAGAATTTTATCTCTAATATAAAACATATTTATATCTATTCATATGTATATTCATAGAAGAGTATTTATTAGTTTAATCATGTTGCTGCTTTATTTTTCTTAAGATTACAATTATTTATTTGAGAGAGAGAGTGAGCGAGAGAAAGCATGAGCAGGGGGAAAGGGCAGAAGGAGAGGGAGA
The DNA here is from genome assembly GCF_023065955.2 of Ursus arctos. NCBI lineage: Eukaryota > Metazoa > Chordata > Mammalia > Carnivora > Ursidae > Ursus > Ursus arctos. The sequence goes on along the minus strand of NW_026622997.1, from coordinate 31,020,649 downwards.
AGCAGACTCCCACTAAGCAGGGAGCCTAAGGTGGGGCTCAATCCCAGGACCCTGATATCAAGACCTGAGCCGAAGGCAGATGCTTAACTGACTGAGCCACCCGGGTGTTCCATGTTGCTGCTTTAGTGTTATGTTTGTTAGGGAAGATCTCTTGGAGGAACTTGGATTTCACACTTGTCTAAATTTTTGCTTAGACTTTTGTCTTAAAAGCTATTTGTCAATGTAGAACTTGAAAGTCAGTTTCTATAGAAATATTATTCTATGTGAGAGGTTTCTATGTATTAGCCCATAAAAACCCATTTTCCATGTAACATCCCCCAAAGAATAATATTTCAGGTAAACTAACCAGCACCTCTTAACGTTGTTTTCCGTGGAAGGATATACGCCCAGTCCTCGTCTGAGAAAGCAAATAATACAACTCTTCCCATCCTAGAGGTAGAACTAGAAACTTTCCTAGCTTCCTCAAGGGGCATGGCAAGAGGCTTTCATGATAGAGAGTAAAGCCTTTGTCAAGATGAGCCTAGAGAATTTATGACTGTTCTGCCTTTGAATATGAGCAAATTATCTAGGTCAGATTCTCTTTGGGTATGCCGAATTAGTAAACTAAATGTGAGGGTCGGAGGGCAGCGGGAAGGGAGGAATGATGGTAGAGAAGGCTCTAAAGGCCAGCTCTTTGTCTAATTGCAGGCATGAGATTCTGTGAGTCCAATGTCCACGGGTTCTGAACTGACTAGATAGAAATTCAGCTCTGCCACATGGAGGTGTCCCTGCTCAGCTCTGCAGCATGATGAAATGTCAGAGAACTATCAGAATCAAAACTGGAGTAAGCCCAGAGAATGGGTCAGGGTTCAGAGGGCAGTGACGGAGGTCAACAATGAGCTTAGGCCACAGACACGTGGTAGAAACTAAAATGTCAGATGAATAGACACTATACTTTAATGGGGGAAGAGAAGTGTCCCCATCCATGGGTAAATAGAGGTGAAATGTAAGGTGAAAGCCAACGAAAGCAGGGGAAGAGAGCCTGGTCTAGAGTAAGACCATGTAATGTCACTTCACATGGACTTGGTTTTGTCACAGAGCTTCTGCCAGACACACTGGTCTGTAAGGTGTATTCTTTTCCACCACCCTTGGACAGAAAGAAGGAAGGTGGGCTCTGTGAAAAAGGAGGATGTTCTCTGCACATTTGTACAAATGTTCAAGTCAAAAGGAGAGGATTTCATGATAAGAAGCGGAAATGGGGGCGCCAGGGTGGCGCAGTCGTTAAGCGTCTGCCTTCGGCTCAGGGCGTGATCCTGGCGTTCTGGGATCGAGCCCTGCGTCAGGCTCCTCCGCTGGGAGCCTGCTTCTTCCTCTCCCACTCCCCCTGCTTGTGTTCCCTCTCTCGCTGGCTGTCTCTCTCTCTCTGTTGAATGAATAAATAAAATCTTTTAAAAAAAAAGTGCCATAAATACTACAAGAAGGAAACAGATGGAGGAAGTGGACTTTCATGGATTACTGAAAGAAGGTTAGGATTAGGGCACCCGGGAGGCTCAGTCAGTGAAGCGTCTGCCTTCGGCTCAGGTCATGATCCTGGGGTCTTGGGATCGAGCCCCATGTCAGGCTCCACGCTCGGCAGGGAGTCGGTTTGAGATTCTCTCCCCCTCCCTTTGCTCTTCCCCCACTTGGTCTCTCTCTCTCCCTCTCTCTCTCTCAAATAAATAAAATCTTCAAAAAATAAAAAACAGAAAGAAAGAAGGTTAGGCTACAGATAGATAGAAGGAAGGAAGAAGGGGTTCGGTTCAGCCTGAGTCGTGTTTAGCCTGTCGGACAAAGTGCCCACATCAGAGGCAGCCTGGGGCTCTCATTCTATTTTCTGCTGCTGCTGCATTGTTCTCCTGCGCCGCCCATTTCCCTACCAATGACTCTCCCTGCAGGGCAGTGACGCTTCTTGGAGGGGCATTCTCCTAGGGATGCTGGTCAGCCCTTCCCTGAGACCCTAATTTGCCCAGTAAATCACTGGTTTGAGCAGAGAATGCCAGTTGGCCCGTGGCCGTGGAGGCACTGGGGCTCCCCAGCCTCCATTCTGAGTTTCTGATTTGGATAAGCAAGGGCCTCTGAGATTCATTCAGCCCTCTCTATCCCACAGCAGTGGGGTATTCTCTCTATCCCTCCTCTCTGGGGATTTTTGAGTCACTTTGCCTGAGAACACCCTCATTTCTTCGAAGTTCCTCAGGACTATAGGAGAGAGAAGCTAGGGGGCTGGCTCTGTACCTCTCAGACCTGACCTGCCACCAAAGGCCACTTTATTATTTTTTTTCAATCTGGATTTCCCTGTAATTTTCCTTGTCTAGAACCCAGTTATCTTCACTGGTTACAGCAAAATCTATTGGATCTGCCAGCCGTGGCCGGGGCCTACAGTGTTGGCAGGCCAGGGCAGAGGGATGTGAAGAGCCCCAGACCTGTGGTCAGTTGGACTGTCCCCCACTCCGTCTTCTGGCTCATCTCATTCTGACCACTGGGTTTCCCTGTCCTCCATGATTGCACTCCTTTCCTTGTTCCCTGCTTTCCAAGGACTGGCCTTCTTGCCATGTCCCCAGGCCCTCAGAACTGCTTAAAAAATTATTATTATAAAAGAAAGAAAAGAAAGAAATAATAAGAGAAAGAAATGTGTTGTGTTCTTCTTAGAGGAAGCAAATGGGGCAGCTGGAGAGAGCCTAGATGTTGGAGTCAGCGGTTCCTAGATGACCTTTGGCAAGTTACTTTTGCTTTTTGAGGCTCTAGTCCTCATCTGTAAAATGATGATAAAGATAACTTTTCAGTTATGAGAATTAAATTACATGATAATAATGCCTATCATAGCGCCTGTCACTTAAGAGGTTCCAAAACTGTAGCTTCTACCCCAGGTCCCTAGGGCCCTGACCAGTGCTAGGCAGTCTGCTCTTCAACTTCATGGAACCCACTGTGTATGGAGTAATTGGTGTCTGAGGTCCGTCTGTTGATAGCGGCTGTGGCTCGTGGGAACTCACAGCGCCTTGAATACCCGAAGAGAAGGCAGAGTCTGTTTTTGTTCAAGAAAACCTGAGAAAGCGATGGAAAATGAGAGCAAAATAGCAAAATATGCACAAGTTGTAAAGTTCTACAAGGTTGCTGTCTTTAGACCCTGTTCAGACGCTGAGTCTGAGATTCTGAGAGCCATCAAGCATCCTCCTAAAGCCTGATGCCCTCGAGGATGGCCCTCAGATCCCAAAGTCCACTCCTTTGCGTGCACAGCCGAGGGAGACACAATTATTGGCAGGCCTCCCAAGCCTCTCTCAGCAGCAAGTTTTATGGGATTCAGTGTCTGATTTGTACTCATTTAAATATTTAGGTTTTGCGCAGCTTTTTTTAGCATCTGCATATCTTTGTTTCCTTCAATCAGAAGAACTTGGAGAAAAGAAGCGGTAGGTAGGTCAAGCCTACCCAGGGACGCCAAAAAACCAAAACACCGAACCCAAACAAAACAAAACAAACAACAAAAAAGAAGTGGTAGGAAGGAAAAGTCCTGATGTATTTTCCTGTGCTAATCAAAGTAGAGTTTCTACGGCGCCAACAAAGACCATCCAAAGGGACACCCTTATACTAGATCCCGCAACGGGCTGATGAGTTCATTGGCTGGAGGGGCTTCTGGTCTCATTACCTGTTTCAGTTCTACGGGGTATAAAATGCTTGTCCATAGAACTCCCTATGTTTCCGTTGTCGTGGTGCATTTTCCTGAATCCTCCCATCAACACCACCGTCGCGTGGCATCAGCTGTGAAGCAGCCGGAATGGGAAAAGAAGGAAGTAGGAAAATGATTTCCTTGCTATTACTTTCAGTGATGCATTTATATGCAAATAGCAGTGAGCAGCAAGAAGGAATCCAGGAGAAAGGTTTCTCTTTTGTTTTTTTCCACTCCTAAGAAATACAGAGAAAAATTAGAGAATCATTGCTGATCGGTCACGTAATGGTTTAGCTTTGAGGGACTCCCTCAGTTCTTGCTTGTTTCTGCCATTGTTCTGATTTGTGGTTTGTTTTATCTTCCCCCACACACAGCCCCCAACGCAGTGGGAGGTTATACTGCTTTGTATCGGTTTTTGTTATTAGGGGCTTAAAGCTTAAATGGTGATTTATCCCTGGGGGGCCATACTGAGTCCAAGTCTACCTCCAGAGAGCCTTGAGATTGTCAAGGAACCATGTCGCTCAGCTTGCTCTCTCTAGTTGCGATCAGAACTACCACTTACCAAGCAACACTGCGCCCAGAATCATCCACCCAACTAGGATAGGACCCAGAGGTGCTATCTGCAGCCCTGACTCACATTTGTGACTTTTTTTATGGTAATGAAGCAGAGAAAAACTGAGGAACAGCAGAAATGATTATCATTGCAGTTTTAAGATGAAGCGCTTCTACGCTGTTCAATGGGAAGAGAGCGAGGGGGGAGGTCTTCACTGATAGGGGAAGCGCAAGGGTTGGGATTTTAGGGTGGACAGTGATGAGTCTACTAGGGCATTTCTAGACTGTTCCAGGAGGAGTTAAAGTTGGGAGGGACTGCAAGCCCGACCTTAGGAGACTCCAGATTTCACAGCGCAAAGCTAGGGCAATGAAGATGCAAATAGCCAAGACGATTTAGCACATTTCAGAAAGCATTCATGCATTCGTTCCACAAGTATTTCTTGAGTACCTAGTGTATGCTTCGCACTTTGACAAGTTCTGAAAATGTCAGTTCAACAAAAATGCACTTAAGCTGGATGGTTACACTCAACTCCTTTTAAGAAAAAAAAATGAAGGCCTCGGTAGCAGACAGGGTCCAATACGTTCCTGATGGTCTCTCTCCAACTGGCTCTGTCTCCTCAGTTTGCATCTCTGGTAGGCGCAGGTGTGATGCTGCTTCTGATGGTGAAGATGGGACGCTTTTTCCACGAAATGCCAAATGTAAGTAGAACTGATAGATAACTGAGTGGGGAAAGATCAGATCTCCAGGTCGCATCTTGGTGGGACATTCACCTCGTCCCCAGTGGTTGCCCTGTCCTTCCTCTCATCCCTTCCCTTTAAAATAATAGCATCCACCTCACAGGATTGAGAGTTAAATAAGGTAATGTTTATAATATAGAGAGAACAGCGTTGAGCTAATCGTAAGTGCTCGAGAAATATTAGGTATTATTGTTACGAGTCTCATTCTCATTAATCTTCTTTTTATTGCTTAAGCTATAAAGTAAGTTTTATAAGTAAGGATGCAGTTCAAGATGACCGAAATAGACTTCAGATGCCAGAACGCCCCTCACCGACTCAGGCTTGGAAACTCATTGTGTATTCATGCCATCTGCTTTCCTAAGCCGTTTCCAGAAGGCCTTGTTCTGCATTCATATGAACTCAATCCCCCTATTATTGCCGCTCTGCCTGTGTGATTAGCTTACACTAGAAAGCAGGGTCTGAAAGTTGGTTTTTAACCCTGTTCAGCTGGGACGCCTCTATATAGTTGCCATTTCTTCCCTTTGCAAGAGACTGATCACCTTGCATTTAGAGACGTCAGGTGTGTTAATGATGGGCCGTCCTCAACTTGTTGTCCGTTACAATACAGATCAATGCTCAGTGACCACAGTTTCCTTGTAAATTTCCTTAATGTTCCCTTTCGCCATTTTTAGTTAGTGCTGAGGGAGGTGGGAAGAGGTTTCATGACTGGGGGAGCAGCTTGGTTACACACTGAGGTGGCAGTCCGTGAAGCTGGAGTGATTGTAAATGTTATCCCCATCCTTTTGAACACCTCCGTCCCACCTGGTAAATATCAGGTCTTAGAAGAGCAGGACCCCCTCAAGGCTCCTGCTGCCTTCTGCTCCTGTGATTCAGAGATCTTGGAACTCAGCCCCCGAATCTATGCATGGAAGGTGGGATTAAGCTTGTATTTATCACACAAGCTGTCCTCTGATTCCCAGCAGAAGTCATCTCCAGAATTTAGCTTCTGTAGCAAGGTGCTATAACTCTTAGACTCTATTTTAGGAGAGCCGCTCACTCATTCACTTTGAACAGTGATGGGGTTTTTTTCTGTATAGCTAGAAGAATCAGAATTGTTTTAAAAGCTGCAAACAAATAAAAATCTTTCAGAATTCAGTAATGGCACTCCTTTATTATAAATACGTTGGGGACAGAACAGCCATTGCTTTTGGCTCACCATGTTATGTCACGTCATTTTTATAGCATCTAGTTAGGATGTTTCTGGATGAGAAGATGTGAACACCGTCTGATCAGTGGAATAGCTGAACTGCTATAATAACGGTGGTCTATGAGTATTAAACTATGAATGATCTCTTCCTTCCTTGAGAGATTATGGATAGCTGGTTATAAAATTCTTATTGGAGTAATTGGTGGCACGTCCTGGCTAGGATCTCAACCAGTTAGCAAGGGGACCGGCACAATTTTTTTACAAACATGTTTCCCAATAATAATCTTCAATATTATTCCAATTTTGTGTAAAAAAAAAATACATCGCACATACCAAAATGTTAACAATGGTTATCTCTTGGATGATGGAAATTACATAAAAGTCTACTTTCTTCTTTACACGTGAGCATGTTTCACCTCATTATTCAGAAAGGCAACATTTTTATTATATATTGTTTTATGAAAAGATTTGCCAGAAATCTTGTGAAAACCCTATGAGGTGGAGTTTCTTTTCCTTTCCACCACATGTCCCTGCAAATTGCAGAACATTTAGAGATTCTTGACTGAAAAGAAGACGAAGATGGGAAAGAAGTGATGTCTGCTGACTTCATCTTTGCCCATCCCTCCTCTGCTGACCTACTGAGTCCATTGGTCACCGAGTCACCTCAGAAAACCAGAGTAAGCTTGGACCCAGCCATTCCTGGTGATAGGATCAGTTCTGATTCCCAGGCAGAGCATATCGAGGAGATGGCGAGGAAAGGGCTAAGAAATGTGAGGCTAGTGCAGGGACTTCATGAAAACAAGAAAATGTTTCTTAAAGTACATTAGATTCTGCTTGGAGGCCCTGATAATTTTTACATTTCTGAGTGGCATGGCTGACTTTTTTGTGGTTCCTTTGTGAAGATTTGGGAATGTTACTCCCGAAGGGAAAATGAAGCAGGGTTTACCTTTTCCCCATAGGCTGTGCTGGCTGGTATTATTCTGAGCAACATCCTACCCTACCTTGAAACCATTCACAACCTACCCACTCTGTGGAGGCAGAATCAATATGACTGTGTGAGTATGGGTGCACTGGCGGAGGTAGGGAAGGACCGAGGGAAAGGTTGGAAAGACGGAACGAGAACAGACGAAAGAGATCAGGGTGAAGGACGCTAGCGATTCTTTGATAACTAATACTCTAGCTTAAAAGGGGGGGAGCAGTGAAGGTTATTGGTGCGTAGAAATACTGAGACCTCATTCCAAAAACTATGCAAAAGTTATAAAAAGGAATCAAGCGGCTAGAGTTAGATACAAATCTAGTAAAAAGGGTTTGTCAGACTTGACATAGTTGAATGACTTTTAATCCAGTTAGCGTGAACACATTCCAGGAGAGGAGACACAAATCTTACTGAGAGAAGGCAGTGCCTTGCCAGGCAGACTAACCAATGGAACAGCATCCTTCCTTCGAGAGCACAGCACTGGGGACATGAAGGGGCAACAGCAAAGAGTAAAAGATGGGGGATGTAATATAATGAGAGGAGAAGGGCCCAGGAGAGGCAAAGAGACATGAAAGGGGATAGCTTTGGAATCCAGGTTCCTGAGGAGCTAAGAGAAGATGTGGTCCGGGACACAGGTGCCACTTTGGCCCAGGAGGAGGAATAGCACTTCCAAGAGGACCCAAGAGAATGAGGGACAGTTAAGTATGGATACTAAGTAACAAGTGGCAGGTAAAGGGGGAACTAAATATTTAAGGGAATTTGAGCCCATCCACTCTGCGAAGATGAGTCAGGTCGCCTGCCGAGAGTGATGGAGAAGGTGGCGGGGTAAGGGCTTGGAAAGTTGTTAAAGTTTCACCATAACCATGATAGGTCTTAAAACAGCAACTACCATTCATTTGGTGAGTGTTCTGGGTCGCTTTAGGATCAGTATTTCTAATCTCGACAAAGCCTGTAAAGTAGATATTGTCATCCCTATTCTGCACGTGAGGTTTCGAGAGAGAATCGAAGAGAGAAACAACCCAAGGATGCCTACGAGAGTTGCTAGACAGCCTTGGAACCCAATCATTTGTGATGGCGTCCGTCCATATGGCTGTGGAATGTGTGCTCTAAATCCCAGGCGTCGGGAGGGAGAGGAGGGGGAAGGGGAGTTGAGAGAGAGAACTGGTGGTTTTCTCAATTCTGCTTGTTGTCATGGTCTTCCCTTGCCCTTCTTCCCCCTTTTCCTAAGGTTATTTGGTTGGTGACGTTCATATCTGCCATTTTCCTGGGACTGGATGTTGGACTACTTGTGTCAGTAGCGTTTGCCTTCCTCATCATCACTGTTCGGTCGCACAGGTACTTTGTCTCGGGTCATAGGAGGCTGGCCGTGGTGAGGTAAGGCGACGACGACCTAAAAGCAAATACTTTTCCTTTCAGAACGAAGATTCTCCTCCTGGGCCAGATCCCTAACACCAACATTTATAGAAGCTTCAATGACTATCGGGAGGTAAGACTCCAGATCAGTCCCGCTCCTTTGCCCAAAGGCCTGGACCCGGCCTGCTGCTTTGTTTTTCCACAAAATCCCTTTGCTTTATTGGCTGCACGACAGAAACGCATCGGCCAGGGCGGGAAAGGGAGGCGGGAAGGCAGAGGCAGGTGACCTCAACAGGTAGGTCCTTGGAGTGCAGTAGCCAATGAAGGATCACGTCCTTGAGGTGGAAGGAGGCCAAGAAAAAGAAATGAGCAAATGGAAGGGGAAGAAGAAGGCAGGAAAAGGAGGGGGTGAAAATGGGTGGAAAGAACTTGCTAATTCTGGCCTCTGATGAAGAATACAGATTCTCCAGGGGGTTCTAAAGATTTTTTTTTTCTTACTCCATAAAAGAGCTGAGCAATTGCCCTCGGCTTTACATTTGTCTTGCAGGTTACAAGCCTTCCTGGGGTGAAGATCTTCCAGTGCTGCAACTCCATCACATTTGTCAATGTTAACCAGCTAAAGCACAAGCTCTTGAAAGAGGTGATGGCCGCCCCCCCCACCCTTCTGCACCTGCTCCCCTCCCGCTCCCCAGGTGCCCCTCTCCTCGCCCACTCACCATCTGTATGAGACCTCTCTTACTTCTCTCAGGTTGAAATGGTAAGGGTGCCTCTTAAAGAAGAAAATATGTTCCGGCTGTTTAATGAAGAAGGCTCACAGGAGGAAAAGACGTGTCGGTGTTCCTGCAACTGTGACGAAATAGAGCCATCCCCCAGGGTTAGAAAAGTCTCTTCCCTTCTGCATAACGTTCTCCACATTTTATAAAGACGTGCACTAGCCTTTTAAAAAGAAGTAAGGAAAGAAAATTGAAACCCCCTCAGGGATCTCGACTCTTAGATGGGCTCTGGGTAATTGGAAGTCAAAGATTTCTACTCAGAAATGAAGACACGGGTCCCACTTTGAGATTTAGATCTTGACCTAAGTAGGTAGGAGGAAATGTTCGAGTCCCTACTCAATGGCCAATGACTAATCTGAGCACTGAGAACACACTCTGCCTACTGAGATTTATACCTATTTCCCTGACTTTTACCTGCCTGGCTTTAGATTTCTGAAAATAAGTGACTTACAGGTTGTTTTCTAGGGGTGTCTGGGTGGCTCAGTCGGTTAAGCATCCAATTCTTGATTTTGGCTCAGGTCATAATCTTGGAGTTGTGGGATTGAGCCCCGAGTTGGGCTCTGTACTGGGCATGGGATTCTCTCTGCTCTCGTCCCCCCTCTAAAAAAAAAAATCGTTTCTAATTCCAACTAGGGCAGCAGAGTCGAGGTGGCTGGGGTTCTCGAGGATGTGCCAGGGTATTTTAGCTGATGAATTCCAAAGTGTTCATTATTTCTGACTCGGTCTCAATTAATTCCCTTTGTGTAATGTTTATTTCCTTTCCACACAGCTCATTTCTAGCTTTGGGGCCTTTCACCCAGTCTCTACCTATATCCTGGAGGGGCAGTTCTATCTACACACACACACACACACACACACACACACACACTTACTCCCCCGACAAAAACACCTCCTGTCCCCCTCCTCACGTAGGCACTTGCAAACACTAAGCACCCGCTCTCATTCCCGTATACCCTGACGGAGCATAGGTTCTACTCAACTCCCTGAAAACACCAACGTCCCTGCCAAGAGGACAGAATTAGCACTCTAATTTTTGTTTCCACACTGCACCGGGCATCGTAGAGGGTGTTTACAGGGCATCAACGCTTTAGAGTAGAATGGGATTACCTGGAATTTATTGAGCTTCTACTCGACATCCAGAACCGTGACACTCTGAAAAAGGAAAACGAATTCGAAGGCTCTCTGTCCTCAGGTAGTTCTTTTTTTCTTTTTCTTTTTTATTGTGGTAAAACACATCACATAAAATTTAGCATCTTAACCACTTTGAAGTGCACAGTTCGGTTGTGTTTGGTATATTCCCGTTGTTGTGCAATCGTCCCTACCGTCTATCTGCAGATTTTTTTTCATCTTGCAAAACTGGAGCTCTGTCCCCATTAAACAGCAGCTCCCCGTTTCCTCCTCCTCCCAGCCGCTGGCTTCCTCCATCCTACCTTCTGTCTCTATGAATCTGACTGTTGCAGATCCCTCATTAAGTGGGATCATACTGTATTTGTCTTTTTGTGACTGGCTTACTTTGCTCAGTGTAATGTCCTCGAGGTTCATCCAGGTTGTTCTTTTTTAAAAATGTTTTTTCATGGAAATTTTGAACATAAGCAAAAGTAGGGACAAGTATAATGAGCCTCAATATACCCACCACCCACTCTAAGATTTATCAACTCATGGTCAATTTTGTTTCATCTCTATGCCCACCCATGTATAGCCTCTCAAAATCACAGAATTATTTTGAAGCGATTCATGGAATTTTATTTTAGTTTAGTTTAGTTTAGTTTAGTTTAGTTTTCTTTTTAAGTTTTCTTTACACCCCACATGGGCTCGAACTCACGATCCTGAGGTCAAGAGTTACATGCTCCACCAACGGAACCAGCCAGGCGCCCCAATACATGGAATTTTAAATCAGACTAGGGAGATGACTCCCTATTAATGTGACCTACAAGGCTATTACTGTATTTTATCAATCCTAAGGTATATGTTCTTTTCACATCTCTGAAATTTGGATTCATTGTGTAATTGATGGCATGTCACAATTTAATTTGCGGTGATTTGTTTTTCTTTCTTGACAACACAGAAAAGTAGTGGTCCATCTTTAAATTGATGAAGTAGGGGTGCTTGGGTGGCTCAGTCGGTTAAGCATCTGCCTTTGGCTCAGGTCCTGATCCCAGGGTCCTGGGATTGAGCCCCAGAGTCCCAGGACCACATCCTGCATTGGGCTCCCTGCTCAGTAAGGAGTCTGCTTCTCTGCCCCTCTCCTGGCTCCTGCTTTCCCTCTTTCCCTCTCGCTCTTGCTCTTGCTTTCTCTCTCTCAAATAAATAAATAAAATGTTTTTAAAAAATTGATGAAGTAGGGGCCCCTGGGTGGCACAGCGGTTAAGCGTCTGCCTTCGGCTCAGGGCGTGATCCCGGCGTTATGGGATCTAGCCCCACATCAGGCTCCTCCGCTATGAGCCTGCTTCTTCCTCTCCCACTCCCCCTGCTTGTGTTCCCTCTCTCGCTGGCTGTCTCTGTCGAATAAAGAAATAAAATCTTAAAAAAAAAAATTGATGAAGTAGGACAGTCCACCATTCCATACGGTCTACTGTCATGTTCAGAACTGTGTCTTTAGATTTTAACAACTCCAAGACTTCAGGGAAAGAGAGATTGGCGTGAGTTCAAAAAGAAAGGCGAATCTCCTGATACCGACGGACTTGAGCTAGGCAACAGAGAGAAATTTGGATTTAGGTCCGATGGGGAAGAAGAGAACTCCTGGTCTGTGGATAAGGTTGGACAAAGACACTGGGGTGGGAATAAGTATGGGGTCCTCCGAGGAAGAGGCTTGGCCTGGGAAGTAAGTTCAGGCAGACGCGGTGCGAGTGGATCTTGAAAGTCACTAAGGGACAAGAGTGTGTAGAGTGGATGAGGGAGAGTAAGGGGAGGCTCTCAGAGGTCTCCTTCTGCCTGGACGAGCTTGCATCTCCCCGCCACTGAGCCCGTCCTCCGCTCTTCCCCCAAAGGCCTGGCCTCGGTGGCTCTCAAACCTTGAGGCGCACCCCCCTCCTTTGAACTGTAATTTATTAGCCGTCCACACCACTTTTTTTTTTTTTTTGCTATACAACATATCCTACCTTGTACAGTTTTTACCTTCACGTTTTATGTTTTTAACATTTATTTCGTAAGCAATGTTATTAGCAGAAACATCACCCCCAACTATACCAGTCTAGCAAATTAACTCATAAAAAATTTTCCGTATACCTTATAGTTCTTGTCCACCCATGTTGTTGTTTATCCTTTGAATGGACGCGCGCCCTCTCCCCAGGCAGAACCTGGTACAAAGCGAGCATTCACACCTTGCATGCCGTTGTATTCCCGGTGCTTGGTACTGTCCTTACGCTATAGGCAGGCGCTCCAGGCCTATTAGGATGAAAGGAGCAAAAAGTAAAGACAGCCCCGCTCGAGTAACTTCTATCTTCCGAAGGAAGTCTGATGAAAGATGGAGGTGTCGAAGGGACTGATGGGAGAAACACTTCGAACAATGTATTAGGAGGTGCTGGAGACAAATTAGAACCCAGGGAGGAGGGGAAGGAATAAAGCAGCAATGATTTTAAATGTGGCCCACAAGACAATGAAATCATCACTGGTACACGGAGGGAAGTTGGGAGGGAGACGCTGCTGAATGCGGTTTTAGTTGGGAGCTCAAAGTGACAGGGAGGCATCCGAGTGAAATCCAAGCACCTAGTCCATGGGGAGCTTTCCTGCGAGAGAGGGGGGTGAGTCCGTAGACAGAAATGGCATAATCGTAGTCCTCCTCTGAGCCTCCTCACGGTCCTCCCCTAACTCTGTTGTCTCAGGTTGCCTACACAGAATTATTTGAAAGTAAACGGGACCAAGACTCCTCCTCCATTAACCTGATTCGCTGCTCGCGTTTCGAGAGCATGAACACGAGCCAGTCCACATCCGATGAACAAGTACCATACACCACGTCTTCCACGTCTCACAGAAATCCCGGGCCAAACTACAAGGACGTGGACAAAGCTTGGCTTTCTAATAACCCCTCTAGAAAGAACTCGGTGCCACTCCCCAGCATTGCTGAAAGCCAGGAGAGGAACAGATCATTCTTCCCCTACTCAGATACCTTTCACCTACCCAGCATTCACACCATCATCCTGGATTTCTCCATGGTACAGTTCGTGGATCCACAGGCTTCGGTGTCATTGAGACAGGTTAGTACTGAGGAGGCTTTCACAAGAGCCCTGATCCCTTCCTACCTCAGCCTGCCCAGATCCCGAGTGAATATGGTCACTGATCAGCTGCTGGGTGACTCCGGGGCCAGTAGAAACTTGGCCACTAAAGACAGTTTAAGGTCAACCAGAGTAAGGGGCACCTGGCTGGCTAAGTCAATGAAGTGTCTGCCTTCGGCTCAGGTCATGATCCTGGGCCCTGGAATCGAGCCCCACGTCGGGCTCCCTGCTCTGCAGTGAGCCTACTTCTCCCTCTCCCTCTGCCTGCGTCTCTCCCTGCTTGTGCTCTCTCTCTGTCAAATAAATAAATAAAATCTTTAAAAAAAAAAAAAGTCGACTAGATTAAAAAGAAAATGAACCACTCTGATTTATTGAACTGGGGTTGGTTCTCTAAGCATGGCATATTATTTCTCAAAAACTCAAAATGGGAAATTTTAATACCACGGAGGTGGCGATCTGTGCTGAACACCCCGCCACTCCCAGGACATCCTAGGAGTTCACTGCAGATCTTTGCAAGAACAGATCTGAATGTCTCCGGAAAAAAAGCACACTGAGAATCCTCCCCCATAGCACAGCTCTGCAGGAGACATTGTCAAAGACACTCAGATGTGAAGATGTGGTAAGAGGACACCACGAGCCTGGGGCTGCCGGGACCAGGACCTACAGGGTCTCCCCGGTTCCTTCCTCCTTGCGCACATCTTTGGGTAAGATGCTGTGTCCCTGAGTCCTGGCTTCTGTCCTACATTCTGGTTTCTCCGACAGTTGTCTTTCCTCTTCTTATGCCATGTGGACAGTTCAGACGCACAACTAGCCATATCGCCTTTACTGTTAATGTCTCGTGAGTACAATATCTACTTTTCAGCCAGCTTACCTCCCCCTACAGCCCTCGGTCTGTCTCTTGTCCCTGTTGATGGTGGCTCAGGTGTGAACATCCTGAACACTCACTTCCCAGGTCTGACGGCACCCACTTTTTTTTTTTTTTTGAGATCTACTCCTTTGGTTGATTTTCCTTCTTTTCTCCTTTGATCCTATCTTATCAAACCTCCTTATTCCTGAAGAGCTATGATTCTCTCTTGAGTGATTCCAGCTCCTCTTTGGTCTGAAGCACCAGGAAACTTCTCGGAGCAGAGAGAACTCTGGCTGGCTGGGTGTGGTTGTGTCCTCTGTCCTGGCTTTGCTACCGTTCGCCGTCCATCTGACCCAAGCTAGTTTAGTAAATTCCACTGCGTCTTCATTTCCTCATCTATCAAATGAGAGGCTCGGGAAAGGTTAATGTTAAGGGCTCCCCCATGCAAGACATCCTTGTCTCCACCCCATTTTCAGATTCAGTTATACTCGATGTCTTATCTTTGGGGCTTTTCCGTCTTCGGTTGCCCTGCTGGGCTGTGTCCTCTTCTGCTCTTGCACGGCAGTTACTGCTTTAGATTTCATTAAACCTACATTGTCAAATGCCTGCTACGTGCCAGACTGACCCTGGGCACATCCATATACGCTATCTCATTTAATTCTCTTGATATCCCAAGAGGCCAGCCATATTTCCCCTTAAGAGTTCCAGGCTCATGGGAACTCAAAGCCTTCAACTTTATACCATTCTTCTCTCTGCTCTGTAGCACAGTTGTGCCATCCCGTCCTCCTCTCTCTCCCCTCTACCCTTCCTTTTTTGTGGAAGCACCATATGTTCTGGTCCTTGGCATAACCTATCCACACCTGGCCTATGTTGATGACTTTCTGCTCCAGCCCCAACATGGAGGCAATGTAGACAGCCTTTACAGGCTTCAGAGATTCGTGGTGCATTTTCTCACCTTAAAGGTACAGGTTTCTTCATTCCTTCCGTAATTGTTCTATACAGCCCTATTGGAGGAAATCACTTTGTGTTTACTTTATCACTGAAAACTTAAATTTGCCAAGAAAAACCTCAGAAGTCATTTGTTTTTCATTTTTTTTTTAAGATTTATGTATTTGAGACAGAGAGAGACAGCAGGAGGGAGGGGCAGAGGGAGAGAGAGAGAGAGAGAATCTCAAGCAGACTCCCCACTGAGCTCGGAGCCCAACACGGGGCTCATGAGGTCGAACCTGAGATCGTGACCTGAGTTGAAATCAAGAGTCGGACACTCAACTGAATGAGCCACCCAGGTGCCCCCCAGCAGTCATTCTTATTAGAGAAAATCACTCGATTTACACTTCTTCTTAATCCATGGGATGTCACTCTCACGTTGCTCGTCATTTACAGTACGTCTGTAGTGGCTTTTTATGAAATAACTTCATGATTTACTACATGATCAAGAATGGTTTTCTTGGGGCGCCTGGGTGGCACAGTCAGTAAGCGTCTGCCTCTGGCTCAGGGCGTGATCCCAGCGTTCTGGGATCGAGCCCCACATCAGGCTCCTTCCTAGGAGCCTGCTTCTTCCTCTCGCACTCCCCCTGCTTGTGTTCCCTCTCTCGCTGGCTGTCTCTGTTGAATAAAAAAAAAAAAAAAGAATGGTTTTCTTGTCTCTTCTCGGTGGTGAAAGAAGTAGAATCTGTTTTATTTGTGTCTTTTGCTATTTTAACGGCTCAGGGTTGGAGTCCATTCAATCCGAGAGCATCAAGGTTAATACTGACTGTACGAGTCATTGCTCTAGACCATATATATTGGCTGAAGTAAACTTGAGGTCAGTATCTGATGTTTAGTAATCTGATACTAATAAATACCTGATGTTTCACTAAAGTCAAATGCAATTTTGCAGAGCAGTTCTGAATAGGAGTCTCGGGATTCCCGAATTCCATTCTCTACTGTGTCACTTGACCAGCTCGGGCCACTTTTTTTTCCCTCCTCTGATCAGTGAACTCCAGGGAGAAGGGGTCACATGCTTGTACTGAGCGATAATACCAAGATCTGGCTGTTCCTGAGGGCTGTCCTGTGTGTTCCCGTCACGCCCGCGCTGGTCTCTCTCCTAGGCCTGTCCTCAGGAGCCTGATCTCTTTATGTTAACTGTTTCCCACCTGAGACCGTGGGCAACACTCCCTCTCACTCCCCACCCCTCATGAGAACATCTCATTCTCTTTTGTATTCCCAGCACTTTAGACCTTTCCTGGCATATGGAAGTCCACTCATCAAATGTTTAGAGAGCGGAACTGGAATGCAGGGTTGCATATACTCCAGACAAGTGAATGACCAAAGGGGTATTAAAACTTAGCGAATCAGAAGGCCCTTTCCTAGTGAGCGTGAAGATCACTAACGCTGATTTACTCTCTCCTCACAGATGTGCAATGCTTTCCAAAACGCGAACATTTTGATACTCATTTCAGGGTGTCACTGTGAGTATCCTTCACCCTATGAGGGGGCTGTTTGCACCCTGGGCGCTCTCCTCCCCAGGTGTCTGACCCTGTGTGTTTTCTGGGTTTGGTTTGTAGCTTCTGTGGTCAGGGCATTTGAGAGGAATGATTTCTTTGACGCTGGCATCACCAAGGCCCAGCTGTTCCTCACCCTCCACGACGCTGTGCTGTTTGCCTTGTCCAGGAAGTTTCCAGACTCATCTGAGTTAAGCATGGACGAATCTGAGACAGTGATACAGGAAACCTACTCAGAAACAGACAAGGTTGGATGACGCGAAGGATCGCGGTGGGGGGTGAGCGGGGGAGACACCCGATTAAGTAGAGATGAGCAATGTCCAGGAAAGGTTTTTTTAATATGGCTGTGCCAGACTTTGGGATGTTGGAGGGCTCCCTTACCAGCTGGTAAATAGCAGTGGAACTGAGTCCCAAGTTCCCCCCACTGCCATCTGGGCACCATTCAGCACGCTTTTCCAACTGAAGAGAATGTTACCTAACCCAGCAGAGGTCTCAAGGATCCTTTTAGAGCAAGCTTGGTTAGTGCCACTGCCATCCCAATTACTGCATATTTTAAACATCTCCCCTAGCTACACCTGTAGAACCCATCCCTACTCCACCCCTGGGATGAATAACAGAACCGACGAACCAGCGGAGGTAAAGCTCTGCCAGTCCAACACTTTGGCTCTTATTTACATTGGGAGTAATATAAGATTTACCCAACCTGGTGAACACAAAGGAAAATGATCTATAAGCCAGAACTTTTAGCCATTTATTAATACTAAATCAAGACCTGGGCCTATTTCCGTGTTTTTAAATCAGTGCCTGTGAAGGTTAAAGGTATCCCCTCGCCCTCCCCCCACCAAAGAAAAGGAAGTTCAAATACAGATGGGCACCAAATATGATCCAATAGCTAGAAATTATTTTTTAATTAAACCCCTGATTCTTTGACTTAATTCATTTTAATTGTGTTTGAATGTTTTATGATAAGAGAAGTATTAACCAGAGAAAGAAGATTTTTTTGAACACCTTAAGAAGTAAAAGCCCAGCTTGTTTCTTTTTCATTTTAAGTAAACTCTGTGCCCAGTGTGGGGCTTGAACTCACAACCCTGATATCAAGAGTCGCATCTTGTACGGACTGAGTCAGCCAGGCACCCCACTTTCTTTTTCTTTTTAAAGTAATGTATTTCCCTTGCTCATTGAGAATTCTCACAGGTTATGTGCCTCTGCTTATCCAGAGCAACTTTTTCCTCAATGGACATATTTTTTTCTATTCTGCTCTGCACTCCACTCCCGTCTACAAAATCATAGTCACAAAATCTTTCAACTGGAAGAAACCTCAGAGTTTCTCAGGTCCATCCCCACCTGGAGCATTAATTCTCTTAACAACATTTCTGACACGAGGTCCTCCTGCTTATGCTTGGAGATTTCCTGCAGCTCTCAAACTTTAGTATGCATCAGAATCACCAAAATAGGGGCGCCTGGGTGGCGCAGTCGTTAAGCGTCTGCCTTCAGCTCAGGGCGTGATCCCGGCGTTCTGGGATCGAGCCCCACATCGGGCTCCTCCGCTATGAGCCTGCTTCTTCCTCCCACTCCCCCTGCTTGTGTTCCCTCTCTCGCTGACTGTCTCTCTCTGTCTAATAAATAAATAAATAAATAAATCTTTAAAAAAAAAAAAAGAATCACCAAAATATGCTGTTAAAACACAGACTGCTGGACCCCCTGGCCCCTTTATCTCCTGAATTTCTGATTCAGAGGGTCTGGGGTAGGGCCTGAGGATTTGCACTGCTAACAAGTACTGGTTAATGCTGATACTACTGATACAGAAGCCACACTTGGGGAACTACTGCCTTAGAGATTCAACGTCCGTCTTTCACTATCAAAGTCTAGTGTGCCTGGTGATCTTTGGATGTGTGCCAAACATTGTATTTAGAAAATGTTTATAAGGGCGCCTGGGTGGCGCAGTCATTAAGCGTCTGCCTTCGGCTCAGGGTGTGATCCCAGGGTCCTGGGATCGAGCCCCACATCAGGCTCCCTGCTGGGAGCCTGTTCTTCCTCTCCCACTCCCCCTGTTTCTGTTCCCTGTCTTGCTGGCGGTCTGGTCTCTCTGTCAAATAAATAAATAAAATCTTAAAAAAAAAAAAAAAAAGAAAAGAAAAGAAAATGTTTATAAAAATAATTTGAGGCCCAGGATGATATTTTTCTTCTCGAAAGAATTTAATTGTTTCGCCAGGTACCTGGAGCACACGGGGTAACTGAGCTGATTTCAGGACTTGAGGTGTTCTAGGCCGTCCGGATGACCCACAACCCAGACATAATCCATGGGAAGGTGCGCCGCAGCCCCCCCTTGGCAGACCCTGGAATGAAACTTTGGCAACTCTTAAGCCCTTAAAATTGTCAAAAGCACTGTTCTGTATATATGGGTCACTTTGAGATCATCACCTCTACAAAACTCGTCCCAGATGCCAGACTCACCTCTGCAGATTTTCACCTTTTCCAAATCTTGGCCTGGTAGTTCTTCATGATCTTTGTTACTTTTATAGTGTCTTCAAGCAGAAGTTTTAAAATATTTTACCCAGCTCTTGCGGCTGTCCTCAGTAGGAGGTCTGAATTATGTAGTCTGCCTTTACTATAAGTGGAATTTTCTCTATTTTATTTATAATTATGATATACTTGGCAGATTTGCTTTACATATTACGTTGTGTTTCCTATATTAACCTTTTCTTATTTTCCACTTGCCTTTGGTTTAGAATGTCATCTCACTTAGGAAGTAAATTAATCATTTGTATTTTCTTCTAGATTTTTAAATTTTAAGTATTTGTATATTATACCCTTAAATCTAGTTAGGATGTATTTCCGTGTATGGTGTTAAAGAGTAATCTCTATTTTTTACCTGTACAGCTAACCATTCCTGGCTAACTCCTCTATTGGATAAACTGTCTTTCCTCCACTGATTAGAAATGCTATTTTTATAAAATATTACATTCTTATGAAAACTAAAGTCTATTTCCAGCTTAGGGTTTTCGTTGTTGAGTATAGCTTCAATACAGCTTTGTAATACATTTAGCATTTGGTTAAGAAGCCATGTGTCACCAGTGCTCTATTTCAAACTCTGCTAAGTCATTCTCACCAATTTATTCTTCCAAACAAACTTTTAAATCTTTTGTCAGCACCCCGCCCCACCCGAAAAGAATCCCATTGGAATTCTCATTAGAATTACATTAAAAATATAAAATAATTTGACAATTGATATCTTTACAGTATGTGTTCTTCTTATCTAAGAACATAGGCTGTCTTCACACTTATTCAGTCTTTTTAAATATTGCATTCATAGCAAGGTTTTGTGATTTTCTTTACACAGACAAGTTCTAAATACTTGATACTTTGTTTTATACTTTTATTGATTTTTAAAATGAACATTCTTTTTCATTATATTTTCTACCTGGCCATTTCTAGACTACAGGAAACCTATTGATTTGTATGAAATTATTTGGCCACCTTTGTCAATCCTTTTATTAGTCCTAAAAGTTTTTGTTGTTAATGCTCTTGAGTTTTCTAGATAGAAAAATATTTTCTACAAATAATATAAATACCTTATTTTCCAATTGTCAAAATTCTTATTTCAGTATCATATATTATGGCATTAGCTAGATCTCCCAGAACAATGTAAGTGATAATGGGCTGTCTTGTCTTACTCCTGAATTTTATGAGAAAAACTTCTTATGTATCTCTATTAAGGATAGTGGTAACAGTTGGCATAAGATAGAATTATATTTATACCATCTTTAAAAAGTATTCTTCTAGTTTATTAACATCCTTATCAGGACTTATACTAAGACTTGGTATTGAATATGTCAAATTTTTTTCTGGCATCTAAGCTAGGGAACTTAGGAGAGGACCAAATTCTACTTCGGATGTATTAAATTCAAGATGCTTGTTAAACATCCAAGTAGAGATATCAGAATGGAAATGGGTATATGAACGAACAGATCAGGGGAAGGGTTATAACCAAAAAGTCATTGGCACATAGATGATAATGAAAATTATGGGACTAAATAAAATTGCCTATGGAAGGAGTGTAGGTGCAGAAGAGAAGGTCCCAGGATCGAGCCCTGGGGCTTGCCAACATTTAGAAGTCCAAAAAAAGTAAGGAGACAACGAATAGACCAGAAAGAAGCAACCAGGAAGGAAGCAGGTAAAGCAAAAGAGTGTCATATGGTGGAAGAGAAAAAATTGTTTCAGGAGAGATGAAAATCATTAATTCTATGGAATGCTGCTACAAAGCTGATTCACCAAGCCTGTGGGGCATCTGCTATGTGACAGGCTCAGTGCCCGGTACTCAGAAACCAGGCACTGCCTTACCTCAAGGAGCTTAGAGTCTCATAGGGGAAATAGATTTGTAAATAAATAAGGCAATACATTATGTGCTAGAGGTGTGCATGAGGTATAGTCGGAACACAAAGGATCCCAGTTGGTCATCTTTGATCTGAATTTGGAATGGTGAACAAGTGTATGTGGACAAGGTAGAGAAGGACAAAGCAGGCACAGGGAGCAGCATGAGCAGAGGTAAGCAGAAGTCAGACATCTTTGGTTATATTTAAGGCTAGAGCAAAGGGTAGAGACTACAGATGTGGGTAAAGCTGAAGAAGATGGCAAGAGGCAAGGTCACAAAGGGCCTTACGTCCCCTGCCAAAATTACACTGGGGGTTGGAAAGGCAAGTAAGATCAAGAAGACAAGATGTTTCAGAATGCTGCCAAGACCACTGCTGTTTCAATGGTTGACCATGAAATCCAGGCTAGCTAGGAAAGCCAAAGAAATCAGAAGTTATGGATTGACAGAGCCTGAAGAATAGGGAGTAAACAAGGAACCAGAGGGTGCAAAGATGAAAAGCAGATGTGAGCCAGAAATATTATCTACTTTGCCCGGAATTCATGATTTCTCGTATCTTAAGTCCTATTGTACCCTGAAATTCCTTGACTGTTTAAAAGTTAAACTTAAATGAATCATCGAGCCTTACATCGAAAACTGGGGATGTACTGTATGGTGACTAACATAATATAATAAAAAATCATTATTAAAATAAAAAAAATAAATAAATAAAAGTTAAACTTAATTGGAAATGTTAACCCTTCTCATTGTGTGTATTTTAGAATGGAGAGTCAGGACTTAAAATGAGCGACAGTCTTCTAGAAGTCTCCAAAAACATAAATCCAGACTACACCATGATTCGGGAACCAATGACAGAGGAGGAGTCAGAGCTAGACCTGGAGCTGCAGCCCACACTGCGGTCAGAACAAGAGCCTGAGCTGGATCTAGAGCTGGACCTGGATCACGAGATGGAGCCTGAGTCAGAGCTAGAGCCTGAATCTGAGCTAGAGCCCGAACCAGAGCTAGAGCCTGAGTTGGGGCTCCAGCCTGAGCCCAAACCCAGACCAAGGGCTCAGACTTATCCTCGGCAGCAGTACTGGCCTCTGTATCAGTCTACGCCTCCCAGCTCCCCAAGTCAGGATCAGGCTAGGGCACAGTCATTGGAGAGGAGGCGTCAAATTAGGAATTCATATTCACCCAAGGGCAATAAAACTGTGGATCCTTAGGAAGTGAGCTGGGAACAAGAAGTCAGATTCCCTTGGCAAATCCTCCTCACCCAAATGGGTTCACTTGGTCAGAAGACCTAGACTACTTACAAACCAGCAATACTTGTTTTGGGACCTCCTCCAACTGCTGGCCTCGTGCATGCTCAGCAGTGGGACCTCACTCCCAGATCACAGTACTAAATACCAAGAATTATCTCTGAATTCCCTATCTAGGCTTACCTCATTTCATCTTCAGCAGATATTCTAGTGAAAGATTTCCTTCTTTGCATACCCCATACCTCTGGGGATATTGTCCAACCATTTCTAACTTACTCCTCTCCTCTGTTTCCCTTTCTCCAAAGAGATGAGGCTCCAATAAAATATATGACTCTAGTTACATTTGGACCCTTCCTGCATCTTTCCCTTCTCTGTATTCCGTATACCGAAGGAAACGTTGGGTGGGAGAAATTCCAGAAGTGGGTGGACGTGATGAAAAAGAGATGAGCAAGAAAAGGAAAAACTGGGTAGCACTTGAATTTTATATGCCAGGTATCTTCACTGCACTCAGGGTGGAAATTCTGAAATAGGTAGGTTAAGCTAGGCCAGCCCGTGAGGCTTGTAGTACAAGGAATTGTTAGGCCGGAAACAATTTTGCCATCACTCCCAGGTCAGGATCTTATCCTACCACTGTTTCAGAAGACCAGTCAGCTGTACCAACTGATGAGAATGTTAGCTCTGTAGAGCTCTCTTTGGTATTCAGATTGACATTCACCACTGCTGCTTTCTTACAAGTTTTTAAGATACAAACAATCTCAAATCTGATTCTCGGTGGGCCAAACTTAAAGTCTGTGACAGACACAAACCTCTTAGGAATTAGAAAAGTCATTCCTTACCAGTTTGGTCCAAATCCATGCAAAAAATTCCCCACTCCCCTGTTAAAAAATATCTAGTATTAAGCTGTAAGCAGAAGAGAAATAATGGACCTCTGGGCAAAGTTATATGGAATCCTGAATTTTCCACTCGATAAACAAGATTCCTCTACTTGGGTACTCCATTTCTCTCATCTGTTAGATGAAAGAAATTCTTGTTAAAATATAGATATCTCTTTTCATAGAGATGACCTGTGCAATCACTCATTCTATATTCACTAAGCGTCTGCTCCACGCACACCCCAAACTGCGGGGTAGATAGAACAATATTAGCCCTACTTTACGTGCATAAACTGAGACTCAGATAAGTTTTGTAACTAGCTCGAGGTACCCTAAAAAGGATGGGAGCCCACATCACAAGCCTCATTTGTTCATGTTTACTCACTGCATTTATTGAACTCCTACTATATGCCAGGTACTGTCCCAAGTGCTGAAGATACGAGATGAGCAGAATAGATGATAAAAATAATTACAAATTGTGATAAGTACCTTGCAGGTAAAATACAGTAAAGTCTGAGGGCCTGCACCTGTCTCGGGTGTCAAGGAAGTCCTCCCCATGGCCATGACCTGTGACCTGGCACCTGAAGGATGAGTTGGAGTTAGGCCTAAACCAAGTTCCAATGACTGCGAGGAGGGCAGAGCCAAATGGGGGACCAAGAGTGGTAACCATGAGTAAGTACAAAAGCTAGGCACCCAGGAACACAGCCAGATGGAGTCTAGTGGTACTTGCTATGGCACCAAGGACTTAACCAGAAACTGGGTCGAACTCGGAATGAATTGTCAAGGTGGCAGGGACAGGCGCAGAAGTTTGTCAAAACCAAGAAAATATTTCACACTTCAAACAGGAGACTAGAAAGTACATGGAGAGCCCAGTTTCTGCAGGCTGCCGCCCTCTCACACCAGCTGCCTTGTATTGCCCACATTTCCATCAGAAGAAGGTCTTTAAACATGGAATCAGTGGCTTCTGACACTTGAGCAAAAGTGGTAGAGTTTAGACTTTGGTCCTTTCTGCTGCAAGTGCAACATAGCCGAATCTTGGCTTTGGTGCATGACCCCGGAAGGACCCAACTAGATGCTTGGATGACAGTCTATCTTTAACATCCATCCTTTCCCAACATAGTAAGATAAATAAAAATAGTTAATTGATTGTTAATAGTACAGCATTCAAGAAAATGCAAACTGAGTAACAATTCGAAGGCTGAGTCTTCTTCCAAAATGCAAATCACCTGAATTTCTAAGATATTTCAAACCTCATAAAATAGTACAGTTTGGGTTGCTTAGCTCACTTTTCATAGCATGGCCATCATTGCAGCTTTTATCTTCAAGGAGAGACTAGAGAAAAATGCTAAAGACTGAAAAACCAGTACAGACTGAATCCAAAAGTGTGTCTTAGCACAAAGTTTTCTCCACTACCGAAAAAAAAAATACCTCAAAGCAGCTTATGGTCTACAGTAAATGCGGGTTGGGGTGTGATTTTTAAATGTAAAGAACTAAGTTGAATCACTAGACCTGCAGAAAAGTAGGTCTAGAAAAGAAACTGATCAAAACAGGTAATCTTCGCTGTATCTAAGTATGTTAAATGCCACACAGCCCAATGAATGGTGACCTGAAGTCTCACCCATATCTGATTTAGATATTTAGATGAGACTTTGGACTTAGACCTTTGAGTTGATGACATGTGAGAAGGACAGGAATTTTGTCCTGTGATTAGATCACCCTTATAATTATTAATGGGATTAGTGTCCTTACAAAAGAGGCCTCAGAGAGATCCCTCCCGCTTTCCACCACCACCTCCCTTCCGCAGCAAGAAGAGCGCCATCTATGAATCAGGAAGTGGGTTCTCACCAGACACCAAATCTGCCAACATTCTCACCGTGGACTTTCCAAGCTCCAGAACAGGGAGAAATAAATTTCTGTTGTTTATAAGCTGGCAGTCTGTGGTATCTTGTTATAACTGCCCCAATAGACTGGACACCATGGCATAAGGATAAAAGGAAGAATAAAATATGATTTTTGCCCTCAAGGAGCTCCCAAACTACAAACAGGCATTGTGGGAGGGAGTGTCATAGACTCCTAAATGAAAAGGTGATAATGAGAGGGAAAGTACTATGGAAATAGGGATGACAAGAGAGGTTAGAAAGAATGCAGATCAGGGAAAACTACTGAGAAGAGATGGCATTTTGAGCTGGGCATAGAGAATATTAGGAATTGTCAACTATATTTAGATTAAAAAGCTTTTTTGGGAGGCGCCTGGGTGGCTCAGTCAGCTAGGCATCTGACTCTTGGTTTCAGCTCAGGTCATGATCTCATGGGTCGTGGGATCGAGCCCCAAGACAGGCTCCACGCTCAGCACAGAGTCTGCTTGTCCCTCTCTTGATGCCCCTCCCCCTCTCAAATTAATAAATAAGTATCTTTTTAAAAATACTTTTTTTGAAAAAAGAATACATAGGAATTATCTCATAAAAGAGGAAGTACACATTACAACTTAAGAAATGGTCTTGCCAAAAAGATTAAACCTGAATATTATCAATACTGCAGCTCTAACTGCCAATTACAGGAAATACAGGGGCCAGGAACATGTTAATCAGTGGAGTCCATCAGTGGAATCCAAAAAATTCAACAGGACAAATGAGCCAGTTCCTTCAACAAATACATTGAAAAACAAAAACAAAGAAGAATGAAAAAAATCTATAAATTCAGGGTCTTAAGGATGGAATGTGTGGACCTTGTTCGAATCTTGATTTGACCTAACTGGAAAAGAACATGAGAAAACTTCTGCTTCAGAGTAAAAAGTGACAGCACCACTCCCTCAGTATCAAGAAAAAAATGAACAAATTATGAAATATTTCAAAAGATATTGGAAAGTTGTAGAAGCCAAGAAGAGTAAAAGAACTCAAAGGTAAGAGAGAAAAGACTCCTTCTTAGGTAAGTTGAGATTATTGGCCATTTTTCTTCTTAAGGGTTATTTGCAGAATCTGGAATCAAGCTTTCCTTAGGCAGAGGGGCTCTGCCAGGAAAAAACAAAACTAATGAAGCTTTTGATGGCCACTTAAGTGGGTATGGCAAGTTGATTGGCTGAATGCCAGGACCACTCAGGAGGCTAGGGATCGTCCTGCAAAGGCAAAATGAAATCTACCAAGTCTCAAAGTACCTTCGTCTAGGAAACAAAGTCACTAGAGGAAGGGGCTTTTAATAAGCATACAAAAGATCTTGCCCTTGAGACATGTGAAGCCAGAGGTGGACTGAGTCTAACTAAAGCCATAACACAGCTCAATTTCCAATACAATTAGAATGATCAGTCCCTTGCTTTTTTGCCTAATGAGAAGTATGTAGCCTATGTGGGAAGAAATGACATTGACTTCAGTCTCTCTTTTTTGCTCGGCCTCCAGCATACAACTTTTAAAAACCACAAGGCATTTGAAGAGACAGGAAAAATGTCTGAAATTAAGGGGGAAAAAAGTATAAGAGTGCCTGGATAGCTCAGTCAGTTAAGCGTCTGACTCTTGATCTCAGCTTAGGTCTTGATCTCAGGGTCATGAGTTCAAATCCTGCATTGGGTTCCATGCTGGGCATGGAGCATACTTAAAAAAAAGAAAAAGAAAGAAAATAAAATATACAATAGAAGCAGTCCCACAGATAATCCAGGTGTCACAGTTAGTGGGGAAAGACTTCAAAATAACTAGTATAAATATATTTGAGAAAGTGGAGTAAAAGATGGACAAAACGAATAAAATGAGTAATTTCAAAAGAATTATACTTGATAGAAAAAGAATCCAATGGACATTCTAGGACTGGAAAATGAACACTCATTGGACGTGTTCAGCAACAGACTGGACACAGCACAAGATGGGACTATATCACTCAAAGACAGCAAACACAATGGGGCGCCTGGGTGGCTCAGTCGTTAAGCATCTGCCTTCGGCTCAGGGCATGATCCCGGTGTTCTGGGATCAAGTCCCGCATCAGGCTTCTCTGCTGGGAGCCTGCTTCTCCCTCTCCCACTCCCCCTGCTGTGTTCCCTCTCTCGCTGGCTGTCTCTCTGTCAAATAAATAAATAAAATCTTAAAAAAAAAAAAAAGACAGTAAACACAAGATTTTCAAGACGAAGTACATAGAGAAAAACATGGGAAAAACAGAAGAGAGCATGGAAAACATGTAACACATAGTCACATGGCCTGATGTATGTGTTACAGTAGTCCAAGAAAGAAGAGAATGGGGGAAGCACTGTTTGAAGATGTAATGACTGAGAATTTGCCCAACCATGAAAGACAGAAACTCAAAGATTCAAGAAGGTCAGCAAACCCAGAGCAAAATAGAAAGAAAACCAAGCACAGGCAGATCATAGCCAATGTGCTGAAAACCAAAGATGAACAGAAAATCTTAAAAGCAGCCAGAGAAAGAAGATACATACTTGCAGAAGTACAACAATAACACTGTTGGCTTTTTAACAGAATCAGTGGAAAACCAGAAGATCAAAGGGTGACATCTTTTAAGTTCTGAAAGAAATGACAAATCTGCAGCCCTAAAATTCTGTACCCAGTGAAAAATATCCTCCAAAAATGAAGAAAATGAAATAAGATTTTATTAGATGAGTAAATTGAGAGAATTCATTACTTACAGATTCACGTTAAAGTTCTTGAGGCTGGGGCACCTGGCTGGCTCAGTTGGTAGAGCAGGCAACTCTTGATCTCAGGGTCGTGAGTTCCAAACCCCATGTTGGGTGTAGAGATTAGTTAAAAATAAAATCTTAAAAAAGAGAGAAAAGAGAAAGTTCTTCAGGCTGAAGGAAAATTACTGCAGGGGGAAGCTCAGAACTGTAAGAAGGAATGAAGAGCATTGGAAGGGCTATATTTGTGGGTACATATAAAAGAATATTGCTTGTGGTTGTTTAAAGCAATAATAATAACTATATCCTGTGCAGCTTATCACATTAAAGTATACTATATAACTACAAAAATAAAAAAGACAAGAGGGCAAATGGAGATAAGCTGTTCACAAAGTGGTAAAAAACTAATTTAAGGTAGATTATAAGTTGAAGATGCATATTATTATGTCCAGGGAAACTTTTTTTTTTTTAAAGATTGTATTTATTTACTTGACAGAGAGAGAGACAGCCAGCGAGAGAGGGAACACAAGCAGGGGGAGTGGGAGAGGAAGAAGCAGGCTCCCAGTGGAGGAGCCTGATGTGGGGCCCGATCCCACAACGCTGGGATCACGCCCTGAGCGAAAGGCAGATGCCCAACGACTGAGCCACCCAGGTGCCCCTCGGGAAACTATTAAAATAATAATGCATAAAAGATATAATTAAAAATCAATAGAGAAGAGGTGAACCTGGGTGGCTCAGTCAGTTGGGCATCCGACTCTTGATTTCGGCTCAGGTCATGATCTCATTGTCCTGGGATCCAGCCTCACATCAGGCTCTGTGTTCAGCAGGGAGTTTGCTTGATTCTCTCTCTCCCTCTCCTTCTGCCCCTCCCTACTCTTGCACTCTCTCATGCTCTCTCTCTCTAAAAAAAAAAAAATAATAAATCTTAAAAAAAATTACTAGAGAAGATAAAAATACTTGATTAATCCAAAGGATCACTGGAATAAGAAAACAAAGAATATATGGGACAAGTAGAAAAGAAATAAATCCCAAGATGGCAGTCAAACTCAACTATACCCATAAACTAAATAAACTAAGTAGTCTAAGATACAGACTTTTTGAATGGATACTTTAAAAACCCAAATATATATATATATATATATATATATATATATATCACTGTAAATATAAATATGCAAATATATACACAGTATAAGGATGGGAAAAACATAACAAGCAAATAGTAACCAAAAGAAAGCTGAGGTGGAAATGTTAATATCAGACAAAGGATAGTATAAGACAGAAAGTATTCCTAAAGGTTAAAGAGGGCCACTCCACAGTGATGAAAGATGAAAGGGTCAATGAAACACAACAACATAACAATCCTAACTTTGTGTGCACTTAATAACAGTTTCAAAATACATAAAGCTGGCTCAGTTGGTAGAGCATGGGCCTCTTGATCTCCAGATTGTGAGTTCAAGCCCCACTTTGGATGTAGAAATTACTTTAAAATAAAATTAGAAATAAACAAAATATGGGGTGCCTGGGTGGCTCAGTCGGTTAGGCATCTGCCTTCACCTCAGGTCATGATCTCAGGGTCCTGGGATCGAGTCCCACATCGGGTGGGGAGCCTGCTTCTCCCTCTGCCTGCCGCTCCCCCTGCTTGTACGCGCGCTCTCTCTCTGACAAATAAATAGAAAAAAATCTTAAAATAAATTGACAAAATATATAAATCAAAATGACAAAAATAAGAGGAGGAATAAACAAATCTCAGAGCACAGGTGGAGATTTTTAAATTTTTTTGGGGGGGGGCGCCTGGGTGGCACAGCGGTTAAGCGTCTGCCTTCAGCTCAGGGCATGATCCCGGAGTTCTGGGATCGAGCCCCACGTCAGGCTCTTCCACTATGAGCCTGCTTCTTCCTCTCCCACTCCCCCTGCTTGTGTTCCCTCTCTCGCTGGCTGTCTCTCTCTCTGTCGAATAAATAAATAAAATCTTTTAAAAAAAATTTTTTTTAAGATTTTATTTATTTGTCAGAGAGAGAGGGAACACAAGCAGGGGGAGTGGGAGAGGGAGAAGCAGGCTTCCCGCTGAGCAGGGAGCCCAATGCGGAGCTCAATTCCAGAATCCTGGGATCATGACCTGAGCCGGAGGCAGATGCTTAACGACTGAGCCACCCAGGCGCCTCAAGTTGGAGATTTTTAACACAATTCTCTCAGTACAGAAAGGATTCTAAAGTCCTTGTATTTTTCAGGAAGAGGATAAAGATGGTGATTAAAGCCGTATTTCAGATTAAATATGTATAGCAGTATTTTAAGGGTAACCACTAAAATAAACTAGGTAATTTTCAAACCAGTAAA
Organism: Ursus arctos; assembly: GCF_023065955.2. Lineage (NCBI taxonomy): Eukaryota > Metazoa > Chordata > Mammalia > Carnivora > Ursidae > Ursus > Ursus arctos. Next base: position 30,990,429 of record NW_026622997.1, on the reverse strand, counting down.
GGGAAAAATGGGGGAGGAAGGACCCAATCAAAAAGGAAGGGAGCAAGAAAGGAGAAAAACATTTTTTTAAACAACCAATATGTGAGTGGGACACCAAGAAAAATATTGAGTTTTGCTCTTCTTTTCTTGAGTAAATCTCGAGTTCCCAGCCTATGGTAGGTGCTCAGAATACGTTTACTCGGGATGTTAAGCTTATTTATTCATTCACATGCCCAATCTTTTACTCTCTTATTCATCCATGCATTCATGGATCAAACATTCAAGATAGTCCTTGCCCTCAAAGTATTTCTAATCTGAATGAGCATGAATAGAATAATAAATGACAACACTACAATGCGATATGTACAAACTAAAACTTAAAAAAAGAAAGAGAGAGAGAGAAAGAAAGAAAGAAAGAGAAAGAAGAAAGAAAGAAAGAAAGAAAGAAAGAAAGAAAGAAAGAAAGAAAGAAAGAAAAAAAGAGAGAAAGGAAGGAAAGAAGGAAGGAAGGGAGGGAGGGAGGGAGGGAGGGAGGGAGAAAAAGAAAGAAAGAAAGAAAGAAAGAAAGAAAGAAAGAAAGAAAGAAAGAAAGAAAGAAAGAAAGAAAGGAAGGAAGAAAGAAAGAAAGAAAGAAAGAAAGAAATAGGTACAGAGGGAGGAAGGAGAGAGACCAGGTTTTCCAGACTCCCATTCTTTTGGCTGCAGCCCATATTTTAAATCACAACACAATATACATACACACATATAACAGAGACAAAAGTTCCAAGAAATAATACTTTCCCTCTTGTTACCTGATATTCTTCAATATTTTCTGTTCTTTTCTATTTCTCTGAGTGTATGTGTGTTTTAATGGTCATGACCCATCACATTTATTTCATGACTCACTAACTTAATCAAGATCCGTAGTTAGAAAAACTGTTCTCATGGTAGCTAAGCCTGAACTGAGTTCTACTTTACTGTTTAATTTTAAAATAGTAAAAATAGGGGCACCTGGGTGGCTCAGTCAGTTAGGCATCCGCCTTCAGCTCAGGTCATGATCTCAGGGTCCTGGGATAGAGCCCCACCTTAAGCTCCCTGCTCAACGGGGAGTCTGCTTCTCCCTCGTCCTCTCCCTCTGCCCCTAACCCCGCTCACGTTCACTCTCTCTCTCAAATAAAATCTTTTTAAAAATTAAAAAAAATAAAACTACAATCTAGAGCTATTGTTTTAAAAAGATAAATTAGAGGGGCACCTGGGTGGCACAGCGGTTAAGCGTCTGCCTTAGGCTCAGGGCGTGATCCCGGCAATCCGGAATCGAGCCCCACATCAGGCTCCTCCGCTATGAGCCTGCTTCTTCCTCTCCCACTCCCCCTGCTTGTGTTCCCTCTCTCGCTGGCTGTCTCTATCTCTGTCGAATAAATAAGTAAAATCTTAAAAAAATAAAATAAAAATAAATAAAAAGATAAATTAGTAAAAATAGTTACATAGTTCAAAAAATAAGACTACTCAAAAAGTTAAGTCAGTGAAAAATCTTGCTCCTGTTCCACACTCCCATTCCCAAGTTCCTTTTTCCTTACCCCACCCAGATAACAACTATTATTACTTTTTTTGTGTGCTTCCACGTCCTTCTAATATGTCTTTATGCCAAAACAGCAAGTATGGCTATTTTTATGCAAATAGGCATAAATATGAATATATGAACATATAGTCTTATGTTCCCCTTTTCTTGGCTAAACGGTAATTAAATATGTTTGACAACTTTCTTTTTTAAAAAACTATCTTAGAGACTTCTAATATCGATACTGATCTAAAGGAGGGTTTTTTTATTTGTTTGATTAAATTTTGGGGTTTTGTGTGTGTGTGTGTGCTGGACTTCAGGTCAGTTTTTATTTTAAACAGCTTAATTGAGCCATAATTGACATACAATAAATGACTCATTTTTAAGTGCCCAATTTGATGTTTTGACTTATGTATACACCCACGAAACCATCACCACCATCAAGATAAGCATATTGGTCACCCCAAAAAATTTCCTCACACCCATTTGTAAGCCAATGCTCCTGGCCTCCCCAACTGAGTCTCCACTCCCAGAAAAACACTGAGCTGCTGTCGGCATGCAGTGGTTCTCATTTTCTGGACTTCTGCATAAATGGATGATACAGTACGTGCTTTTTCTGGCATGGCCGGGGGGGGGGTGGTGGTGGTGGCTTCTTTCATTCAGCATAATTACTTTAAGATTCATGCATGTTGCTGCATGTACCAAGAATTCATCCGCTTTTATTGCTGGTTTTCCATGGTACAGATATCTCACGATCTGTTTACTCATCTGCTTATGGACCTGAGTTGTTTCCAGTTGGGGGCTATTACAAATAGGTTGCTATAAACAGTAATGCAGAAGTCTTTGTACGAACGTATAGTTTCACTTCCCTTAGGAATAGAATGGCTGAGTCATATGCTAAGTGTGTGATTAACATTTTAAGAATTTTCCAAAATGGGGACACCTGGGTGCCTTGGTCAGTTAAGCGTCTACCTTTGGCTCAGGTCATGATCCCAGGGTCCTGGGATCAAGTCCCACATCGGGCTCCCTGCTCAGCGGGGAGCCTGCTTCTCCCTCTGCCTGCCACTCCCCCTGCTTGTGCTGACCCTCACTTTCTCTCTCTGACAAACAAATAAATAAATAAATCTTTTAAAAAAAAAGAATTTTCCAAAATGTTTGCACTATTTTATATTTCCACCAGCAGTGTAGGAGAATTCAGTTGCTCCCTATCTTCATCAACACTAGTTATGTTCAGTCTTTTTAATGTAAGACTTTCTAATAGCTGTCTAGTTACATCTCACTGTTCTTTTATTTTTTTTTTAAAGATTTTATTTATTTATTTGACAGAGAGAGAGACAGCCAGCAAGAGAGGGAACACAAGCAGGGGGAGTGGGAGAGGAAGAAGCAGGCTCCCAGCGGAGGAGCCCGACGTGGGGCTCGATCCCGGGACCCTGGGATCAGGCCCTGAGCCGAAGGCAGATGCTTAATGACTGAGCCACCCAGACACCCCTCACTGTGCTTTTAATTTGCTTTTCTCTAATAACCAATAATGTCGAAAATTCTTTCATATGCTTATTTTATATTCATGTATCTTTTAGTTTTATTGATTCGCTCTATGGTTTTTCTGTTTTTTAGTTCATTGATTTCTACTCAGATCTTTATTTCTTTTCTTTGCTTATTTGGGGTTTCATTTGTCCTTCTTTTATTAGATTTTTAATGTGGAAGCTGAGGTTATTGACTTGAGACCTTTCTTCTTTTTAATACTGGTGTTAGAATGCTATAAATTTCCATCTGAGTACTCCTTCAGCAACATTCCCCAAATTTTAATATGTTATGTTTTTATTCAGTTCAAAATACTTTATGATTTCACTCTTTTTTTTTAATTATTTTATTTATTTATTTGACAGAGACAGACAGCCAGCAAGAGCGGGAACACAAGCAGGGGGAGTGGGAGAGGAAGAAGCAGGCTCATAGCGAAGGAGCCTGATGTGGGGCTCGATCCCACAACGCCGGGATCACGCCCTGAGCCGAAGGCAGACGCTTAACGACTGTGCCACCCAGGCACCCCTATGATTTCACTCTTGATTTCTCCTTTGACTCCTGGATTATTTAGAAGTGTGTTATTTAGTTTCAGATATTTGGGGGATTTTCTAAATACCTTTTGTTTATTTCTTACTTAATTCCTTTGCGGTGAGAGAACATACTTTGCATGATGTGACTCCTTTAAAATTCTTTGAGACTTGTTCTATGGTGCAAAAAAGGTCCATGTGCACTTAAAAAGAATGTGTATTCTGCAGTTGTTGGGAAGACTATTTTATAAATGTCAGTAAGGTGAAGTTGGTTGACCGTGTTGTCCGAATCTTCTAAATCATTACTGATTTCCTGTCCATATGTTCTATCAATCATTGAGAGAGGGGTATTGAAAACTCCAACTACTGGGGCACCTGACTGACTCAGCTGGAAGAGCATGTGACTCTTGATCTTGGAGTTCTAAGTTCAAGCCCCACATTAGGTGTAGAGATTACTTAAAGTAATATAAATAAAATCTCTTTAAAAAAGAAAAAGAAAACTCCGACTCTAATCACAGGTTGGGCTATTTCTCTTTGCATTCTGTTCATTTTGTTTACCATGTATTTTGACGCTCTGTTCTTAGGTGCTTAACATTTAGCTTTGTTATGTCTTCTTGATGAATGGACCCATTCACTCCTTATGAAATGGCACTCTTTGCGTCTGGTGATATTTTTGCTCTGAAATTTACTTTGCCTAATATTATTATTGCCATTACAGCTTTCTTTAGAATAGTGTTACCACAGTCGATCTTTTCTCTATCCTTTTATTTTTAACATATTTGGACCTTCAAATTTAAAGTGGGTTTCTTGTCCGTGGCATATAATTTGGTCTTTTTCTTTTCTCTGTCTGAAAATCTCGCATCTTTATTTGGGATATTTAGACCATTTGCATTTAATGTGATTATTGATATGTTTAGGTTTGAGTCTGTCATCCTGCTATTTGTTTTTTATTTGTATCATTTGTTCTTTGTTCCATTTTTCCTGTTTCTGCTTTCTTCCGGATTAAGCAAATATTTTTAGTGATTTGATTCTACCCTTTTGTTGGGTTGTTAGCTACAGCTCTCTGTTGGATTGTTTTAGAGGTTGCTGTAGGGTTTATAGTATGCATATTTGACTTATTACAGTCTACCTTCAAGGAATAATGTGACTTCATCTATAAGAATCTTATAACTCTATACTTCCACATCTTCCCTTCCACTCTTTGTGCTATTGTCGTCATACATTTTAATTCCATGTATGTTAGAAGCCCCCAAATATATTGCTATTATTTTTACTTTAAGCAGTCACTTATCTTTAAGAAGATTTAAATTAAAAAATTTTACAATTTACCCACATTGCAATTCTATTGCTCTTCATTCCTAGCTGTAGATTCGTATTTCCATCTGGAATTGTTTTCCTTCTGCTCGAAGGATTTCCTTGAACGTTTCTTGTAGTGCGGGTCTTTCAGACTTTTTTTTATGTCCAAAAAAGTTTGTATTTCATCTTTGTTGTTGAAACACATTGTCACTAAGTAGAATCTGGGTCTGACAGTATTTTAAAGAGGTTGTTCCACTCTCTTCTGGCTTGCATGTTTCTTTTTTTTTTTTTTTAAGATTTTATTTATTTATTTGACAGAGAGAGACAGCCAGCGAGAGAGGGAACACAAGCAGGGGGAGTGGGAGAGGAAGAAGCAGGCTCCCAGTGGAGGAGCCTGACGTGGGACTCGATCCCAGGACTCCGGGATCACGCCCTGAGCCCAAAGCAGACACTTAATGACTGAGCCACCCAGGCGCCCCCTGGCTTGCATGTTTCTAAAGAGAAATCTGCTGTCATCTTTTCCTGTTCCCTTGTATGTAATGTGTCTTTTATTTCACACTGCTTTTAAGATTTGTTCTTTTGTTTGTTTTTAAGGACTACCAGAACTTTTATTTTTGCTTAGTTTTATTAAGAATGTGTTATTTATTGCTGGTTTTAAGCAATTTGATTATAATGTGCTTTGAAATCGTTGTGTTGTGGGTTTTTTTTTTAAGATTTTACTTTTAAGTAATCTCTACACCCATTGTGGGGTTCAAACTCACAACCCCAAGATCAAAAATCACATGCTCTACCAACTGAGCCAGCCAGGCACCCCTGATGTAGTTTTCTTTATGTTTCTTCTGCTTGGGGTTCATTGAGCTATGGGGATTTTTTGGTTTATAGTTTTCATCAAATTATAAAATTTTGGCCATTCTTCAAATATTTACTGTCCCTCTCCCTTCTTCTCCAGGTATTCCACTAATATGTCTTATTAGTCCACTTGAAGTCTCCCTGTAGCAAACTGATACTCTGGATTTTTGGTTTCGGTTTTGGTTTTCCCCTTTTCTATTTATTTTCTTTATTCTCTCTTTCTGTCTTTCATCTTGGATAGCTTCTGTAATTCCATCTTCAGGTTCATGGGTTTTGTTTTTTTTTTCTTCTACAATGTCCACTCAGGTGGTAATCCCATACAGTAAATCCTTTCATCTCAGACATTGTTGTTTTCTTTTCTAGAAGTTCAGTGTTGGTCTTTTTTATATCTTCTACATCTCTACTTAACATATTTTAACATTTCCTCTAGTATCTTAAACATACAGACTACAGTTATAGTTGTTTTCATGTGTTCTACTAATCCCATCAAGGTATTTTCTGGCTCAGTGTTGGTTGATTTTCCTTCTCCTTAAGGGTCATATTTTTCTGCCTCTTTGCATATGAATTAACTTTTATTGGATAGTGGACCAATCATGTGAGATATTGTAGATTTTATCTTTTGGGGCATGAGATATAATTATATTCCTCTAAATATTCTTGATCTTCATTGTGGGATGTGGTTAAATGACTCGGAAACATTTTGATGACTTTAAGTATTACTTATTTATCCTTTGTTAGGTGAGCCCAGAGCAGCATTGAATCTAGGGCTAATTTTCCCCCTAAACTGAGACAAAGTCTTTCTAAATATTGGATTTAACATAGTCAAAGGAGCCTCGTGCTTTAATTAATTTGTGTTATTTTATCAATCTGCAGATGGAGACTTTTTTGAACTCATGATACAAGTTTGTTAAAATAAGGTTTTTCATTATAAGAATAACACATGCTTTTAGTAGAAAATCTACAAAATATAGAAAAGCAGGGGAAAAAATCCCTTGGACTTCCGCTCCCTAGAGATAAATTCTGTTCACGCTACAGGGTGCTTCCTTTGCTCTACTAGAGAGCATGGGCTTTCTCATAGTAATGGAAGGATTCTCCCTCCCAAAGTTATAGAACTTTCTAAAACTTCAGCAAATTAGGGGGTACTGGGAAGTGCTGCTGGCAGCCCACATCTGGCCCCAGCCCTCCAGGCGGCTCCCAGGCCTGTAAGTTTGTTTCTAGCACCCTTTCTTCAGATTTGATAAGCTCGAGGAAGTACCGGCCAGTAGACAGACACCATGACCATTCTCTGACCCTCTTTTTTAGGGAGCCTTGGGTCATGGCTGCTCCTCCAGTCTCGGGGCAAGTTGTCCTGGGCCAGCCTGTGATGTCAGCAGTTTATCTCCAGATTTTTTTCACTTAGGCAACATTTGAGTGGTTGCCAATTGATAAGCCCTATGCTCGTCTGGGTTTTTACAGAATGACTCTGCTCTCGAGGAAATCAAAGGCGGGAGGAGGAGACAGCATATAACCCAAGGACTAGAATGTTAAATACACTGATTCCCCCGGTTTGAAATTGCTGCAGGGCAAACTGTGAGGCGGGCCTCTACGTCGCCCTCTGCTGGGAGCATCGGGAAAGAATTTTAGTTTTGGTCGTTTGGTTGGTTTCTGTCTTCGACAAGAACACCAAGCATACTTAACTGGTACGAAAGAACAGCCATTACAAGGCCCATTAAGTAGGAACATACATTAGCAGCGATAGGGTTAGTGTTATATATGAGTATCAAATATAGCTTTTGTCTTTTGTAGCCTTGGCAATAGCCATAAGGACGTAAAATAACATTCTGCCCCAGCAAGTTAGGAAACTGAGTTGCACCCACCAGTGGTTTTGAGCACATTCACAAAAATACACAAGAATGGATTCAACCGCTTTAGGTGTCCAGGACAGAACTGTAATTCAGTTCAATACTAAGAAGCAAACACTAGACTGGATATTACTTCCAAAATAGCTCACTCAAGTAGTATTGCATACTATTCTAAGTGACAAAAAGGTGCTAAGTAAACTTATTTACAGATACAATGACCGTACAGTACCTTTCAAATCTGCAATTTAGGTTTGAGATTTTCCATTAGAAATTAACTGCTCTGAAATGCTATAGATTGTACTTAAGCAACTCGGATATGAGAGTTTACAGCAAGAGAAATACTGCCATCCAAATTATTAACTACAGTTTAACAATAATCTCAACATCAGTGGCCACTGTTGTTACTATTCTCTGACTTGTTTGGGCCTCTTCTAGTCTTACTTCCTTCACGGTTCACAAAATCATCATGGGAATAGGAGCTCAGCGTGGGAATCAATGATCAGACTGCACATGTCAACTTAAAAGTCACATACAGGGGGCGCCCGGGTGGCACAGTTGGTTGAGCGTCTGTCTGACTCTTGATTTGGCTCAGGCCATGATCTCAAGGTCCTGAGATTGAGCCCTGAGTCAGGCTCCACGCTCAATGAAGACTCTGCTTGTCCTTCTCCCTCTGTTCCTACCCCCTACTCCCACTCTCTCTCTCTTTCTTTCTCATAAATAAGTAAAATCTTTTTTTAAAAAATCACACACAGGATTGCATTGTGGCAGCTATTCCAAATGTCTGGGTCTTTTCTGTGTTTTGTTGCTGTTGTTTAGTTTTTATTTCATAATCATAAACATAACTCTGCAATCCAGCTAGACTTGGAGGGGAGTAAGGAAAATATGGAACCCATGGAACTGCAGTGAGAGCCCAAAGATTATAGGATATTTCGAGCAGATGGTGAAGGGGTGCTCTCCTGAGCTACAGAAGGAATGGTCTGGTAGTTAAGAGAAAACACAAGTCAAGTTTATTGAATTTGTCCACAGCCAGCAATGGTGATCTTCTTGCTGGTCTTGCCATTCCTGGACCCAAAGCTCTCCATGTCTTCCACAATATTCATGCCCTCTTCCACCTTGCCAAAGATCATGCCCTTACCACCCAACTGCTCAGTGTTGGCAGTGCAGATGAAAAACTGGGAAACGTTTGTGTGGGGCCCAGCATTCGCCACGGGCAAGCTGCCAGCACCCATGTGCTTCAGGATGAATTTCTCATCATCAAATTTTCCCCATAGATGGACTTGTCTCCAGTGCCATTATGGTGCGTGAAGTCACCGCTCTGGCACATAAATCCCAGAATAATCCTGTGAAAGCAGGAATCTTTATAACCAAATCCTTTCTCCCCAGTGTTAAGAGCACAAAAGTTCTCTGCTGTCTTTGGAACTTTGTCTGCCAACAATGCAAAGGAGATGGGGCCCAAGGGCTCACCCTCACCAATGATGTCAACACCGTGGTGGGGCTGACCAAGGCCAGCCGGCGTGGGTGGCTCTGGGGCAGTGGCGTCTACAGGGCCCCAAATGTCTGTTTTAAGTTAAAGCACTCATTAAACTTTAATGCCCAAGCTATCAATACAGCTGTACTACTAACTTTATAAATCTGAAATTTTAGAACTATTATTTATAATACCCGGTTTATAAACAGTACCTTTCGCAGAAGAGACAAGGAGACTGAATACAAACTATATCAACACATAAGTGAACTCTACTATGCCCTTGTGGCCAGAAAATTGCATTTTTTTCTAAAAGGAAGATAGTATTTTTTGGACTTCCAAATCTTAATTTACGGAACTCCAAGCACCGCTGCTGCTTTCAGAAGTTTATAGAAAATTCTTAAAAAAAAAAAACTTAAACATGAGTCATACTTTTGAAACACTCATCCAATATTAATAATTCACTCTTCAGTAAGAAATAGGATTCTTCATAGCAAATGCCCCAGAGCTGCCTCACTCAATTACCACAGACATTAAAAACCAAACTGTTAGTTAAATCTGCAAAATGTTGCTGTAGCCTTTCAGGATGTCTATACATGTGGCTTTATCCTCTGTGGTCTCAATAGGCACCACGCTTATCTAAGTAACAGCAGACCACGTCTGACAGATACTAGCCCTAAGTTTGTATATCGTACTGAAAAAAGCCTAAAGGTGACACGTGTGCTTATTATACGTGGACTCCCTGATGTACATAAAAGCAGATCTAGTAATGCCCTTTGAGAACAGGAGAGTTCTCTCTTAACTTTTTGTTTATTATGATATTCTTTTTTTTTTAAGATTTATTTATTTAAGAGCAAATGCTAGTGGGGGAGGGGCACAGAGAGAGGGAGAGAGAATCCCCAGCTGACTCCGTGCTCAGCGCAAAGCCTGGCTCAGGGCTCAATCTCAGGACCCCGAGACCAGGACCTGAGCCAAAACCAAGAGTGTGACACCCAACCTACCGGGACCCCCAGGCGCCCCTGTAATGATACTCTTTTTTTTTGTAAATTATATGGCTGCATTAGCCTGATTTAATGTATTAGCTTTATCATCGGTGCTATTTTTTTAATGTTTTTTTAATTATATTATGTTAGTCACCATACAGTACATCCCTGGTTTTTGATGTAAAGTTTGATGATTCATTGGTTGCGTATAACACCCAGTGCACCATGCAATATGTGCCCTCCTTACTACCCATCACCAGCCTATCCCATTCCCCCACCACCCTCCCCTCTGAAGCCCTCATTTTGTTTCTCAGAGTCCATAGTCTCTCATGCTTCATTCCCCTTTCTGATTACCCCCCTTTCTTTATCCCTTTCTTCCCCTACTGATCTTCCTAGTTCTTATGTTCCATAGATGAGAGAAATCATATAATTGTCTTTCTCTGCTTGACTTATTTCACTTAGCATTATCTCCTCCAGTGCCGTCCATGTTGCAGCAAACGTTGAGAGCTCGTTCTTTCTGATAGCTGAGTTGTGGTCCGTATACGTAATGATACTCTTTTAAACAATTCTGTAACGTCGATGGTAAAGGAAGCCCATCAGTTCCATTACATGTAGGGCATCTGCAGGCTACTATATGGCAGATACATCACAGGCTAAAAGGGAACGTCCTGTCTGGTGATATAGGAAGCAATGGCTCAAAAATGCAAGAACTGGGATCTTTTTAATGTTCCGAAAGTCCTGTTACAGCGGTGGAGTGAAACACACACGGGTCCTGAACATCAGAACGAAGGTTGCGGTTCCACTGTTCGACTTGGGCACGACGGGATCCGCTGTAGCAAAGGAAGCTCACAGAGAAGAGGTGGTTCTCTTGTGCAGAGTCCCCGAGCAAAAATGTGCCTGCAGCTTTCGCTTCAAGAAGGGCTTCTGCTTTGCAACGGCCCATCACTCCCCGGCAACAGGGACTCCCTGTGATCGGAAGCAAAACCGCCGCGAGGCAGTGCATGTAATCAATCTGTGGACGGACTTTCCGAGCTCCCAGCGAGCTGACACCGGCACGGGTGCCTCCAGATACCTGATGTTGCTTCTGCCTACGTGACTGCAAAACAGGGGGGTTGTGTCCTCTTCTGAGTCACAACTAGCTTGATGGCAAAATTGTCCCCGATTATTTCGGGCATTCCATGAGCTAACTTTGGCCCCAGTTCATATAACGAATTAACCTGTGCAGCGGCTTCAATGTATGTATTCGTGCGTTGGGAGGGGTGTCAACCCCTTCCTTCCCCAGTACTAGGCCACCTTCTCTCTCTAAGCTTATGTTCTTTATCCTCTGTAGAAGCCAAATATGGATCAACTGGATGGAAAAATGTTGAATGTGGTTTCACAGGGCCTACATGCTATGTAATCAAATGCCATTTTGGAGCTAAATCTGAGCCAGCAGGAAAAGGGCATTTTGCAAGGATTAACTCAGACAGGTGTATTTTTCTTTTATTAGAAAAGAAGGGCTTTAACTACGTGTTGTAAATGCTCATGGAAAAACACAAGCCCATGGTATCTGGCAACCTTTGTCCCAGAGACCGACTTCCGTTCAGGGTCCAAACAAAGAGACATATTGAAATACTGGTGTCTGGATTGAGAAAGTAAATAACTTGACTGACTGGATAACACATCTTTTTGCAAGTCAGGTGGTTTCCCATTATTTGATTTTGACAAAATTGAATCAGGACCTCTTGGAATTGTCAGCCATTGAGTGATTAAAATAAGCTTTGGTGATGATTACTGCATGATTTTTTCCAAATTATTTGGAAGGAGTTCCAAAAGAACTCTGAGAATTATATTACTATAGCAAAACCCTTTCTATTCCCATCTACTTGTTTTATATGGACCAGTTTTCTTAGCCACTCTTAAAAAAAATAGGAGTGGAAGGATGCAGGACTCTTTGAGAAAAATCACCTACCATTCTACTGAGATGCATTTGCAATAAAATGTCATTTATCAAAAAATGATCTATACATTATTTTGATTAATCCTGCAATAAAAGTACTTGTAACAACAGGTAAGAAAGTTTTAGAAGATTATGATCCCAGGAAATATTTTTAAAAATTAAATTTCAGGGGCGCCTGGGTAGCGCAGTCGTTAAAGCGTCTGCCTTCGGCTCAGGGCGTGATCCCGGCGTACTGGGATCGAGTCCCACATCGGGCTCCTCCGCTATGAGCCTGCTTCTTCCTCTCCCACTCCCCCTGCTGTGTTCCCTCTCTCGCTGGCTGTCTCTCCGTCACATAAATAAATAAAATCTTAAAAAAAAAAATTAATTAAATTTCAGGGGCACCTGGGTGGCTCAGTCACCACTCTTGTTTTCGGCTCAGGTCATGATCGCGAGGTTGGGGGATCGAGTCCTGCAGTGGGCTCTGTACTCGGTGCAGAGTCTGCTTCAGATTCTCTCTTCCTCTCCCTCTCACTCGTGCTGTCTCTCTTTCTCTCTCAAATAAATAAAATCTTTCTAAAAATTTTTAAAAAATTAAATTTCAGTGTAAATGCACCTTTATGTGGTAGAGAAGTATGAAAGGATGATCAATAAAGACTTTCTTTTTTTCTCCCCATCTTAAATCATTTGGACTTTATTTCCAACTCCAATATTTTGCAGTTATTTTCTTGCCCAGGTGAGATTTTATTCCTGTCTCATACCCCCTTTTTTTAGAATTTAAATTCAATTAATTAACATACAGTGTATTATTAGTTTCAGGGGTAGAGGTCAATGATTCATCAGTTGCATATTACACCCAGTGCTGATTACATCACATGCTCTCCTTAATGCCCAACACCCAGTTACTCCATACCCAACCCCCCTCCCAGAAACCTTCAGTTTGTTTCCTATAGTTAAGAGTCTCTTATGGTTTGTCTCCCTCTCTGACTTTGTCTTGTTTTATTTTTCCCTCCCTTCCCCTATGATCCTTTGCCTTGTTTCTTAAATTCCACCTATGAGTGAGATTGCATGATAATTGTTTCTCTGATTGACTTATTTCTCAGTGTAATATCCTCTAGTTCCAGCCAAATCGTTGCAAGTGGTAAAATTTCATTTCTCGATGGCTGAGTAGTAATTCCATTGTATATATATATACACTACATCTTCTTTATCCATTTATTAGTCAATGGACATCTGGGCTCTTTCCATAATTTGGTTATTGTGGACATTGCTGCTATAAACATTGGGGTGCAGGTGCCCCCTTCAAATCACTACGTTTGTATCTTTGGGGTAAATACCTAGTAGTGCAATTGCTGGGTCGTAGGGTAGCTCTATTTTCAACTTTCAATAAAGACTTTAAAGCATAAAATTATATCACTTGAGGATAAATGTCTGTGACAGTAAAATGGACTAAAAACACAAGTTCAAGGAGAAAAAGGAGTAATGTAAACTTTCTTATAGTTAATAAAGTGATTTTACTTTTTTTTTAAACATATATTAGTGGGTGATGGTGGGTATTAAATTGGCATTCAAAGCTGATGTAACATTTGTATTTCAAAGTGTCAAGTTCCTTTCCAACTTGTATGCTTTTATTTAATTTTCCTGCCTGGTAACCCTGGCTGGAACCTCCAGTACAATACTGAATAGAAGCGGTGAGAGTGGACATCCTTGTCTTATCCCTGATCTTAGGGGGAAGACATTCAATCCCTTACCATTAAATATGATGTGAGCTGTGGGGTTTTCATAGATCCCTTTATCAGATTGAGGAAGTACCCTTCTGTTTCCAGTTCGTTGAATGTTTTGCATGGTGGCAGTTTAAAAGTTATTTCAGGGGGTAAGGGAGCAAAATGTTTGAAAGTTCAAGTTCAAGCTCCTTAGATGCTCTATCCCTGCCATACCCACAGCAACAGAACAGTCCTGCACATAGAAGAGGCCCAACAGACGTCTGAGGGACAACCTACAACCTCTCTCCCATCTCCCTCCTTGCATTGTATTCTCCAGCGAGTCTATGGGGTCTAGGCCCTCCCCCACCCCACTCCCCAATACCATGCGGTCTTATCTGGCTAGAGCTTCCTTTCCACGCTCTCCCATTCCCATCTGACACCTATTCATGCTCCCCAGCGCTGTCCAGGTGTCATCTCATTCAGGAGAGACATCCTTCCTCCGACCCCGAGCTAAGTGGGCCTCTTTTTTGTGCTCCCGTGGTACCTTGTGCTCCTACCATTATGCGCCGTGTGAATTATTTATCGAGATGGCCATCCCCCACTAAATGAGATAAGTGATACTGTGTGTGCCCAAGAGTGTGGCTTCAAGAGCCCGACGGCCCAGATTCAAAACCCTGCCTCTTACGAGCTTGGGTGACCTTGGTTGTGCCTCAGTTTCCTCGTCTGCCGGAGATGCTGAGAATAGCACCTATTTGGTGGTGTGGTTTGACAGCTGAGGGACAACAGTGCCTAGTAAACAGTAATTATTATATGAGTTAGCTATTAAGTCCTCCAGGGCAAGGCGTTGGTTTTTTCCCTTGCCTGCTTCTCACAGCCCTGGCCTGCAGGAGGCTGCTCAATGTCCGTCATGAGGGGGAGCATGGTGTGAAGTGTCCGAAAGAAGGAAAAGCAAAATGGACTCAACATAGGGCAGCAGGTAGAAATCAGAATTCAAGGGCATAAGCCATCTCTATGTATTTCCTACCGCTGTCTTCACTCGGACCCTGAGACTGCCAAGCTGGAGAAATTAAATCCCTGTCATGACGTCCTTGCTCTCCCTGGGGTCCCATAAGAGCCTGGGAGGTTTAAGCTCGGCTCAGAAAATAGGGAAAATAGTTTTGATCTTCCATCCTTTATTTTCCTTGTCCAAGTCCGCGCGGCCCCTTGAACGCATTCAGTTCAGCAGAGCGTCTGGGGCTGGCCGCCACCTCATGATGTTTATAATTTGCCTTAAAATACTTTGGGATTCTCCGTTGGACTCAGGGAAAGACTGAGCCCTAGGTCACTCTCTAGATAGATCCTCTAGGTGAAGATGTTCTTCCGGTACTTACAGAACCTTAGAGAGGGCTCGAGGCGTCCCTGTTTTGGCAACTCACCCAGAGGGGATGTGCTATAAAACTTTTTTCATCATTCCCGTAGGGTTGGACTCCCATGGGTTTTTTTTTTTTTCTTTAATTGGCATTTTTCAAAAAACGAATCCCCACTTTTTGAAAATAAAACACTTGAGCATATTAAAACTTCTGGCAAAGACCAGATAACATTTGTAGGTGTTCTTACTTATAGTTTACACCCAGGTGTGGCTTGCATTCTAATCTGTGATTCCCGTGCTGTGAGTGGTTTGTTTGCGAGCATTCTAATTGGAAGGCGGCTTCAAAAAAGGGGTTCAGGGTCATCGATTACCGCAACTTCCACCAACGGCAGCTTTTTTTTTTTTTTTTTTTTTTGAATAACATCCATTACACAAATTAACAGGCAACTCATTTCACGAGTGGAAACCTGCTTCTGATGACACCTCTGGTGTTGATCAGGATTGAAACAGCATAACAAATTATAAAGGAGCCTCTGTCTCTGGTTGCCTGATGCCGACTCTGCGGGAGACAGTCCTGCCCCTGTGATACGGTTACCCACCTGGAGTAAAGCAGTAAAGTAGTCACGCAGTGGCCAGAGCATCCAAAAGGACAGAGAGACCTCAAAGAACTTACATAGTCATAGGAGCTGTTTTGTGCCCACCTGCTTATGAATGTTAAACAAATGTGTGGCAGATTTTCGTCTGCGTCTTTTTTCTTCACATTCTGGGAGTGAGGATGTGAAGCCGGCCACTGCTCATCTCTTCAAACTTCTCTGGCAGGTATGGTTACCAACAAAACAGAATGTAGAGTTGGACATGATCAGCTCATTTCAGTTTGCAACAGCTTGCTGTCTCCCCTGAGCACTTGCGGAGAGCAGAGCAAGGGCTCTACCTGCCTCTGGGACCACCCATCTCTGTAAACTCCTCATTGCTAGAGAAACCCCTCTCTCCTCCAACTTTCCTGCTGTGGCCAGAGCATCTAAAAGGACAGAGAGTTGAGACCTCAAAGAACTTACTTAGTTTCCCGTTCCACCAAGGCAAGGTTTTTATTCTTGTATCTCTTCTCCCTACTCTCTCCAACCCTTCACTCCAGCAAAATTTCCTTGTGAAGCTTAAGTTTTTATAGAAAAAAAAAGCCAGAAAGGGGGTTATCTCCAAGCAGCTTCTGTTCTCAAGCCTCTTCAGGGGCCAGGGAGCCCAAAAGGCTGACTGACTTGCTTGGGAAGTGCTAGCCACTTTGGGTGTATCCTATAGACTGCCCAGACAGGCTGTGCTGGATATTCTCTGTTTGCGCCTCCAGATGAACCCTCCACCCTTCTCCACCCTCTCTGTGCCCTGGGAGGCTGGCTTGCACAGACTGCATCACCAGGCACCATTGCCTTCTAACTTCCAGTTGGTCCAGTCGATGCGAGGCGCTAGCCTGGAAGGATGAGAGGAGAGAGAAGTTGGGCATTTAATTCCCTGCTGGGCTATGGTTCTGTCCTTTTATCAAAGGGCACAGCTGCTGGCAGGCAGATCTTTCTCATCACTACAATTCTGATATGGGCTGAACTGTGTCCGCCTCCACCCCCCAAAAAAAGATATATTGGAGTCTTAACCCCCGATATCTCAGAAAGTGACCTTATTTGGAGATAGGATCTTTACAGAGGTTAAAGTTAAAGAGAAGTTAGAAGAATTAGAAGTTAAAAGAGATCATTAGAATGGGTCCAAATCTAGTATGACTGATGTCCTTATGAAAAGGGGAAATTTGGACACAGACTAAGACACACAAAGAATGAAGAAAATGTAAAGAGACACAGAATCCTCAACAAGCCAAGGATAGAGGAGAGATCCTTCCTTCACAGTCGCCAGAAGGAACCAGCCCTGCTGACACCCGGGTTTCTAGCCTCCAGATCTATGAGACAATAAATTTCTGTTGTTTAAGCCACCCAATCTGTGGTACTTGGTTATGGCCCCCTGAGCAGACTAATATAAAGTATTATTGGATTCTGGTTGACACCTCCACCCCTTGTCCCTTCAGGCCTAGGGGTGGTAAAGACTCCCACTATTGCTAGGCCTTGGATGCCTCACCATTCCTTCTTGGTTTCCCTTAACCCTACTCAAACCTCAACCCTTTCAATTCTCTTCAGTTCGTGCCATGTGTTTCCTGAAACTCCAGCCTAGAATATAATTGTTTTGCCAATATACTTCACAAAACTATATAAAATTCTGTTGGGGTTTTCCAATTATGCAGACATCTACTGGGAATCTGCAAAATAAAGCATCTGATGTATTTTTCACTTTATTCTGTTGTCCATTTCATTCACAAGACAAAGGGGAAGCTATAAAGGGAAATGATATTTTGGATTTAATTCAGATCAAAACTTTGGACAAAGTATAAGGGTTTCTGACAAAGTATAAGGGTTTGATGAAACGTGTATCCTAAACTTTAGGTGATCAAATTTCAAAAACTTCAAAGAAGCATTAGGGAAGATCCCAGGGCAGTCTTAATAAATTAGCTCATGAGGAATGGGATCTTTTCAGAAATTAAATTCTTTTTTTTTTTTAAAGATTTTATTTATTTAAGAGAGAGAGACAGCCAGCGAGAGAGGGAACACAAGCAGGGGGAGTGGGAGAGGAAGAAGCAGGCTCCCAGTGGAGAAGCCTGATGTGGGGCTTGATCCGAGAACGCCGGGATCACGCCCTGAGCCGAAGGCAGACGCTCAACGACTGCGCCACCCAAGCGCCTCCAGAAATTAAATTCTGACACCGCTCCTGAACAGTTCACATTCTCTGAATAATTCTACTTTTAAAAGAACTTGAGAAAAGCAGTTGCGTGAGAGGGATATGCATGCAAGAATAGCCACCACTTGAAGAGGGTGAAATCCAGAATGGGGCAAGCCCTGTGAAATTGGGGATGAGAGGGTGGGAAGTGATTTTTAAAGTTACATTTAAAGCAAGAAGCACCAAAAAGGCACAGGCTTTTTTTTTTTTATATTCTTTATTTTTTCCAAGTTTTTATTTAAATTCCAGTTAGTTAACATCCAGTGTAATATCAGTTGCAGGTGTAGAATTCAGTGGTTCATCACTTACATACAACACCCAGTGCTCATCACAAGTGTCCTCCTTAATACCCATCGACCACCTAACCCATCCCCCTACCCACCTCCCCTTCAGCAACCTTGTCTGTCCTTTGCAGTTAAGAGTCTGTTTCCTGGTTTGCCTTTTCTCCCCCCTCTATGTTCATCTCTTTTGTTTCTCAAAGGCATAGGCTTTAGAATGGGGAGGAAACAAACTAGCTCATATGAACAACTATACAGATTTTAGAAAAAGTGTGGAGAACTGAAGCATGCTGAGAGAATGGGAAAGAAAAACAAAAAAGGGAAAAATTGTCTATTCAGGGAACTCAATCCAGTGAACTTGACACTGACTCTGGAAATATTCTCCAGTGAGTTATTAAACAGTAAGTTCTTAGAGAAAGAAGCCATGATCACTCAGAGCCAGAATAGGTATGACGAATTCATGCCGAGTTAAACTGATTTCCTTTTTGATGAATCCAGTAACCTGTTTGGCTGTCTTACTGCAGCTTCACGTTGTCCCTCTCAGTGTTTTCTCTCTCTCTCGTCCAGAACTTTCTTATAAACTGCACATCATTTATTCTTTGATCAGACAGATACATAAGCACCTCCTGAGGGCTGGATTCTATGGTAGGCACCGAGGTTTTAAACAGGGGTCCTACCCCCATAGAGTTTACTTTCTGGTGGAGAGTACCTTGCCAATTCTGGAACTTTTCGTCAGCCATCACAGCTCTCCTGTCTTTTCTAAATCACGTGAGTTTTTCCCGAGCTAGCACAATCCTCAGGCTCCGGGGCCTCACTGTCTGCCCCAACCCTCCTTTTGTTCTCAAGTAGAGCGGGGAGGAAACTGGGATGCAGTTTTCCTTGGCCAACAGGTGCTGTCCTCTTTTGCAATATGTCCAGAAATGCTATCATTCAGGTTCCATGCAACAGATATTAATTATCTAAATTTCAAATTTGGACAACCTGCATTTCTGTCCTCACGTTCCACTTGACACACATCAGTCATCACCAGCCCCGCCCCCACCCTTAAGTTTCTAAATCTGTGCCTTTTTGCTCAACTGATTTTCTCATTCAGGAATGCCTAACATCTCCTTCTCCGCCTATGGAAACCCTACACATTTCCCAAGACCCAGTTCAAAAGCTGCCTCCTCCCTGGCTGAATTTAATTACTTACTTTGCTCAATAAAATGCCGCTCAAGCCCCTGTGGTTCACTTGTACAGTACTATTATACTTTCATCTTCCTTTTTCAGTCAATTACTTGTCTTCTCCATACACTCTAACTTCTTTTACAGCAAGGGTCTTCAGAGTTTACACCCTCTCCAGCTTTAGTACTTTACGACAGGGGTTGGCAAACTAAGGCCTGACCCAAGAATGATTGAAACAGTTGAAAAAGATCAACAGAAGAGTAGTATTTCATGACACGTGAAAATTACATGAAATGCAAATTTCAGGGACCATAAATAAAGCTTTATTGGAACACAGCCCCTATTTTCTATTTTCCTTTTGAGCTCCAGGGGCAGAACTGAAGAATTGAGAGAGATCTTATGGCCCACAAGCCTTAATGTTTACTATATGGCCCTTTACAGAAAAACTTTGCTAACCTTGCTTTACGACATGGATTTGATGATTGAATCATTGGGTCAGGACACCCAAGATTGGGTACACATCCCCGCCAACTTTTAGTTTCTTCGTATAGTGGAGGTAATATTTTGCTTTTAAGTTGTCATAAATATCAAATGAGATAATGCACTTAGAAAAGTATAAAACCACCCTACAAGACAACTGTATCACATACTGAAAGGATGATAAAGCGGTAAGATGAGAAAAGTTTTTATTCTTCCCTTTCCTTCCTTTACAGCCTTCATATAAACGTGAAATTTTAAAAGAAAATTCAATTTTAAGGTTTTCTCTTTTAAAAATTTTATTTATTTAAGGTTTGCACTTTTAGAGTGAGGATAAGGTCACAGGTTCCTTCTTTCCAGTCTTTCTTTTGTGCTCTTCCAACTTTCTTTGCTTTCTCACTTGTCATTTCCCCAGCCCGTCCTCATTTTCTTTCTATAGTATCCGGTGTGACCCTCACAAGAGCTCAGCAAAGAAACCGGGACACGCCGGATTAAATCCATTTTACAGACCAGGAAAGTGAGGCGGACTCCTGTTGGCTGCGGAACACTGACTCAGCACACAGGGAACCCTCAAAGCCACGCTCCTCTCGTTTCCTCAGGAGCAACCACCCTGCAGAGAGAACGAACCTGGCCCCTCCAGGCTTCCAAGCTGGTTCTCAGCACCTCTTTAGCATTCACACTCCGCGTTCTTTCCTCCTCCCAGCCCCCGATTCTCTACAGCCCCCCCTCTCCTGGCGAGCAGGTGGTAGGCTCCGCACTCAACGCGCAGGCGCGCGCCGTCGTGGGGCGGGGGCGGGGCGGGAACTGGGGGGCGGGGTGTGCGCGGGCTTGGTTTTGGGCCGCGGCGGGAGCGGGAGTCACCGCCACTCGAGTGCGCAGGCGCCTGGCGGTTACCGGTCTCGCCATGGAGCGGAAAGGTGAGCGGTGGAGCGGCCTTCGCCACGAGGGGCAACGGCCGGCGGGGCGAGGCCCGGGTCAGCGCTGGAGCTTCGCCTAACCGCCGCAGTCCGGTCCCCGGGCGTGCGGCGCCCCCCCTCTGAGGTGGCGCCGCCCGTCACCCCCCGCCTCTGGGCTGCCGGTCCGCGCCCCTCAGCCCGGGCGTCCTTCCGCGCCGGCAGTCATCGCCCCTTGTTCCCCGCCGGGCCGGCCCGCGCCTTGGGGCCGCTGCAGGGCCCGGCGCTCGGCGAACCAGGCAGACCCCCGCCCGCCGGCTCCCTGACCCGGCCCGAGCCCCCGCCGGCGCACCCCGCCTGGGCGCTGCTCTGCGCCCCGCGGGCCGCCCGCCGCCCGGCCGGCCGCCTCGCCGGAACCGGAGCCGCAGCGCTCGCCCCGGAGCCGCCCCTCAGGCAGGCCCCGCACCCGGGCCTCGCGCCCCTGCTGGGTCTCCGCCCTCACCTTGGTTGCCTCCTTTCCTCCACATTCGCCCTTCATCCATCCCTCTCTCCTGCAGTGCTTGCGCTCCAGGCCCGAAAGAAAAGGACCAAGGCCAAGAAGGACAAAGCCCAAAGGAAGTGAGTCTTGTACCCCAACATCCCATTCTTTGGATTTCTTCCCGCACCTCCTCTCCTCTGGTTTCACCTCTTGAACGTGCGCCGGGTTTGGGCACTGCGCGGCCCCGGCCACATGGCCTAGGAGTGGCCTTGGAGGGTCGCACTCAATGAACCATGGGGAACGGAGCCGATGTTGCTGAGGGCCAGGCCTCGGTCTTAGCAGCCCCGGGCCTGCTGGAAAGGGCTGTTGGAGGAGGACCAGAGCCCGTCCGGCGCGTTAGCTGCCCGACTCCGGAGAGGAGGCACCACTCCCCGAGTTTGGGCCTCCCGGCGGAGCGGGTAGATGATTATCAGTTTGTGGACTGTTGGTCTCTTCCATACCTGCTTCCCCGAGTCTTGACTCCTACGTCTGCACGGTAGGCCGTCAGGGAGTTCTTAAGCGGATTTTCCGCATTTCGGTCCGCCAGCCACACGCTCTCGTTCGTAGAGGAGGGCATGGAGCTTTCCCCTGGGTTAGTCAACTTCCTGAGCCTGCTCGGCGCATCGCCTGCCCTGCAGCGGGCGGGCGGGCAGACCGCTGTGTGTACCGCCGGCGTCTCTTCCTGCGCCTCTTCTCTCAAAACCTCAAGTCCTCGCGCTCGATGCACATGCCTTCTGGAGTGGGCCTCACAGTAGTGGCGGGAGCGTTCTTTAGCCGACACCGTTGGCCATTCTGGTTTGGTGTGTTAAGTGCCACATGTCCGGTTTTATCAGCAGGATGCATAACCGTGGTTTAGCGCTACTGTGGGAAACACAAAAGTTGGTCACATCTTAGAAACGCCCAGTAGAGGGCTTCTGCCAGTGAGGCTTAGTCTAAAGAACTTTTAGCTCGTGCTAACGTTTAATTGCACCGTGTGTTGGAAGTTGTGTTTAGGCAATTTGTATTGAGAAAAATAAATGCATTTTCTTGACACTTTTACGTTTACTTGATGTTACTGTGGAGTTGTATACAGCTTCATTCTTCTTGAGCTGATAAAACGAGCATTTCGGAGGTTTTCCTAGGTTACCTTTCTGAATGATATTAACCGATGTGGTGGTGTGTCTCTGTGGTTTTTGGTGGCTGCCTAATGTTTGAGAAGAGCACATAATGACTTCTATCAGTAGAGCTAAAGTGGTAGGTGACCTCACCTCTTGCCCGATTTCTATGAAATTTTTTTATTTGTAAAGTGTTTGGTAAGCCACACATGTAAATGTGAGTTTATCTACACGTGCTTGTGTGTGTGTTTGCTTCTCGATTATCCATGTATGGATTATTTCAAAACCAGTTTTTAATCCCAGATTGGCTTAATGGAAGCAGCCATGGAGCTAACCGGGTTCTTGTCTGCAGTGGGAATTTAAATGTTACTCTTTTTTTGTATGTGCCTTAGTTTTGTTATTCCCTGTGGAGCTGATAGGAATGTGTTATAAAACGTTATCTTTTCTGCTGATGTAGGGAGATGGTAATTTTATTATTTACTGTATTGTTTAGAAGTGATCTGTCCTGGTCTCTCCACGTGGAAATTAATTTCATACCAGCCTGAATAGCCTGTAATTTGGGAGGAAAATATATATAGGTGATCTTATTTATTTATTTATTTTTAAGTAGGATCCACACACATTGTGGGGCTTGAACTCACCACCCTGAGATCAAGAGTCACATGCTCTACCAACTAAGCCAACCAGGCACCCTGATCATACATTTTTATTTTTTATTTTTGAAAAGCTTTTATTTATTTATTTTTAAAGATTTTATTTATTTATTTGACAGAGAGCGCGCACAAGCAGGGGGAGCAGGAGAGGGAGAAGCAGGCTCCCCTCCAAGTAGGGAGCTGGTTGCAGGGCTTGATCCCAGGACCCTGAGATCACGACCTGAGCCGAAGGCAGACGCTTTACGGACTGAGCCACCCAGGCACCTCTGGATCGTATATTTTTAGCACCAGATATTCATTACTTTGGATTATCTATTTAGACCGTGTGCTTTATTTCTAAAACCGAATATATGTGCTTTGGATTATCTGTTACTCCTTCACTCACTGCTAGATAATTCGTGTTCATTATTTATATACTTGCACAAAAGCAACTGAATAGCACAGATAAACTAGCAGTTGTTTTACTATTTGGTGTTGTACAACTTTAACTCCTGAACTTGTATGTAAATGAGCCACCCTCATTTACTTGTAGTTTCAGGGGTGTTTTATTTTTGTTTTTGTCTTCAGTTAATAGTTTTTCTTGACAATTTTACCTTTCTTTTTTTGCTTCTCCAGACTCCTTTTAAGTAGCTGAAATGTCTAATTAACTTGGTTAGAGTACTGTGTCAGAAGTTCAAGCCCCACCTGACTCAGGTAACTTGACTCTGCTCCATGACTCCTGGCTGCACTCCTGATTTCCAGTCGTTTTGCAAAGGCAAGCTGCTAGATTAGTCAGGGAGAAGGTCTGAGGAGGAAGCATGCTGTAAAATTTGGTCTTCGGAGTGAGTCAAATCTGGTTTGAATTGCAGTTTTGCCACTTTTAGCGATCTGACCTTGGATAATTTAGTTAAGGGAATGGTCCTATATTTTTTATGACTAGAAGCTTAGTCATGATGAAAACTGATTAAGAAGTTACAAAAATTAAGCATTTAAATGAAAAATTTTAGAAACTTTTGGAAGTACAGCCGTAACCACATCTTACTAATTTAGTCATGGTGTAGTATGGATGGAAAGGATTTCCTTCCCCTAATATTGTAGGTCTTAAAACTAGAACCTACATACATGAGATAATATGTCCGTGGAGCCGGAGCTGGTTGTAGCAGGGTCGAAACTGGGATCCAGGGTTCCTGCCTTCCGGCTCAGTGCTCTGTAGTATTTGTTTCCTTTGGGTTCTTTTGCTGTGCTGAAAGATTTGACTTTGGGGATTTTCAGTTGTCTTATTTGAAGAATTTTGTCTCCATTTCGCTTTTTCAGACACTGTACTCTTATTTACTAACATTAACTAGTGGATGATAATCCCTGTTTTACTTTACAGATAAAGAAATTGAGATTTTCCAGATTACTCCCATAGAAAACTGTAAAGCTAGGATTCAACCCAGGGTCTGATAGACCCCAAAGCCGTTGGTACTAACCATTGCTGTCTCCCAAGTGACAGCTCCTTTTTCCTGAGGACAAACAGGGTAGAAACTGAACAAACTGGGGCTTCTGAATAAGGTACATCAGGATGCCTGGGTTAAAGTTTACCCTTTCATGGCCCACTGGCTGTATCTTTAAAAGGGCACAATTCTCTTTCTTTGATCATTCAATTATATATATATATATATATATATATATATTTCTCAATAGGTATCTGCCTTTATCTGTTTGTCATAAGCTTTTATAATTTAACACTCTTTATGTTTGCTTTTGAAATTCTATGGAACATGATTCTAGGATGGATTTCATATCTATGAATTTTGTTACTTAGCTTAGGAAGTAATAGTTGGGACAGTAATTTTTACTTTCCTTGCAGTTAAAGAACTTTATAAATTTGGTAGTAAAATTATTTGCACTGAAAAAGTGATTTTGCTCACTTAGACTCTATGGAGTCAAAGGAGAGATGGCTTCATTTCCTGATTTTCCAAAAAATTTGTCATATTGAAAATTTAGAAGAAAAGATAGTTGAAAATTTCTAACATTTTTATCCAGTAGAGAGTAGAGTACATAGACTTGAAACAATTTTTTTTTAATTAAATGGTATTGGATGCTTTTTACACTTAACAGTGTACCTTGGGAATTGATTCTCTATCAGTTCCTTACAGTGTAACCTTAACAGTTTTTGTAAAATCTGTCTTTTTCACTAAGGCATCTGGGTGGCTTTGCTGGTTAAGCATCCAACTCTTGATCTCAGCTCAGGTCTTGCAGGTCTTGTTCTCAGGGTCGTGAGTTCAAGCCCTGCTTTGGGCTCCACGCTGGGAATGGGACCTACTTAAAAAAAAAAAAAAAGAAGAAGAAATGGTTCCGTATCAGGACACAGTGAGTATCACGCTTCATCTAGCAGTCCATCTTTCCATTAATTGTATGTATCATACTTTTATTTTAGTTCCTATTAAGCATATGTATACACACATATTTAGTTCCTATTAAGCATATCTATATATACATCCAAAAGTGGAATTTTGGGGTATACTTTTCCCCAGCTAACATTATCGTGCATGTTTTTCATAGCATTAAATATTCCATATCCTTTTCTGTGTTCCAGTGTACATTGTTTCCAGTTTTTCACAATTCATAGCTAAGATGAATAAGCTTTTGGATAACCATTGCTCACATCAGTGATTATTTACTTAGGATAAATTTTTAAAAGTGATATTACTGGTATGTACATTTTAAAGGTTTTTAAATTTGGAGTGCCTGGGTGGCTCAGTCAGTTAAGTGTCTGTCTGCCTTTGGCTCAGGCCATGATCCTGGGGTCCTGGGATAGAGCCCCAGAGCCCCACGTCTGGCTCCCTGCTCAGTGGGAGTCTACTTCTTCCTCTCCCTCAGACCCTACCCCCTGCTTGTGCATGTACTCGCTCTCCCTCTCTTTCTCTCTCAAATGAATGAATAAAAATAAATAAAGGTTTTGTTTTTAAAGATTTTATGTATTTGACAGAGAGAGACGCAGCGAGAGAGGGAACACAAGCAGGGGGAGTGGGAGAGGGAAAAGCAGGCTTCCTGCTGAGCAGGGAGCCCTATGCGGGGCTCGATCCCAGGACCTGGGATCGTGACCTGAGCCGAAGGCAGATGCTTAACGACTGAGCCACCCAGGCATCCCCAATAAAGGTTTTTAAATTCATGTCATTAACAAAATTCTCCAGAGACATTAACTAGTTTATTAGGAATTAACTAGTTGAATTTTCCTATTCATTAAACAAATAATTTTTGAACACCTCCCATATCCCAGCAGTTTTCCATCCTGTGATACATCAGTGAAAGAAAAACATCTTTGTCTTTGGAAACTTCATTTTCATGGGGATAGGGGGCAGAGAATAAACAGTGTGCGTAGTAAGTACATTATGTGGTTTGTTAGGCAATAAGGTGGAAAAATAGAGGAAGATAAGGGGAATTGAGAAGTGGGGATGGGGATGCAGTTTTAAATAGAGTGATTGGGGGCGCCTGGGTGGCACAGCGGTTAAGTGTCTTCCTTCGGCTCAGGGCGTGATCCTGGCGTTATGGGATCGAGCCCCACATCAGGCTCCTCTGCTATGAGCCTGCTTCTTCCTCTCCCACTCCCCCTGCTTGTGTTCCCTCTCTCGCTGGCTGTCTCTTTCTCTGTCAAATAAATAAATAAAATCTTTAAAGAAAATTAAAAAATAAATCAATAGAGTGATTGAAGTCATATTAAGAAGGTAACACTTGGAGGGGGATGAAGGAGGACTGCTCCAGGCACAGTGTTGGAAGTGGTAATATTCTTGCACGTCCTGCTTGGCCGCCAGATCTGGGCAGTGTTACTTAAAAAGCTTCCCAAATTCGGTAATCTATAATTTTATTTTTTTTGTTGTTAATTTATAATCTATATACCTATGGATAGGTAATCTATAATTTTAATTTCTTTTGTTACCAATAAGGTCAGCCATTTGTGGGATGTGTTTATTGGCCTGCTCCTACCTTTTACCCATTTTTATATTGGATTGTTGATCATTTTCGTGATATTAAGAGCTTTTTATTAAGACTATACCTTTGTCATGTGGCAGATTTATATTTCTCAAGCCTTTCTAATTTCAATTATAATGTGTTTTTTACCTGAATTGATTTTTTTAAAATGTGGCAAATCTGTCTTTTCCTTTGCTTTTTATCATTGAAATTTTCAATGTCAATTGTCATCTTTAAAAAAGTTTTATATTTGTGATTCCATTAAAGTATGTGGTTATAAAATTGCATTTCTAGAATTACAGTTGTCAGAAATACTTTCTTGTCCTCTTTTCTTCCTCAGTAAGTTTATATTATGTTAGTAAATTTTGTTTACATGTTTTTCTGCTACCGTGAGGCTCAGAGGCTTGCCAAATTACTATGTTCCTTTAGATTACTTGAAACCAGCAACTTACAAAAGTGCTGAAGTCGTGAGTACTTAGGAGCTCCTTTATCAAAAATGAAGAAAAGACAGGCTGGTCAACTAGATTCGGTTTTTACTATATTTTTTAGGCCTGGCGAGATAACTGCAGCAATCTTCCCCCTCCCCCCCCCCATCTTAGGAAGACTTTTTGCTCCATGCTCCCTAGATCTTCTCTGTCACTAATACTAGTTTAGGGACTAATTTTATTCTTATATTGGTTAATGTATTATTTTAATGCTTCTCTCATTGTAACTGAATTAATTCCAAGCAAGTAAGAAAATTCAGATAGCCAAGAGGTTTTTTTGAATCCTTCATTTCCAGTACAACGCAAATAATGATTTAGCTAAGGAGAGATAGATAACTAGATGTATTTATAATCTTGCAGTTCTTTTCATTGAATTTGAGACAACTGTCAATTTTAAATTATACCATCTTATATGTACCACATAGAAAAAATACTACTAATTAATCTGATACACCATTTGCTGTAAGATGTGTCTTGATTTCAGAGATGGGGGAATGGTGGGAGACCTATTTGTGTTTGAATTTGTGAAATGGTGGGAGACCTATTAGTGTTTGAATTTGTGAAATGCAGTAATTCCAGTGATGTGTGAAATTGGCAGCATTTTGTCTTTTTAAAAGCTTTTTTTGTGGAAAATTTCAAATATATACCATAGAGAAAATAGCAAAATAAACTTTTGTGTATCCATCTCAACTTCAGTAATTATCAGCTACGGCTAATGTTTCATCTTTATTTCCTGCTTCTACGCGCCCCCATCTTTTTTTAAAGCAAACCGCAGACATATCATTATGTAAGATATGGACTCTTAGTTTTCTAAACATAGCTACAGTACTATTATCACACTTAAAGTTTTTTGAACCAAGGCCTTAATGTCAAATATTTAATCAAATTTTCCTGCTACTTTTAAGTTTGTTTGAATCAGGATTCATAAGGTCATTATATTGCTATTGCTTGAAAAGTCTCTCTGGTCTTTTTATCTATAGATTCTTCATGGATTTTTTTTCCCTGCAAATTTGTTTTTGCTAGACTGTTTCATAGATGGTGTTATATACTTCTCCCAGGAGACACCTACTGTCTGGTTAACTTTTTGTAATGTTGCCGAGATCCATTAGGGTTGCAAAGTGGTAATATTCTGTTCTTTAATTTATTAATTATATTGTTCTATAAAGAGAAAAACTTTGCCTCATCTCTTTGGTCACACAGAGAGACACTTCATATATGTAAGACACAGGATAAGTACTTCCCAGTTTTCATAAAATGAATTAGATTCGTAGCATCCTTCAAAATGACCAATATTTATTTTCATATAAATTCACAGATTTAAACATATTTGTGTTTCAATCCATTGTAGTTGGGTTTTTTTTCCTGGTACAGTTTTATGGAGGTATAATTTACATACCATGAAATTTGCCTGTTTAATGTGTATAATTCGGTGGTTTTTAGTATGCTCACGGAGTTGTGAAATCATCACCATGATCTAATAAGTTTGAAACATTTTCATCACCCCAAATAGAAACCCTGTACCCATTAGCAGTCACTCCTCATTACCCCCCAACAGTACCCCACCTCCAATGCCTATCTGGACATTTCATAGAAATGGAATCATACAATAAGTGGTCTTTTGTGACCAGCTTCTTTACCTTAGCGTAACGTTTTCAACATTCATGCATTTTGTAGCATGTATAGTTATTTTTATTGATTGCCCCTCTTTGGCCAGTTGGAGTCCCTTCTCGATGGCCTGGCCCTAAATTCCGTTTGACTTAATCTGAGCCATCTTTTATAGCTTTTTTGCTATCTGGTATGACAATTTGTCCAGACTTATCTTGTGCGTTTTCTGCCCAGACCAGGAAATAGGCCTTTCTCTAAGAAGCTTTTTAGTGGGAAATGGCATTTCAAGATCACAATCTAGGCACTTAAAGTGCTTCTTCCTACTGAGTTAGTCATTGTTTCTATGCCTTGTCTGTGATTGGAGCTAGGAAATAAGTTGTGTTTTTTCTTTTTTAAAAAAATCATGAGTTCATGTTATACTTAAAAATCAAATTAAATGACCCAGAGACTTTTTCTTAACCTTCTTTGATTTTACATCTCCCATCTCCTGTCTCCCACACTGAAAACCCCTTATTCTCAACAGCACCAACATGACTACTTGTTTTCCTTTTCCCACAGTATAAATACAAAATAGCCTCAGAATGACAATGCCAACACTACCACCAACATAGGATTATTGAAGAAAGCTAATGATTTTTTGTTGCTCTTAAACCTTAAGATACATTTCCCTAGGGATGTAGAGTCAAATTACTGAGTTTTAAAGTTACTTGGGCCAGTTCCTAGCTGTGTAATTATGTTACCACCTGGTTAACACAGATTCATTTGTCATTTTGCTTTCATTTTACATCATCTTTGGCGTTTTTTTAAGCTTCCGATTCTTGCAGAATTTGAGTCATCTGTGTTTTTAATTTGAAATGAATATTGCATGTAATTTGTGATTGTGTTGATTTATTTTTAGAACGTGGCTTTTAAAGCATACTCTGAGTGAGCCAAAAGGGAATAGTGATTATTATTAGATTGTGTGGAGTGGGCCTCCTTTGTATCTGAAGAAGAAAAGACTTCTTAGCTCTCCCTCATTGTCCTGTGAGAAAATGAGTCCAGTGTAATCAGATCTTCAGATTTTTCAAGAGACCCTGGAAATCATCGTTTTCATGTGATTCTCCAGATTATTTGGTGTTCACAACTATTTTGATATTTTTTCTTTTTCAACCATTGTAAACAAAAGTTTAGGGGCAGGATTTGGCTTACAGTCTGCAGTTTGTTATCTCTGCCATAGATGGTGAACAGACATTAATAGCCTAATTAATTGGCTTAATACTATCTCAAGTACCCTTTCGTAAAGTTACAGTAAACACAGTTGTGGAAGAGCCCTGTGGTTCTGTGTAACCCTTACTGTAGAATTAACTTTGGGAATTTGGGAAAAAACATGAGACCAGCTATGAAGACTGGCGTATCCGGTTTTTCAACTCTTGACAAAGAATGATTTCAGAAAGTTATCAGAAGCCACAAAATAAGTTAAATATACTTTGTTCATTTTCAGAGAAGTATAGTAGTACCGGACACAACAGTCATTTGGCAGGAGTTAGATAAGTAAAAATCTTGTTCGTTTGTATAGATGGAGATTAAAGTCAGGGGTAATTTGCTGCTATTGGGAAATAAGTTAATTGGTGGCTTAAATGCCTTGGACAATATGGATGGGTATTTTAGGATAGCTTATCAAGAAGTTTGAGAACATTTAATACATACGTTTTTTAAAGATTTTGGGTTTTTTTGAAAGTAATCTCTACACCCAATGTGTGGCTCAAACTTAGAGCCCCGAGATCAAAAGTCGCACACCCCACCGACTAAGCCAGCCAGACGCCCTTTTATACATATTTTAGCTACCATATAAGAATTGTCACCAATAATGATGAACAAACATTAATGCCATGAAGTTTGGTGTTGGGAGATACCATGAGTCACATTGATGACCTTTGTGTATTTGATTTACTCAGATTCTAAATTCTTTGTTTTGGGTGGCTAGGCATTTTTAAAAAGGCTGCCAGTACTTTTGGGGGCGATTTTGTGAACTTTTGTTTCCTGAAATACCAAGGTAGTCTTATTTTGTAACTGATTATAAATGTAATTTATGGCAACTCTATCTTCTCATTCACTTTGCTTTTAATTATGGTGCTGCTCCAGTTTGTGAATGTTCTTGAATGTCCTTTTAACCAAGGAGTTTGATCAAAGATGTCAGGTTCTTTCTACACATGAGCTTGGTGGCAAGCTCCCTTGATACTCCTTTTCTCTTCTGCAACTACCTATGCTTTTGAGAATAGATTTAGCAGAAACTGTATTTTGCATTTTTCTTTGCTACTATTAACAATGTAATGTGGTTAAATTAGTTGTGCTCATGTTTCTAGGTGAAAGGTTAGTATAGGTATGCTTGTATGCTATTGACCAAAAAGAGCTTGTCCTTTTGAATCACACAGTCCCAGCTTCCAGCTTTTCTCCAACACCATTGCTGGGTGAACTTGGACAATGTCATTTGACTTCCCTGAATCTGACTTGGCTTATCTGTAGATGGTGAGATCCTGAGGGGGGTGAAATGGCATGTGAGTGCCTAGCCTAGTGTTAAGCTAGAGTAAAGTGCTGGTGGTTACTCCCTTAGGTGGGTTTTCCTTTGACTTTTCTGTGACATTTATTATTACTATTATTCATGTGTCAAACTAATGGTTTTAACTTATCTGTTTGTGTTTCCTCTATATGAATCCGTATATATAAAGTCTGATTTGAGGTATAATTGCCTAAAAGTCAGGGATAATTTATATTAACACCTGATAAACTTAGGCACTCAAACTTTTATTTTGACGGTGCCAAACCCTAGCTCCAGTTTAGGATTACTGAGTAGAGATTACTACTAGAGTATCTCTCGGAAGTTAAATTCAGCTTTTCAATTTGCAAAAGAAAGAAATACTTGTCCCGAAAAATATATGGAAAAGTAGTGGGAGAATTTGAGTACGTACTGACTTCAGGTGCTGGAACTTAAAATAGTATCTTATTAAATTTTTGCATCAGAGCAGGTACTTCAGAAGAGATGCAAAGAGGATTTCAAGCACGGTCAGCTCTTCCCCTCAAGGAGCTTGTGATCTCTTAAGGGAGACCTTAAGGGAGATGAGTATACAGATATGATTTTCTCTTCATCTGTATTAGTTTCCTAGGGTTACTGTAACAAAATACCACAAACTGGGTGGCCTAACCCACAGAAATTTATTGTCTCACAGTTCTGGGAGCCACAAGTCTGAAATCAAGGTATCAGCAGGGTTGGTTCCTTTTGAGGGCTGAGCAGAAAGAATCTGTTTCAGGCCTCTGTCCTTGTCTTGAAGATGGCCATCTTCTCCCTGTCTGCATCATCTTCCCTGTATGTGTGTCTCAATTTATGTCCAAATTTTCCCCTTTTATAAGGACACTAGTCATATTGGATTAGAGTTCATTCCAATGACCTCATCTTAACTTGGTGACCTCTGTAAAGATCCTGTCTCCAAATGAAGTCACATTCAGAGATACTGGAGGCTAGACTCCAGTGTATCTTCTGGGAGGGATAGAGTTCAACCCATAACACATGCCCTAGAAGACGGTTCTCTGCATTAGGAGATCCTACAATTCTCTATTCCCCTCAGTCAAAAGAAATGAAGACTAAAGTTTACAAGTACGTAACCTAGAGCTGCTAGGGTGCTTTCTCTAGTCACCTTTAATTTGTCTTTTGAAACCGGAGCTAAATCATTTCTAAGACCCAAAACCCATCATCTTCAAATCAGTTCTTCCTCCTGGACTTCAGTTTTACTTAGAATCATTCCAGATTAAACTCTAGCATCTCTCACCTCTTTACTCAAATGTTACAACCCTATTTAAAATAATGTCAGTGTACTCTGTCCCCTTACCTTAATTTTTCTTCATAGCCTTTCTCATAGCCTGACACTATAGAACTTGTATCTCCTTGAGAGACATTGAAATAGGACTTTGATGGGACTTTGCTATTGCAGCTTTAGCTATTCACCAGCAAAAACTCAAGAAACAGATAGATTCAGATTATTTAGGGCTGTTTTTTGTCACCTCATACTCAAATGTAAACATGATGAAGACCCTAGGCTTTTTTTTTTTTTTTTTTTTTTTGCTAATGGCTGCATTTCCATCATCTGGAAAAGTGCCTGACACAAATACTTAGTAAAAATAGTTGACTAATGAAGAGATAATTGCTTATTCCTTTTCCCTTATTTCCTACATGTAATGTTACAGTTTATGTATCAGGCCCTGTATCAGACCCATAGGATAAGCATAATCTCTATAAGGCAGATTTTTATCCTGTCCTTTTTTTACACACTGGGCAGCTGAAGGACAAAGAGCTTCCTGAACTATCAGTTTATCAAAGTCATGGAGCTCTGGTAAACTGTAGAGCCAGGATCAAACCTAAGTCTCATGGCATCAGAGGCCTTGCTTGTAACTAATACCTTTGCAATGTCTCCTGTATCTTTGCTTTCTACTCCTGCTACCTTTTACCACCTTTTTGACAAAGGAATTTTTCTAAAGTGCTGTTTTTATAGGGTTACTTTGCTGCTTACGTGTCTTGATGACTTCCACATAAAGTAATTCAGTGCTTGACATTTAAGGCTCTTCACTGTCTCCTTCAGTTAGGGGACTGGTTTGGGGAGGGGGGTGTCATGGACAATTGAAGGATACCTGCCTTTTCTAGGCATTTGGGATACAGGCATCGAGCAAAATAAAACCTGTCCTCATGAGACTTATATTCTGGGAGTGTGGGAACGAAGACAAGAAAATGTCAGGTGCTGAAGAAAAATATAGCAGGGTAAGGGGGTGGGGGAGGGCATGCAGCTACCTGCTGTTTTATGTAGGCGTGTTAACAAAGTTCTCTGAAAAGGCAACACTAAACACAGAACTAAAGAGATGTGGTCAGAGAGATGGGTTTGGGGGCCAGTGAAAAGTTAGATCATGAAAGGCCTTGTAAGGCCATTGTGAAAACATCTGTTTTGAGTGTAGTGGTTGCCTGGTATTGGTATTTATTTAAAGATAGTTGTGTTTCTGTTTTTTAGTATAATTAAATCTAAAATGCTGCCTGTGGAAACCTAGGCTGCTGGGATTGGGAGGTCACAGAGTGCCATCTAGTGGCTGTTCATCATAAATATGGGTGAGCCTTCCAGACAGTAAGAAGGCTCTAGAAGTCAGTAGTTTGTTTTGCCATCTCAGTCATGTAAATGGAAAATGTGGATGCCTGAAGAATACCTTTGTTTATGAACTATTTGAGAGTAAGTTAAAGACATTGTCCCCCATACCCCTAAATACTTCATGTATTGCCTTAGAACCAGGACATTCCGTTATATAACCAGAATTATCAAAATAAGAAATAAAACGTTGATACAACGTTATTATTTAATCTGGATCTTATTCAAATTTTGTCAACTGTCCCAATGTCTTTACAGAAAAGCAAGTTTTTTTCTGGCTTAGTATCTAACCTAGGATCATGCATTGCATTTAGTTTTTATGTCTGTTAAATCTAGAACAGTTCCATAGCCTGCCTTTGTCTTTCCTAACACTGATATTTTTGAAGTACATAGGCCGTTTATTTTCTAGAATGTGTTTCAGTTCGGGTTTGTCTATTTCCTCATGATTCAAGTTTTGCGTGTTGGTACCACCTAAGTAAATTCTGTCTTCCTTGGTGCATCATATCATATCTGTCCCGGTGTTGGCGGTGTTAACTTCGATTGCTTAATTAAGGTGGTGACTACCCACTTTCTCCAGCATAATGTTATGTTTTTCTCCTTTGCATATCATTTAAGTTCTTTGTGGGGAGATACTTTGACCTGTGTAAATAACTTTTTCCTCGTTGGAATTTCACTATTTTAGTATCCATAGTTGATTCTTGCCTAAATCAGTTATTATGACAGTTGCAAATAATGATTACCTAATTCTCTCATTTTCTACTATAGTTATTTGTCAGCATTCTGTTAGAAAAAACTTTCCCCTTTCGCCATTCATCATCATAGTCCTAATCATTGGTATGAACTTAGGGAGTCTATTTTATTCAGTGAGTTGTTTTTTTGTTTGTTTGTTTGTTTTTTTGTTTTTTTTTAAATGATTTTTTATTATATTATGTTAGTCACCATACAGTACATCCCCAGTTTCCGATGTAAAGTTAGATGATTCATTAGTTGCGTATAACACCCAGTGCACCATGCAATACGTGCCCTCCTTACTACCCATCACCGGTCTATCCCATTCCCCCCGCCCCGAGGCCCTCAGTTTGTTTCTCATAGTCCATAGTCTCTCATGTTTCATTCCCCCTTCTGATTACCCCCCTTTCTTTATCCCTTTCTTCCCCTACCGATCATCCTAGTTCTTATATTCCATAGATGAGAGAAATCATATGATAATTGTCTTTCTGTGCTTGACTTATTTCACTTAGCATTATCTCCTCCAGTGCTGTCCATGTTGCAGCAAATGTTGAGAATTCGTTTTTTCTGATAGCTGAGTAATATTCCATTGTCTATATGGACCACAACTTCTTAATCCAGTCATCTGTTGAAGGGCATCTCGGTTCCTTCCACGATTTAACTATTGTGGACATTGCTGCTATGAACATTGGGGTGCATATGGCCCTTCTCTTCACTACGTCTATATCTTTGGGGTAAACACCCAGTAGTGCAATGGCTGGGTCATAGGGTAACTCAATTTTTAACTTTTTAAGGGACCTCCACACTGTTTTCCAGAGTGGCTGTACCAACTTGCATTCCCACCAACAATGTAGGAGGGATCCCCTTTCTCCACATCCTCTCCAACAATTGTTGTTTCTTGCCTTGTCTATTTTTGCCATTCTAACTGGTGTAAGGTGGTATCTTAGTGTGGTTTTGATTTGAATTTCCCTGATGGCTATATTCAGTGAGTTTTAATCCATTTGATGCTCATATTCTTTCATATTTGGCCAGTGGGAGCCCCGTCAGGCTGGTACCTTGTCTTT
Organism: Ursus arctos; assembly: GCF_023065955.2. Classification (NCBI taxonomy): domain Eukaryota; kingdom Metazoa; phylum Chordata; class Mammalia; order Carnivora; family Ursidae; genus Ursus; species Ursus arctos. The sequence continues at coordinate 30,954,612 of NW_026622997.1, read as the reverse complement.
CGACAAGTCTCCTGCATTCTTTGAGCACTTATGCTTCTAGCACAGCAAAATGTCCCAGGTTCATCTTGTACATTGCCTGCTCCAACCCTGGATCAGTCCTTTCTCTAAGGAGCCCTGGTTCCTTTTAGTGAAGATTGGTATTTAGAAACCAAGATTTGAGTATTTTAAGGTCCAAAAATTTTTATGTTGGACAGTATATTGGCATAGTAGGAGGTTTCTGTGACATTACAGTCCTTTATTTCCAATGAAAATCTTAGGTGGCAGAACCTGTGATAACCTCCTCACACCTGTTCTTTGGCATTACCCTACACTGAGTAGGCTACTGGAGCAATGGTAATTAATGTTGTAGTAAAGCTCCATATTTCTATTCTTGAAACAATGCCATTGTAGAATTTGTGATTAATAAGTCCCCTAAAATATTGAATACGTGAAGACTCATTTAAACAATAATTAGTTCTCCCTAAATGTCCTATCTAGTAACAATATTCTGTTAACTACAGATTTTAAATTTTATGGAAAAATACAAATGTAAAAGTAATAAAAATTGTGAAAAGTGTAATAATAAGGATGGGATGGGAACTGCCCAGATATTTTAAATGCTGTGAAGTTACAATAATTAAAGTTGCTTGATACTTACCCTTGAATAAACAAGACAGTAGAACAGAATAGAGAATCCAAAAAGCAGTAAAGACATGGGAATTTAACACCATAAAAGTTGTATTTCAAATGAATTCAGAAAAAAATGGATTCCCACTGCTGTTGGCAGAGCTGGGATTAGAAAAATTATTCTTGCCCTGTTCTTAACACAGTTAATTAGAGGTGGATCAAAGAGTTAAACATTAAAAAAGACACTATGAATATATAAGAAAAAATGTGAAAGTTAAAAGTGAAATAATCTTGAAGGAAGGCAGGCCTCCTAAGCGTGACCAAAAACTGTATCTAAAGATTGAAATATTTCGTAAGAATAAAAAATGTATATATGACAAAAGGGAAAAAGGAGAGTCAAACCAAAGAACACTGGGGAAAAAGTACTTTTGAACGTGTGCTTGAAGTGTGATGTTCATTGGCAAGCCGTTGGTTTCATTTGTTAGTGTTTGCATTCCATTTTGGGTTCTCCTCACATTCTGGTTGGTTTTATTTTTTAATTTTGGGAATCAAAGGACACGTTGCTGTGGTTCTGAAGAGTCAGAGCTGTAAGAAGAGAGATACTCAGAAGTGCACTTCCTCCTCATCCTGGCTACTCCCATCCCCTCTTTTTCCACCTCTTTCCCATTTGTCTATTGTTGCTTTAGTTTCTCTGTTATTCTTCCTGTGTTTCATTTGCACAAATGAGCAGGTGCATATATTTTTTTTCAATATCCTCTTCTTTCTTCCATGGAAGGACCATAGCTACTCCTTTGCACTATGCCTTTCCATTTAGCCGTATGACGTGGTTATCTGTTACCCTATATCAGTTCATAAAGAACTTCCTTGGCCCTTTCTTTTTTCTTTTTTTTGCAGCTGCGTAGTGCTCAGTTGTGTGCACGTACCACACTGTATTCAGCCACTCCCATGTGTGGGCACTTAAGTTGTTTTCAGTATTTTGCAATTACAAACAAGGCTGTGAAATGAATAGCCTCCTGCAAACGTATTTCCAGTTTGTTGAAGGTGTATCTTTCAGGGTCGATTCCTAGAAGTGGGATTGCTGAATTGGAACCCAAGTAGATTTATCATTAAGTGTCACCAGATCTCCTTTCAGCAGGGTTGTGCTATGTGCGTTTTCACTAGCATTGTATCAGAGTGCTCATCTTCCAACAGCTTCACCAACAGGATGTGTTGTTAGTTTTTGGCAGTCTGATAGGTGAGAAATGATATCTCGGTATTTAATTTATATTTCTCTTTCAGTGAGTTTGACCTTTTTTAAATATGTGGAGTGTCATTTTTACCTCTTTTTCTGAATTGTCTGTTCTCCAGCTTTTTTTTTAAAGCTTATATAGCAAAGTTGAATAGAAAAATGGTACGATAACCTGTAATTGTCTCCTCCTGTGTTCACTAACTGCTGACATTTTGCCATATTTTCTTCGGTCTTTCTATATGAGAGTACACAATTTGATGACTTTTGGCAGCTGTATGCGTCCATGAAACCACCACCGTAATCAAAGTACAAAAAATTTCGTTGTGCCCAGAGATTTCCTTATGCTCCTTTCTGGTCCATTCCTTCCTATACCACTGGCCCAAGGCAATGACTGATCTATTCTCTGACACTACACATCAATTTACATTTTCTAGAGTATTATATAAATGTAAATACACAGCATGTATTCTTTTGTATTGGCTTTTTTCATTCAGCATAATGATTTTGAGATGCATCCATGTCTGTGTGTATTAGTAGCTTATTTCATTTTATTGCTGCATAGTATTCCAGTGTGTGGATGTACCACAGTCGTTGATCCATTTACCTTTTGAGGATCATCTGGATTTTTTCCAGTTTCTGGCCTTTATGAAATAAAGCTTGACCACATGGTAATTTTGTTGCTGAACGATTTGAAAGTTGTAGGTCTCATGACACATCCATAAGTACTTCAAGATACATCTCCTAAGAATGACATTTCCTTTAATAAATGCAATAATGTTATTACACTGATAATGATCACACCTAAGAAAGTAAATATTAATTCAGTGTCATCTAATACTCTGACCGTATTTGGATTTTCCTATTATCTCAAATATGTCTTTTATATCTTCTTTCTTTTTTTGGATCTAGAGTTTATCAGAGTTCAAGCATTACATTTGGTTATGTCTCTTGAGCAGTAGTTGTGTCTTAGCTTTCTGCATAAAGAGATTTTCCAGGTTCTCTATGCTTTCCCTACCCCAGACTGGAATCATCCATTGCTCCAGAGAACCCCCTGGTGCTTTTTAGTGAGTAATTATATTTGGAAACCAAGGTCTAGGTGCTGGTCCTGCTCATTGCTATTAGGGTTCTGTTGTTTCTAGGCCCTTTCAGTGGGCGTAGAGGGTAGAGCTAGGAAATGTATTTAAATATATATATATATTTATATAAATATATATATATATTCATTTCATTTTACTTCCAATTCAAGTGTATGACAGGTTTTCTTTACTTTCTTTCTGTATTGGTATATCCCTTCTTTGTACTCAGTGAATCTGTATTATTCCTTTTTTTTCCTCCAGTTACACATAAGTACTTTCAAGATTACGTGCCACTGTCAACACTAAATCAATAAAGTGCAAGGTTTCTTTGTAGTTCTTTAAGTCCTAACGATATATCCCACTCAAGGATGCATAGACAACTGTCCGAAATTAATTGAATTAACTTTTTCCTCTGTTTTATTAATTTAATATTCAGTTAAGTTTATTTTTTCCATCTGTTTACATTCAATTTTAAGGTTTGCTTTTTTCATCATTTTTTTCTTTCATTTCAGTAAACAAAATACTGTGCATGGTTCAGGAAGTCAATTCCCATCCCTTTCCCCTCTTCCCTGTCCCCCCACACCCCCCACCCTGCCTAAAGGTGACCATTTCATTCATTCTTTTTTCAAGATTTTATTTATTTTATTTTAGGGAGAGAGAGCATGCACATGGTGGGAGGGGGAGAGGGAGAGAATCTCAAGCAGACTCCACACTGAGCGGGGAGCCCGATGACGGGCTTGATCTCACAACCCTGAGATCATGACCTAAGGTAAAACCAAGAGTCAGACGCTTCACTGACTGAGCCACCCAGGTATTCCTCATTCATTTCTGATTTATCCCTTTTTGTAAAAATAAACAAGTATATATGTATTATTTCTCCATCTGTCTTATACATAACGTAATAAACATACATTCTTTTGCACTGTGCTTTTTTTTTTTCCTCCGTAACAGTGTATCTTGGAAATCACTTCATACCAGTTCTTAGAGATCATCATTCTTTTTATGGAGTCCCAAGTTTTCTCAAATTCTTATTTCAAAGAAACCCCAACTGGAAATTAGAATTGATAACATATGGGTGTGATGGTTGCAAGAAAGGTGACTAGGAACAGGAGTCACTTCACCTGTATGCAAGAAATGGCCTGTCACTTACATGTTTTATATATAAGTTATATAAATAACTATTTACAGTATATGTGCTTTACCTAGTGTTTTCACTTAACACAACTACCAGTGTGATCAACTTGAATTATAGGGCTTTTACCATCCTTTGAGATTCTGTTTCCCCGTCGGGTTGGCAAAGAACAAAAAATAATACATGATATTGAAAAGAAAACGAAGAGACACAGTTATACGTCGCTAATGGGAGTGTAAATTGATGTAGCATCTATGAAAGCCCATCAGCAATATTATCAAAAAGTAATTTGCACATACACTTTGACCTGACATTTCCTCTTCCAGGAATTTGTTACACTGATACAGATATACATGTGTAAAAAAGTATTAAATACAAGGTTTAAAAGTTTGTGATGGTAGAAGGAAATGTCCACAAAAAGCATACTTTAAAAAAATTAGGGTATATCGTGCTTCCATTAAAAATGAAGCACCTGCATCCCTACTTGAGGAATTATTCTAAAATGTTACTGAATGAAAAAAAGAATGCTTTGAACATTGTATTGTATGCTAACAATAATTAAAAATAAGAATATGTGTATATGTGCATATAAACCCGTACATGCATTTATTGTTCGGAATGATACAGGAGAAACTGTCTTATCCCTTTGGAGAGGGGAAAAGGGGGATGGGGAGGCTGAAGTAAAGAAAGACTTATTTTTTACAGTGAGTAACAAAAGATCCAAAGTAATAAGTGGCTGAAACAAGATTATTTCTTCCCAAGGTAAAACTGGGGATGTACCCTTAGCTGTTTACACTGGCTCTGCTCCACGAAGTGTCGTGGACCCACAGACTCCTAGTTCACTGTCCTGCCATCCTGAATTTTGGCCCTTGCGCTTAGGGGCCAAGGGGGCATCTTGTTTCAGTCATGGGAAGGGGCGTAGGGTGCTTGCCAGTTTCTTGAGGAGAGTTTCCCTCTACGTGGCCCATAAATAGCTGCAAGGAGACTGGGAAATGTGTCTCTCTCTGGTAGTCCCTGTGTCTGACCTAAAAACGTAGTACTGTAGAAGAATAAAATGGAAAGTGGTATAGCAGTCTCTGCCATAATATCCTATTGTAATAGTTTGAAGTTTTTGTTGTGTAAGCAGTCTCAGTTGGTCTGATAACCTAAACCTTTTTTTTCCAGTCTGAAGGTTAAGTAAGCCATATGGCAAAATAGTTAACTAGTATAATAAAGCTTTTAGTTTACCCTGAAAATCCGGAAGTACATTAGTTCCTTTGAATGGCAGTTGCTTGAAATCATAGAGGGATTTCGGGGCGCCTCGGTGGCACAGCGGTTAAGCGTCTGCCTTCGGCTCAGAGCGTGATCCCAGCGTTATGGGATCGAGCCCCACATCAGGCTCCTCTGCTATGAGCCTGCTTCTTCCTCTCCCACTTCCCCTGCTTGTGTTCCCTCTATCGCTGGCTGTCTCTATCTCTGTCAAATAAATAAATAAAAAATCTTAAAAAAAAAAAAAAAAGAAAAGAAATCATAGAGGGATTTCAAGTGACTGCAGGACACTAAACTAAACTTTAGGTTTCCAAAAAGTATTAGGTATGGAAATGTTTTCAAGTAGGTTTTATTAAAAGGAACACCTGAGGTCATAGAAATTAAGCAGACTTTCAAATTTATTAATTTTTCCTAACTAAATTAGGGGAAATTGTTCTGCAACGTATCCTCATGAAGATCGGCATTTTGTAGAGACTTAAGCTGACCCACAGTTTTGCTCGTTTCTGTAGTTAGCACTCCATTCTTTGTGCTCTTTCAAGTGCCCTTTGAAAATTAAGTGCTGGTCTTCAGATCTGCTGTTACTGCTTCCTTTGTCTCTGTTGCTGCTCTTCTTGCTCCATTGCAGGACCTTTCTTTATGAAGAGCTATTAGTTCGCCGCCCTTGGGGCAAGAACTCTCAATAAGCAAGGAAAACCTCAATTCCTTGGCTTTGTATTAATCCAGGGATAGCTTTAATTTCTGTTAAAAACGGAAGGAAGGGAATACCTAGCTTTAATTTCTATTAAAAACGGAAGGAAGGGAATACCGTGCCTTTTTTTAAAGTCAACTCTGTTGAGGTGTAATTTACAAACAATAAAATGAACCCATTTTCATAGTTCAGTATATTTTGACAAACATAGGCATCCATGTAATTACCCCCCTCCCCATCCTGATCCTGGGCCAGGTCTTCCTTCTGTTACTGTAGATTAATTTGATTGGTCAGCAAACTTAAATAAATGGGATCATACAGGATGTACTCTGTAGTGTCTGTCTTCTTTTGCTCAGCATAATGATTTTGAGATTCACCCATGTTTGTTACCTGTTAGTAGTTTGTTCCTTTTATTGCTGAATACTAATCTATTCTATGACCGTACCTCAGTTTTTAATCTTTTCTCCATTGGTGGCCATTTGTGTTATTTTCTGTTTGGGCCTATTATGAATCAAGTTTCTACGAATTTGTGAATAAACCTTTGAACATATCTTTTCATTTCATTAGGATTGGACCTAGGAGAAACATTCCTTTTCATGGAAATCAGTAGATAAAATGAAACCTTTTGTAAAATTGAAGGATGATTATGATTTATTAACAGGGGCCGAAGAAATAAGTCTGTTCAATTCAGTTAATTTGTGAATGCCTATGAAATGTTAGGGAGTATGTAAAACAAAAGTGGAAAAGACACAGTCCCTGTCCTTGTGAAAATTACAGCCTAGTTTCAGATTGGTTGAGGGCAGAGAAAAATTAATATTGTTGCACAGATATCCTACCGGCTGACTAACTCTGGTTAACCAGGTGTCAGAAAAAAAAGTTTTCACTGGGGCACCTGAGTGGCTCAGTCAGTTCAGCGTCATACTCTTGAGTTCAGCTCAGGACATGATCTCAGGGGTCATGAGATCAGGCCCTGAGTTGGGCCTGAGCTGAATGTAGAGCCTGCTTGAGTTTCTCTCTCTCTAAAGAAAACACACAAAAGAGAACATATTTTTCATTATTGAACAAATACTGCTTTATAAAAGGAAATCTCTGCTTTGACACTCTGGTGGTTTACGTAAATGGAATTCATAACTATACCTGCGCTAGATTTCTATAAGCCACAAGAAAATCATTTATTAGTTCATAGTTGTACCATGTCAAGAAAGTGGATTTAATGCTTTCCTGTGTATCCCTTTTTTTTTAATGTTTGAAGTTGTTAATCGCAGAAACCTAAATTTCCAATAAAGCAGAAATAACAAATAATGCATCTGTGTGGAATATTAATGTTTTTATTATTTTTTTTAAGATTTTATTTATTTATTTGACAGAGAGAGACAGCCAGCAAGAGAGGGAACACAAGCGGAGGGAGTGGGAGAGGAAGAAGCAGGCTCCTAGCGCTCCCATCAGAGCAGGGAGCCTGATGCAGGGCTGGATCCCAGGATCCTAGGATCACACCCTGAGCCGAAGGCAGGCGCTTAATGACTAAGCCACCCAGGCGCCCCGAATATTAATGTTTTTAAATGTAATAATAGTGACTATAAAATGTTGAATAAAACACATATAAAGCATAAGAAAACGGTTTGATTCTATCCTAGTCCTTTTTCTCAATTATGCGAAATTTCAAAAATCTAGAAAAGTTGGAAGACTGGCATAGTGAATACTTTGTATATTTATCCATCTAGGTGTGTTAATTTTATATATGTGTATATATATATATATATATATATATATATACTTTTTTTTTTGACTGAACTGTTTGAAAGTAAGTTACAGAACCATGACACCATATCCCTAAATACTTCAGCTTGCTTGCACCTCCTAGGAATAAGGATGTTCTTTTATGTTTCTGTCTTGACTGTGGTAATGGTATTATGGTTAACAGTAATTCCTTAATATCATCTCACAGACAGTTTATAGTCATATTTCCCCAGTTGCCTTATAAATGTTTGCTGTTTAAGTCATGATTAAAACAAGGTTCGCATATTTTGGGTGTGTACGTTTATCTCTTTTCATCTAAAACAGTCTCCCTGCCTCCCACCACCCCAATAACTGATTTTTTTTTTTCCAAGAGATTAGGCCAGTTGTCTTGGAAAATAGCCCACATTCTGGATTTGTTTAACTTGTTCCTCTCTCCCTTGTATTCCTTAAAACAAAGTTCAGACCAAAAGAATGATTAGGTTTCAGTTAAACATTTTGATTACAGTAGTCAAGATGCTGCTGTATACTTCATATTGAATCATTATTTGTAATGAGAAGTTTGACCGTATGGTTATTGGAATCTAGTTTTTGAATAATTTTTAAGGTAAAACCTTGTTACAGTGCAAAATCCCCTTTGATTAATTTGAAAACATTAATATTTGTGAATATATTGAACCTGATGGCTTTTTCTGTTCCCCAAATGGGAGAACAAGTTTTGATTTTGTTGCATACTTTCTCCTGGACTGCTATTTTCAGTAGTGCACGAAGAACTAGACAGGAAGTAATAGGCTTTATTTCTGGATCAGCGATGCAATCTTGTTCTATATTCCCATGTACTTTGGTAAAATACTCAAAATAACTTTTCCTTCATTACGTATATACCCATTACATAAAGCAGTGGTGGAGCTTAATATCCTTGTGTTTTGAATTAGACTGAAACAAGGAGGCTTAGTCTTTTTGGTATCACTAATTTGAAAAGTAGATGTGTATGCAGTTTTTAAAGTTGATATTTTTGTTGCTTAAAACCTATTGCTTCTTTTAAATCTGATCCCTCTTTGAAGAGGGGAGATTTTAACATGGTTTAGGAGTTGAAATTTCTAAACTGTATTCTTTTGAAGTGCAGGAACTGTCCTAGATGGGAGCTGTCACTTTCCTTTTCAATAAGGTTTTAAGCGATGTGTAATGATTTCAAGTCAAGAGATATTTTAAGGTTATTGTACCAGCAAATTAATTGTACAGTCATGAATTAGTTGACTGTCTCCAAATCACATAATAAAGGGGAGGAAAATCACAAAAGTTCAGACTTTTTTCCTTCCTGTTCTACTTTTAGTGAACAACTACCCTTCCGTGAGAAGTGACAGAATTGTGTTTGCTGGCACGTCGGTGTGTGCTAAGCATCAGGCACAAATAGATGAGCACAGCTAAGCAACTTCATAATTACAAGAAAAAGCGCCATCTCTCTCTCAGTGTCAGAGTGCTTTTCATGTACATTATTACACAAGAAGCTTTCCTGAACTCACTTAAATTTTTTTTTTTAATGGCAAGCGACAAAATAAGATCCCTTATTTATTGACAGGGATAGGGATAGAATCAGTGCATCTTGGCTTTAAGTATCCTAATAAGTGATGATTCAACTATGACAAAAAATGCCACTCTAAAAAGGAAAAAAAACAACAACAAAAAACTTCTATCTAACAAATATTTTCTAAGTCCAGGTAGTATTTTTATCTAAATAGAGATATCTTTAATTGTACTTGTGTTAAATGCAGGTACCTTTCTCCCAGAACTTTTAAGTTGCATTCCTCAGCCTTGCTGCCAATATTTGTTAATATTAGACTATCACAGAGAAGAGCTCCAGCCAAAGAGACTGTCCAAATTTCTCTATTTGAAATAATAGTATTTATTGTCAGACACTATACTAAGCCTTTTTATAAGTACTACTAACTCATTTAATGCTCATAGCTACCTTATAAACTAAGTGCTTTTATCTTTATGACTTTATAGGTGAGGAAACAGAGACAGGTTAAGTTAGTTGCCTAAGATCATGCAGGGAATAAATAACAAACCCAGGATTTGACTGTAGACAAGTTATGCTGCACTCCATGCTCTTACACTCTGTGTTATAATGTCTTTCATAAGATAGGATACATGTTTGGCATTGAGGTTCTGGAAGAGGGGGGACGATAGGGCACATACATGTCTGTAGCATCAAATGTCAAAGGTCTTATGGTCAATTCATATAGAGGAAAATCTATTTTCTTTTTCTGCATAATCTGAATTGCCGTGTATTCCCTGATATTGTCCCTTAATCTTATTGGGACTGTGAAGATATAGGAATAATATAATGATATAATTATATAATATATAATAATATAATAATAACTCCTTTTCTTTCTGCAAGTGTTTGGTTTAGAATGTTTCTGTTGTCATTTTTGTTTTGTTTTGGAAAATTTGAACTGGAGCCAGAGGTCAGAGGGCTCTAAGACGGAGGTCTTAGGGAAAACACATAGACAAGAAGATAGGTTTGAGACACTGGAAGAATGTGAGTGTGATAAATAAGCTTTTTAAAAGAAGATAGTAATACATACTTTAGAAGTGCATTGCACAGAAACCTTTTTAAAAACAGTGAGCATTTAAAATAGAATGTATTGATTAAAGGGTACAAATAGAGAATCCTTTCAGCAATTATAATTTTTTGTTAAACGAACAAATTGGCAATCAAATTTTACATAAATGGTGATTTAAACAGCCAGTAAACTTACTAGCCCTCTCTTGTTGGATGTTTAGGTTTCTAGTTTGTCCCATAAGGAATTATGTCACTCAGTATTAAAAAATACATATATATATAGAATGGAAGCCCTTTGAATAAAAGCTATGCAGTCTTCTGTCCTCCTTTTTCCCCAGTCGTGGGCCTGCTTCCTTAAAGCAACTATTTTTACCTGTTTCTTTGTAGTTGGTTGTTTTGTTTTATTGAGGTGTAATTGACATGTAACGTATTCATTTCATATTCTTTTGTTCAATGCATATCTCCATCATACTTATTGCTATTTCTTGATTGATCGGCTTTAGCTATTGCCATCAGTTTGTACTATGATTAAAGAAGATTTAATTCACTTATCCCACCTCTACTCTCCCCGTTCCTACAACAGAGTTGTGCGGTCTTACCACAGTCTAAATTTACAACATTTTCACCACCCCTGCAATACCCTCCAAACAAACTCATTAGCAGTCATATAATGGTAACATTATACCCTTCCCCCAGATTCTGGCAACTACTCTACTTTCTGTCTGTGAATTTGCCTATTCTTGACATTTCATGTAAAGGAAATAATATAATATGTGGTTTTCTGTGGGTGACTTCTTTCACTTAGTATAATGTTTTTAAGGTTCATTCATGTTGCAGGATGTGTCTGTACTTCTTTTCTTTTTATGGCTGAATAATATTCCATCACATGGATATACTACCTTTTATTTATCCACTCATCAGTTGACGGACATTTGGGTTGTTTCCACTTTTGGACTGTTATGATTAATACTGTTGTGAACCATTGTGTACAATATTTCTTGTGTGGGCACATGTTTTCATTTCTCTTAGATGTATACTTAGAAGTAGAATTAGCGGGTCAAATGGTAATTCTAATATTTAACATTTTGAGAAACTGACAAACTGTTTTCCAAAGTGTTTGCATTATTTCACATTTCCATGAGCAATGTATGAGTGTTCCAGTTTCTCCATATGCTCACCAACACTTGTTATTTCTTGTATTTTTTGTTAATAGCCTTCCTAACAGGTGTGAGGTGTTATCTCATTATGGTTTTGATTTGCATTTCCCTGATGTTGAGCACCCTTTCATGTACCTGTTGGCCATCAGTATTATCTTCTTTGGAAAAATGTTCAGATCTTCTGCCCATTTTTAAATTGAATTTTGTTTTTTCCCTATTGAGTTATATGAATTATTTAATATTTTGGATATTAGCCCCTTATCGGATATATGATTTCAAATTTTTCCTCCCATTCAATAGCTTACCTTTGATTTTCCTTCTCTGCAGCAGCTTTTTAGTGTATGATGTAGTCCCACTTACTTATTTTTAAAAAGCTTTTGTTATATTTGCTTTGGGTGTCAAATTCAAAAATCATCAAGACCTTCATCAAGGAGTTTATCACCTATGTTTTCTTTTAGGAGTTTCTTTGTTTCCAGTCTTAATGTTTAAGGTCTAATCCATTTGTGTCTGGTGTAAGATAGTGGTCCAGTTTCATTCTTATGCCAATGGCTGTCCAGTTTTCCCAGCACCATTTATTGAAGAGACTGTCCTTTCCCCATTGTATATTCATAGCTCCTTTGTCATAAATTAATTGACCATATATGTGTGGATTCATTTCTGTGTTCTCTATTCTGTTCTATTGATCTACGTGTCTATTTTTATGCTGGTACCATACTGGTTTTTGTTTTTGTTTTGAGAGAGGGAGAGCGAGCAAGGGGAGCAGATGGAGAAGGAGAGAGAATCTTAAGCAGGTTCCACACTCAGTGTAGAGCCCAATGTGGAACTCAGTCTCACAACCCTGAGATCATGACCTGAGCCAAACTCAAGAGTTGGACGCTTAACCAGCTGAGTCACCCACGTATGCCTAGTGCCATACTGTTTCGACTGCTGTAGCTTTGTAATGTAGTTTAAAATCAGGGAACAGGATACTTCCAGCTTCATTGTTCTTTCTCAAGATTGTTTGGTTATTTAGGTTTTTTTATGGCTCCATACAATTTGTAGGATTATTTGTTCTGTTCCTTTGAAAAATGCTATTGGAATTTTCATGGGAATTACATTAAATGTGCAGATTGTTATAGGTAGTATGGACATTTTAATATTGATTCTTCCAGTCCATGAGCATGGACTGTCTTTCCATTTATTTGTGTGTTTTTCATTTTCTTTCATTAATGTTTTATAGTTTACAGGTGTTTCACCTCCTTGGTTTATTCCTAGGTATTTTTTTTCTTTTTGATATAGTTGTAAATGGCATTATTTTCTTAATTTTTCTTTCTGATAGTTCATTATTAGTATATAGAAACACAACCAATTTTTGTGTGTTGATTTTGTATTCTGCAACTGAACTGAATTTATTAGTTTTAACAGTTTTTTGGTGGAGTCTTTAGGTTTTTCTGTATATAATATGTCCTCTGCAGACAGTGGCAGTTTTACTTATTCCTTTCCAATTTGGATGCCTTTTATTTCTTTTTCTTGCCTAATTCTCTGGCTAAGACTTCCAGTACTCTGTTGAATAGAAGCAGTGAGATGAGCATCCTTGTCTTATTCCTGATCTTAGAGAAAAGGCTTTCTGTGTCATATATGGCCTTTATCATGTTAAGGTATTTTCTCTTTATACCTGCTTTGTTGAGAGTTTGTATCATAAATGGCTGTTGAATTTTGTTAAATCTTTTTATTTATCAAGATGATCATATGATTCTTATCCTTCGTTTTGTTTATGTGTATCATGTTGACTGATTTGCGAATGTTGAACCATCCTTGCATCTCAGGAATAAATCCCACTTGATTGTAGGAATGATCCTTTAATGCATTGTTGAATTTGGTTTGCTAATACTTTGTTGAGGATTTTTGCATTTATGTTTATTGGGGATATTAACCTATAATTTTCCTTTCTTGTGGTATGCTTGTCTGGTTTTGGTATCAGGGTAAGTCTGGCTTCATAAAATGAATTCAAAAGAGTTCCCTTCTCTTCTATTTTTTGGGAGAATTTGAGAAGAATTGGTATTGTTCTTTGACTTTTTGGTGGAATTTACCAGTGAACCCATTTTGTTTTTGTTTGTTGGGAAATTTTTGATTACTAATTCAGTCTCCTTACTAGTTATTGGTCTGTTCAGGTTTTCTATTTCTTCATGATTCGGTATTGGTAGGTTGTACATTTCTAGCAATTTATCAGTTTCTTCTAGATTGTCCAGTTCATTAGCATATAATTGTTCATAGTGGTCTGTTACGACCTTTTGTATTTTTTAAGCACAGCTGTAATATCTCCTCTTTCATTTCTGATTTTGAGTCCTCTTTCTTTTTTTTCTTAGTCTAGTTAAAGGCTTGTCAGTTTTGTTTCTTTTCAAAGAATCAGCCTTTAGTTTCATTGATCTTCTCTATTGTCTTTTTAGTCTCTATATATTTCTGCTCTAGTTTCTGTTATTTCCTTTCTCATACTAACTTTGGGCTTTGTTTTTCTTTTTCTAGTTCCTTGAAGTATAAAGTTACGTTGTTTGAGACTTTTCTTGTTTCTTAAGGTAGGCATTTATCACTATGACCTTCCCTCTTAGAACTACTTTCACTGTATCCCACAAATTTTGGTACATTTCAATTTTCGTTTCTCTCAAGGTATTTTTTATTTCTCTTTGATTTCTTTGATTCATTGGTTGTTCAGTAACATGTTGTTTAATCTCTATTTTCTAGTTTTCTTCTTGTAAATTATTTCTAGTTTCGTACCATTGTGCTCAGAAAAGATGCTTAATATGATATCAGGCTTTTAAAATTTATCAATATTTGTTTTGTGAATGTATGATCTATTTTGGAGAATGTTGCATGTACACTTGAGAAGAGTGTGTATTTTGTTGCCTTTGGGTGGAATATTCTCTATGTACCTGTTAAGTCCATCTGGTCTAATAAGTCAGTTTAAGACCATAGTTACCTTTTTGATTTTCTGTCTGAATGATCTGTCCATTGATGTAAGTGGGATATTAAAATTCCCTATTATTATTGTATTGGTGGTTTTTTTCTCCCTTGAAGTCTGTTAATATATTTAGGTGGTCCTACATTAGGTGCATAAATACTTACAAATCTTATATCCTCTTGTTGGATTGACCCCTTTATCATTTTATAATGCCATCTTCGTCTCTTACTATAGTCTTTGTTTTAAAGTCTATTTTTTATAAAAATATAGGTATTCCAGCTTTCTTTTGGTTTCCATTTGCATGGAATACCTTTCCATACTTTCACTTCAGTCTGTGTGTGTCCTTACATCTGAAGTGAGTCTCTTGTAGGCCACATATAGATGGATCTTGTCTTTTTTATCCCTTCAGCCATTCTGTGTCTTTTGATTAGAGCATTTACTCCATTTACATTTAAAGCAATTATTGATAGGTATGTACTTACTGTTTATTGTTTACTGGCTGTTTTTGTAGTTCCTCTCTGTTCTTTTCTTGCTGTCTTCCTTTGTGATTTGATGACTTTCTTTAGTGGTATAATTATATATTTCTTTCTCCTTACCTTTTTTGTATTCACTATAGCTTTTTATTTTGTGGTTACCATGAGGCTTACATATAACAACTTATATCTAATCATCTATTTTAAGTTTCTGACAGCTTAAGTTTGAGCCCCTTCTAAAGCTTAACATTTTTACTCTCCCACCTGCATGTTTTGTTTTTGATGTCACATTTTATTGTATATCCCTTAATGTAATCATAGTTATTTTGACTGCTTTTGTCTTTTAACCTCCATCTAGCTTTATAGGTGATTAATTCATTTTCTCTCCAATCTTTTTACCTTTCCAGTGAGATATATTCTTTCATATATTTTCTTGTTGCCAAGTAGTGCCTTTTCTTTTCAGCTTAAAGAAGTCCCTTTAACATTTCTTGTAAGGCTGGTTTAATGGTGATGAACTCCTTTAGCTTTTGCTTATCTGGAAAACTCTATCTTTCCTTCAATATTGAATGATAACTGCTGGATAGGGTACTCTTGGCTGGAAGTTTTTTTTCTTTCAATACTTTTGAGTATATTGTTGCTACTGCTTTCTGGCCTGCATAGTTTCTGCTAAACAGTCTGCTCATAGTTTTATGAGGCTTCCTTTGCACATAATGAGTTATTTTTCTCCTTGTCTTTAACTTCTGAGATTTTTTTTAAAAGATTTTATTTATTTATTTATTTGAGAGAGAGCATGAGGGAGAAAGCATGAGAAGGGGAGCACAAGCTGGGTGAGGAGCAGAAGGAGAAGTAGACTCCCCACTGAGCAGGGAGGCTGACATGGGTCTCGATCCCAGGACCCTGGGATCATGACCTGAGCTGAAGACAGATGCTTAACTGACTCAGGCACCCCCACTTTTGAGATTTTAATTATGTGTCTTAGTGTGGTTCTCTTTGGATTATCTTATTTGGAATTCTCTGGGCTTCCTACATCTGGATGTCTGTTTCCTCCCCCAGGTTAGGGAAGTTTTCAGCCATTATTTCTTCAAACAAGATATCTGCCTTTTTCTCTCTCCCTTCACCTTCTGGGACCCCTATAATGCAAATGTTAGTCCATTTGATGTTGTTGCATAAGCCCCTTAGGCTATCTTCACTTTTTTTTTCCTGCTTTGATTCACTGTCTTACCTTTGAGTTAACTGATCCTTTCTTCTGATTGATCTAATCTGCCTGTAGGATCTAGTGTATTTTTCAGTTCATTTATTGTATTCTTCAGCTCCGTGACTTCTCTTTGGTAGTTTCTGGTATTTCCTATCTCTGTTAAAGTTTCACTGCATTCAACCACTCTTCTCCCAAGGTTGGTAGGTATCTTTATGACCATTGTTTTGAATGTCTCTGTTTCATTAAGGTTTATTTTTCTGAGGTTTTATCTTGTTCTTTCATTTGGAACATATTCCTCTGTTTCATCATTTTGCTTGGCTCTTGGTTGGTTGGTTGGTTGGTTGGAAACAGCCACCTCTCCAAGTCTTGAAGGAGTGGCCTCATGTAGGATATGAACCTTGTTGTTTAACCCTGCCCCAACTCTTTGTTGTCTTTCAGATCTTTGTGGTTGTCCAAGCAGCCTGTTATATTTTTAATGGATCCCAGTAGTTGAGGATATGGCAGACAACTTTTAATAGCTCCCAGTAATTGAGGATAACCCTAAGGGGAGGATTTAAGCACCTAGAATCAGGCTCTTTGGAAGCCGGACCCTCAGGCAGCAGCTTTAAATGTGTGCAGATGTATACATTCCTGTGGGACCACAAGCATAAGCCTCACTGGCCAGGCAATCTGGCAGTGTCCCCTGGGCAGCAGTTGCAAAAATCAGGCCTCCAGATGAGTGTATAATCTCTTTTCTGGGAGATGCTGGTGAGCTGGAACGTGGCAGAAGAGTGCCAAGAGGCATCTGCGACTATATTCCTTGAGGGCAACTCCATAGGCTACTGTTTGCCAAACCTGAAGCCTGCTGCTCAGAATGAAGCTCCAGGACAAGCCAGGAGGCCTTCACAGAAAGACTGTGCCTTGATATGCAGTCTGCACAGTGCTCTGGAGGTAGCTTCCTGCCAGGACCCATCTCCTTGATCACCACAGTCCTATGGGACCCAAGAATGCAAGCCCCACTGGCCACTGGAACCAGGTGATGATGGGCATCCTCTGGTGGCAGCTGCAAAAACCAGGGCACCAACTGCATGTAACATTCCCTTCTAGGAGGCAGCGGTGTTCAGAGCATGGCAGGAGAGTGCAGAGGTAGTGCCCATCTTCTGAAGTCTCTGGAAAGGACTGGTCAGCCCTAGATTCATGTTTAATTATGCTGATTTTGAAAGTAGAAAATCAATAATCTGTTAATAACTTATGTTACTTTAACTGTTAGGCCTATAATTCTGTATACTTTTTTTGTTTGGCTTTTGGCTGTTTTTTGGAATTTTTATTATTTTTCCCCTTTGTGTCATCTCCTTTTATCATGTATCTCCAGTGTCTCACATGTACTTTCTTGTCTGTATGTTTTTCCTGAGACCTCCCTCTTAGAGCCCTCAAGCCTCTGACTGTAGATTAATCTCAGAGTAAATGCATTTCAGGTTTTTTTTTTTTTAATTCTAGTATAGTTAACATACACAGTCTCATTAGTTTCAGGTACACAATACAGTGATTCAGCAATTCCATACATGACCCATTGTTCATCACAAGTGCACTCCTTAGTCCCCATAGGTTTTCTTTACAGTTGTTCTCTTGGAACTTTTTTTTCTGTCATCTGTTTTGGATTCACTGTTTACCTGGATCTCATGTCTTCTATCTTTAACCTTTTGTTCCCTGTCCTCAAATAACTTCTTCAGAAAAGGTGAATGATAGATAAGTTCTATATCCCTCCATATTTAAAAGATTCTGCCTTCAGATGCTATTCAGAGCTAGACTGGGTTAAAAAAAAATTTATTTTCCTCAGAATTTAGAAGTCATTGCCTCATGGTCTTTTCATATCCTGGATTTCTAATGAGATATTTGATGCTGGTGTGATTATTGCTCTTTTAAACCTCTTTTCCCCCCTAGAAGCTGTTAGGATCTTAATACTGAATTCTGAGATTTCCCTAATAATATATCTATATGTAGGTAAAAGTAATCCTGTTTAGCACCAGGAGGGCTGTTTTGATTTAAATGGAGATTCTAGGGGCGCCTAGATGGCTCAGTTAGTTAAATGTCTGCCTTCAGCTCGGGTCATGATCCCAGGGTCCTGGGATTGAGCTCCACATCGGGCTTCCTGCTCAGCAGAGAGCCTGCTTCTCCCTTTCCCTCTGCCTCTGCCCTGCTTATACTCACCATCTTGCTCTATCCCAAATAAAATAAAATAAAGTAAAAGAAAATTATATATATATATTTTTTTCCATTTAATCCTCAGACATTTCTTGTATTCTTTTAATAATATCCTCCCCTCCAAATTGAAGTCTCTTGTTCTGCAGCTGCCATTATTCAGATGTTGGACCTTCTGAATTTATTGTCTTTGTCTCTTGCCTCTTTTTGGTACACCTGTCATCTCCATAGGTGATTTTCCCCCACATTTAGAAGACTATTTATATTCCAAAGCTTCTTTCCTACATTACTTATCTTTAGAGCACCTTATTCCATTTGAAGTCAATATCATTTAAGATATTAGATCTCTCTATTCACATAAATTATGGTTGACCCTTGAAAAACGGGGGTTTGGGATGCTGACCCCAACACAGTGAAAAATCCATGTATGTTTTGACTCCCCAAAAATTCAGCTACTAAATGCTTACTGAAGCCTTACCTTGCCAGGAACATAGTTGATTAACACATATTTTGTATGTTGTATGTGTTATATACTGTATTCTTTTAATAAAGTAAGCTAGAGAAAGGAAAATGTTACTAAGAAAACCATAAGGAAGAGAAAATACATTTACAGGACTGTACTGTATTTATCATTAAAAAATTGCATGTAAGTAGTCCTACATAGTTCAGTCCCATGTTGTTCAACGGTCAACTGTAGTTTTATTTTTTATTTATTTTTTAAAATTTTTTTCTAAATATTTTTATCTATTTACTTGAGAGAGAGAGAAAGAACGAGCAGGAAGGAGGGGCAGAGAGAGAGAAGCAGACTCCCTACTGAGCAGGGAGCCCGACACAGGGCTTGATCCCAGGACCTGGAGATCGTGACCTGAGCCAAAGGCAGATGCTTAATCAACTGAGCCACCCAGGTGCCCCCAAATGTAGCTTTAAAAATTGTGTTCTTCCTGGGGCATCTGGGTGGCTCAGTCAGTTGGGTGCCCAACTCTTGATTTCAGCTCAGGTCATGATCTCAGAGTCCCAAGATCAAACACTGTGTTGGGCTTCCAGCTCAGCAAAGTCTGCTTCCCCTTTCTCTCCCCCTGTCCCCCCACCCCACCCCTTGCTTGTGCATTGTGCTCTTATACACTCTCCCTCTCTCTCAGAATGAATGAATGAATGAAAACCTTTTTTAAAAAAATTGTGTTCTTCCTGAATGCACTTCTGTCAAATCAGTTTTCCAGTTGTTTATCTTGGTCTCTATCTTTGGGGGTTGGAGGCTTTCCTCAAATGTTTACTATTACTTGGTAAGCTTTTCATATTTATGAAATGAGCCATTAGAGAACTGATTGAAAGCCTTGTGTCCCTAGCAAGGATTTTTCTTTAAGGTGAATAAGTAGAGAGTTATTCATGATGCTGGGCACCAGCATCTGGAAAACTTTACTCTGGAATACCAGCATCCACACTGACAGCCTGTTATTCCATTTGTGTTTATTTTCTTTAGACAATAGCCCTACAGGCTAAATGCTAGGCTATCTACCGTGCTGTGTTAGGGTGTCAGTGTTATTTTACAAACCTTCAGTTAATCTCTTTCATTATCCCTCATCTCATACCTGCATTCCATCATACCTGTGTATCCATCCTTTAATCGGGTATCACAGGTTGGCTGTCTCCCTCCACCACTGTAGCTCACCCTACCTTTGTCTTTCTAGGTTGCCAGGACATTGCTCCTTCTGTCTCCACATTGTTTTAGATTTAGAACCATATTCCTTTATTTTATTTTTGTTGGCTTTGAGCAGAAAGATGATATAAATAGTTGTGCAATCCATCATCTTAAAGTTTGTTTCTAGTTTTTGGCTATAATAAATGCTGTGATAACCATCATTATGTCCAAATCTTTGTGCATATCTTAATTTTTTTCACAAATGTTTAAAGCTTTTTAAATTTTAAAATAGGGTGGGGCACCTGGGTGGCTCAGTTGTTTAAGCATCTGCTTTCGGCTCGGGTCATGATCCTGGGGTCTGGGATCGAGCCCCACATCAGGCTCCCTGCTCAGTGGGGAGGCTGTTTCTCCCTTGGCCTCCCCTTCGCTTGTTCTTGTGCGCATGCGCTCTCTCTTTCTGCCTCTCAAATAAGTAATACACATATATATATATAAAATATTAAAATAGGGGCGCCTGGTGGCTCAGTCATTGGGCTTCTACCTTTGGCTCGGGTCATGGTCCCAGGGTCCTGTGATGGAGCCCCAAATCAGGCTCCCTGCTCCTTCTTCCACTCCCCCTGCTAGTGTTCCCTCTCTCGCTGTCTGTCTCTCTGTGTCGAATAAATAAATAAAATCTTTTAAAAAATTAAAATAAAATAAATTTTAAAATAATTACAGATTCACAGGAAGTTGCAAAGATTGTATAGGGAGGTTCCTGTTTCCCCCGATAGTTGCTTCATATGTAACTATATCAAAACTAGGAAGTTGACATTGGTATCAAGTGTGTGTTTATCTTAATTTATGGGATATTTAGAAGTGAAATAATTTAAAATTTTTGTGATTATTGCCTAATTATGTTTATGCATTTGTTTTATTTAGAATGCTTCTTGTTATAAGTACCCAAATTGAAACTCATTTAAGCTATATCCAGAGGGATTAATAGGTAGGGAGTTGTCTGTGGGCCCTGGAGATGCATTCAGTGCCCATTTTCCTCCACCCCTAGCCAATAAATACCTTAGCTTTCTTTCTCTTTATTTCTTTATTCTCAGAATTCTCTCCCTACTTGGCAGCAATAATCATCTTGGACAACTCCTTGGTCCTTATTGCTTAAGATTTCAAAATAGAGCTCCCATTATCCATCGTTTCCCCCTCAAAAGGATCCTAGATCTTGCTTGGATCATGTGTCTACCCCTGGAGGGAGATAGGGTGGATAGGGCCGTATGATTGCAGCCTTGGCAAATTGTAGAGGGTTATTTCCTAAAAGGAAATGATGCTGGACAGAAGATGAAGCAGAGTATGAAAGTAGCAATCCTGTCCCTGCACTCTTACCAGCCTAACATTGAGTTGTATCTTTTTAATTTTATCTATTTTTTAAATGATGTGAATATTTCATGAGTAACAGCTTTTGTTTTATAATTGGTATATTCATGGTTACAAATTTTTCTCAAGTGAAACTGTCACAGAGTTTAACATGTAATAGACTCATTTCTAAATATTTTGAAATTTTTTTTTTAAGATTTTATTTATTTGAGAGAGAGTGAGTGTGAGAGAGAGAGGTCGAGCAGGATGAGGGGCAGAGGGAGAAGCAGACTCCCGATTGAGCAGGGAGCCCGATGTGGGGCTCGATCCTGGGACTCAGGGATTATGACCTGAGCCAAAGGCAGACGCTTAACCGATCGAGCCACCCAGGCACCCCTACTTTGAAATTTTAAATTTCATTTCCTCTTTAAATCAAGATCTAAGATATTTTTATTGTATTTTATGGTATGCCCAATTTGGGGATCTCATCTTGCCTTTGGGATTTGTTCAGAAAGACTAAATACAAAGTTACCCATGAAAGTATATCAATTTAATATATTAAATTATCATACAGTTGATGCGCATGTGTACTCTTCCTTGATCATATCCCTATATTGTAGCTCCACTGTAGAATTTATAGTTACCCTGAATTTGTTCTTTTTTTCTTGTTTTAATTACTTTTTTCCTCAGCTTTTTGGGGGATATAATTGACATATAATATTGTGTAAGTTTAAACTATACAACATATTTACTTGATACATTTATGTTGCAATATTACTGCCATTGTAGCATTAGCTAACGTGTCGTGCCACATAATTATCATTTCTTCTAATGGTGGGAACAGTTAAGATCTAGTTTCAGGTCACCTGGCTGGCTCAGTCCCAGAGCATGGGAATCTTGATCTCAGGGCCAGGAGTTCAGGCCCCATGCTGGGCTAGCTTACTTTAATTTAAAAAAGGGGGGGGGAGCAAAAGTGTACTTAAATGTTTTAAATTTAAAAAAAAAAAAATTTTTTTTTTTTTAAGATCTTATCTAGATCTTAGCCTGGGTGGTTAAGCTTCCAACTCTTGATTTTGGCTCAAGTCATGATCTCGGGGTTGTGGGATTGAGCCCTGTGTCAAGCTCAGCACAGAGTCTGTTTGAGATTCTGTCCCTCTCCCTCTGTTCCTCGTCCCACTCATGCACTCTGTCTCTCAAATAATAAATGGATAAATCTTTTGAAAAGAAAAAAGATCTAGTCTCTCAGAAAGTTTAATGTTTGGGGGCACCTGACTGGCTGAGTCAGAGGAGCATGCAACTCTTGATCTTGGGGTGATGAATTCAAGTCCCACATTGGCTGTAGATGTTACATAAATAATAAATTTTTTTTAAGAAAGTTTAATGTGTGTAATACGGTTTTGTTATCTGTAATAACTCTACAGTGTATTAGATCTTTACTAGTTACAGTTCTGTATTTCTTTATATTTTAACTGTATGTTGGCCATTTTGTGTGTCTTTTAAATTTGGTTAAAGTGATGTATGTATATATTCTGCATCTTGCTATTTTCAGTCCATCTTGTTTGTGCAATTCATTCATGCTGTTTTATGCATGTAATTCATTCGTTTTGTCAGATATAATATTTCATTATATCAAAATACCATGACTTCTCCATTCTCTTCTTGATGGACCTTTAGTTTCCTGCTTTGGGTTATTACAAACAGTGCTGCTGTAGACATGGTCACATGTGCTTCTCCTAGGGTGTTCATAGCAGCGTGACTCACAGTAACCAAAAAACAGGAGCAACCCAAATGTCCATCGGTTGATGAATGGATAAATGAAATGTGATCTATCCATATAATGGAATATTATTCATAAGAAGTAATGAAGTACTGATACATTATACAACATGGGTGAACCTAGGAAAACATTACACTGTGTGAAAGAAGTCAGTCAGAAAAGACCATATATTGAGTGGTTCCACTTACATGAAATGTCCAGAAAAGTAAGATTCATGGAGACAGAAAGAAGATTAGTGGTTTCCAGAGTCTAAGGGAAGAGTATAATGGTGAGTTACTGCTAATGGGATTGGTTTTTTTGTGAGAGTGATGAAAATGTTCTAAATTTAGGTTGTAAGAGTGTACAACTCTGAATATACTAAAAACCACTGAATTATATGCTTTAGATTGGTGAACTTATGACATGTGAATTATCTCTCCCTAAAGAAGTTAAAAATAATTTCTAGGATGGTATTTTTCAAACCAACCCACTAGTAGGTTATAAACCAATTTAGTGGGTTAGTAATAAACTTTGTAAAAAAAAAAAAATGGACGAGTGGGGAGCTCAGGTAACTAATGTTAGTATATAAATTCATGAAATGTATAAGTGAAAACTCATAAGTAGCATATTCTATATGGCAATTATGAATATATAGTATTTGCTCACAAGACAGTAAATTTTTGTTTGACACTTTGGTTTTACTATTTATTTGGCCGATTAGAGATTGGGGTAAAGGATGGTTAGGAATGAGGATTATACCAGAAATGGAATCTGAATTGAAAAGATCCTTAGGGGGGTCGCCTGGGTGGCACAGCGGTTAAGCGCCTGCCTTCAGCTCAGGGCGTGATCCCGGCGTTCTGGGATCGAGCCCCACATCAGGCTCCTCCGCTATGAGCCTGCTTCTTCCTCTCCCACTCCCCCTGCTTGTGTTCCCTCTCTCGCTGGCTGTCTCTATCTCTGTCAAATAAATAAAATAAAATCTTTAAAAAAAAAAAAGAAAAGAAAAAGAAAAGAAAAGATCCTTAGGGGGGCGCCTGGGTGGCTCACTTGTTAAGCGTCTGCCTTCGGCTTAGGGCGTGATCCTGACGTTCTGGCCCACATCAGGCTCCTCCGCTGGGAGCCTGCTCCTTCCTCTCCCACTCCCCCTGCCTGTGTTCCCTCTCTCGCTGGCTGTCTTTCTCTGTCAAATAAATAAATAGAATCTTAAGAAGAAAAGAAAGGAAAGATCCTTAGAAATAAGGGGGAACACCCTGACTAATATGGTTTTTATCATCTGTCTGTTCTTACTCCTTCTGTGTCAAGTCTGGCTTGGAAATATAAGAGGAGCAAAACTGTGAAGCTTTTCCATCGCTTTCTGCCTTCCTTACAGATTTTTGCCTTGGCTTCATTCTGTGCCCTAGCCAAGTACATTCCTGTTTCTAACAGTACTGCTGTTTGGATCAGGTTATCTCTTTTGAAATCATACAGCTACTAAAATTTGATCCGTTGTCCATTTCAGTTTATATGTGATTTTGTAGATGTACTGGGTTAAATTTTACGTGCTTTGAGAGCTTTAAAGTGCTGACATAATTTTTTTCTTCTGAACATGAATAGCAAAATTTGAGACCTGAAGTGTAGGTATGAAGAATTTAAAAGCACAGACTGAAACTATTTTAGAACTCCCCTCTTCTGTTCTAGGAAGAATGGGTTTTAGTTCCTAATATTAATAAGCTGAAATTTCTTTCTGTTCCAACTCTTTATTCTTAACACCCATCATCAGTGAAAGGTACAGTGTTTTTGAATTCTTTAATCATATCACCATATTATCCTCATTAACTAATAGTAACTCTGTTTCCTCAAATTTTCACTTTTCTTTTTGTTTTTGTCTTTTTATGACACTTTTTTCAATTGTCTGATATTCCTTGATGGACATCATTTACAAAAGTATGGCATTAGTAAAACATGTGTAGTTTGAGAAAGCCAAGATGATACAGGATCAGAAGAAAACTTAAAACTATAACTAGTATCCTTAAGGTAAAAGACAGTGTGTCATTGAAACTATTCAGGAGTCTGTAAAAAAGGAACATTCAAGAGCAAAAATGGGGCACCTGGCTGGCTCAGTTGGTAGAGCATACGATTCTTGATCTCAAGGTTGTGAGTTAAAGCCCTGTGTTGGGCATAGAGTTTATTTAAAAAAAAAAAAAGTGTAGGAAATTAAAAATATGGTAGAAATGTAATAGACAACACAAGTTAGATAAATCTAGGAAGTAGAACAATAACAAAATCTAAGGAGGTAGAAAATGTAAGAAAATTAATGTAGTGAGTCAGAGGGTCCAGTGCCTGAAAAAACATGTTCCAGAGGGAATAGTCAAAATGAAGAGAATTAAATTTACATTGAAATACAGGAAGTTTTCTCAGAACTAAATGAATCTCTGTCTTGCAAGTAATTACACAGAAAGTACTTAGCAAGCTGGATTTTTTAAAAGCCATTCAGGAAATTTCAGAACATGGGGTTTAAAGAGAAAGTCCTTAAAAAAAGAAACAAAAAATACCAAGGGAGAAAAACAAGCCCTCTTTGGAGACACAGGAAATCAGAAGGCATTGTTTGAACTTGTCAACAGCACCACTGAAAACTAGAAGGCAACAGAGCATTTATTTTATACCCAGACCAGCAATCAAGGGTGAGGATAAAATAATAAGAGATCTTAAACTTACGTCCCATGTGCTCATTCTCCAGAAGTTACAGATAAATGTGCACTGTGGAAATGAAGGAATAAATCAAGAGAGAGGAAGACTGTGGGACTGAAGGGATAGGACATCCATCACAGAGAGATGACTGAATATTAAAACATTATATATTTGAAATTAATACTTAAACGTAAATTTAGTTATGTTTTTAAAATGACATTTAAAAGTTAAAAAGTAGGATTCCCCCCCTTAAGTAATCTTTCTCTATTGTTGTTTTGTTTTGTTTTGTTTTTAAGATTTTACTTATTTGAGAGACAGCACAAGCCAAGGGGAGAGGCAGAGGGCGAGGGAGAAGCAGACTCCTCACTGAGCAGGGAGCCGGACGTGGGGCTCAGTCCCAGAACCTGAAGATCATGACCCAAGCCAAAGGCAGACGCCTAACCGTCTGAGCCACCCAGGCGCCCCTCTCTCTTGTTTTAGAATAAGAGGAGCGTTTCTTCTGTCCCCACATGTCGGGGTAGAGACTTGTATTTCACATTGTGACTTGTAATTCATAATTCAATCTTGAATCCTTTAACTGGGAATTCTTATAACTAAAAAAACTCTTCACAAATCTATTTGCTTCCAAGAATGTCCAAATCTTTTAAAAATAATTTTTTAACATTATTAATCCCATGATATTTGTAAATTCTAATATTTCAGCATTTTTATGTCTGGTTTTCACTAATATTTCACTGCTGTTCAAAAGTTTCACAATTGCAGTTCTCATAGTCAAATTGTAATTTTATTTATTTTATTTTTTGTAATTTTAATTATAAAAGGCACAAGTTTGAAGTTAGAGAATCTGTTTTAGAAATTCATCTTAATCTTAAATTTAGGAATATTCATTCAGATTCATTATTTCCACCTAGGAAAGTGGGCCAGTTAGTTCTTTACTAAATAAGTTTCCCAAGGACATGTTTTCACTAAAAATGAACACATTGAATAGTGTAGTTTGTAGCTACTTTTTTATTCCTGGAAGACAAAAAAGTACTAAGAATTGAGGCAGGTTGGAAAGGTCACCAAAAATCTAAATCTGAATCATTAGTCATGCTTGCCAAGGTATTTCTTATGTCTCAATAGCCCACGTAACTGGTTTTGCTATTAAAATTTTTTCTCTGTTAAATTTATCTTTTGAAAAACAATCTGATGAGACAGAATGATAAAAAGGTAAATAAAATATTGAAAAATAGAGATTAAAATTCCTTTTCCTGCAGCTACTGAAAGAAATGTTGTGTACCCTGCTTAATTTGCTTAAAACTTTATAAAGCAGGCAACTAATAGGTGTCAACCTGAATACAAATCCAAGTCTTTCTGCTTCTGAACTTCTCAGTGCACAGAAATTTTGATACAACTAATTGATGGCATGTAGAGAAAGGAATTAGTAAAATTTTTTCATTCATTATAAAATGAGAAGCCGTTTTTACCTATCAAATAAGCTAAGTTTTCCCAACCTGTTACTAGTTACATACCAAAAGCCCATATATGGCAGGAAATGCAGCTCAGTTACAACCTCTTTAGAAAAGTCATACTTACATAATAATTCTAAAAGCTGTTCATGGCCACAGGCTGGAAAGAAATAGTTTAAAATATTAATTTGTTCAGAATAGAAGTGTTTTAAAACAAAATAATTACTTTCCAAATTTTGTATATTTAACATGTTGTTTTTATAAATGGGGAGAATGTTTCTATCCTTACGTGGTAGTTTAACTTCAGGGAAATAATTTTGAATGCAGAATAAAGATTATCCAAAAATACTCACCAGCTTTATTTTTAGTGGTAAAGAAATTAGAAACAAGTTAAATGTCCAGCTGAGCAGAATGTGCGAAAGTAAGTGGTGACACAATTTTTCTAAGGAAAATATGTAAGATTTAAGAGATTGCATAGGAATGAGGAGAAAACTTTAAAATATAATAGGAAAAGCAGGATACCAATTTGTTTATATAGTGTGTGAATACAGATACATATTTTCTTAAAATGCAGGAAAAATACTGAAAGAAAAATATAATAGTTTTATCAGCAATTTTGTTTGGATATTGAGTTTCAAGTAATTTTTTCCCTTTGTACTTTTATGTGTTTCCCAGATTTTATTTAATCATGTACTGAATTTTTTTTTTTTTTTTTTTTTTTTTTTTTTTTTTTTTTTTTTTTTTAGTATTATTTTCCTGGGGCATCTGGGTGGTCAGTTAAGCATCTAACTCTTGGTTTCAGCTTAGGTCATGATCTCAGGGTCATGAGATGCAGCCCCGCATCAGGCTCGATATGGAGTCAGCTTGAGATTCTCCCTCTCCTTCTGCCCCTCTCACTCCTGCACACTTGCTCTCTCCCTCTCTCTCAAATCTTTTTTTTTAAAGTATTTTCCTAACATAAGATAAAGTGATAGCTAATATTTTCTTAGGCTACCACTAGATAATACTCTGTTTATATTATCTGTTAAGTGGAGAGACATTTTGATAATGACGTTCTCTTGATGTCCTATTTTATTCTGTCCATATGGAGTGAACGTGTTTGTATTATTTCTTAGATCTGAAACTCAGCACCGAGGCTCTGCTCCCCACTCTGAAAGTGATCTACCAGAGCAGGAAGAGGAGATTCTGGGGTCTGATGATGATGAGCAAGAAGATCCCAATGATTATTGTAAAGGTGAGACTTTTGATAAGAAGATACCAAGTAAGACATGATTCATGTGTATGCAGTACCTCACCTAAATATTTGGTCTATGAGTGTAAGCTGTTTTGATGTTTTCTGCTTCTTGCATCCTTTACTTGAGGTATAAGAAATAATATTTCCCCTCAGTTCAATTTAATTTATTAAAGCTTGGTTTTATATTAAATCTGTTTTTACCTTTTTTCTTTTTAAAAATGATAGTGCATATTTACCTTAGAAAATTTCAGACATAACATTTAACAAAAAGAAAATAAAAACCATCTGTAACACTGTATCACCCAGAAATAACCAATGATGAGATGTGGTATATAGACTTTTTAGAAAACCTTTTCATTACTTTTTTCTCATAGTAATGATTGCTAAGATAAGTTAAACTGGAATTATAGGTACTTAATAGCAGGTGATATCAGAGTGTATCTTACCATCTGGGAGAACCTGGTTTGTGTTAAGCAAAGACGTAGAAATATCATGATTCCTGCCACTGTTGGCAGCCTTTTCAGGCTTTCCTTGTTTTTGTTTTGTTGTGTTGTGTTTTAGGAAAACAAACTCTCTTTTCTTTTCTTTTCTTTTTTAAGTTAAATAAATGGAATTCATTAATCTCACTCATAAAAATACATCCTGAGACTGCAACTATAAATAGATTTTATTTATAAACATTTATATGTTTAGATAAATCTATTAGATTATTGAGGGGCAGGAATATTGTGATACATAACCCTATTTTTGTTTGACAGTGACTCATTTTGGGATGCCTGGATGGCTCAGTCGGTTAAGCATTAGCCTTTTGTTTAGGTCATGATCCCAGGTTCCTGGGATCGAGTCCCTCATTGGGCTCCTTGCTCAGTGGGGAGTCTGCTTCTCCCTCTGCCTGCTCCTCCCCCTGCTTGTGTGTGTGCTCGTGCTCTCTCTCTCACACACAAATAAATAAAATCTTAAATAAAAAAAAAAAAAAGAATGACTTATTTTTTTAAGTAATAACTTGGTTGTTCAACAAAACATCACTTGCTTACTCTAAATCATTAATCTTATTCTCTAAGATTTTTTTTAAAGACTTATTTATTTTAAAGAATGAAGATTTATTTAGAGAGAGAGAGCGTGAATGCACACACATGAAGGGGGTGGGGCAGAGGGGGAGAGAGAATCTCCATCAGACTTGCTGCTGAGTGCAGAGCCCAACACAGGGCTCGATCTCACAACCCCAAGATCATGACTGAGCCAAAATCACGAGTTGGATGCTTAATCAGCTGAGCCACCCAGGCGCCCCTAAGAATTTTTTTATAACATGAGTTCAGTAATACTGTGTGGCTGACTTAAAATTTTTTTCTGTTCAAATGGTTATATGGAAGAAACCATTTTTGTTTGATAAACGGTGTATAGATGTTGAAAAATGGAATGTGAACTATCTTTTCTTACTACATAAGTGACTGTTCCTTCCTGTTGTTTCTTCCAGGAGGTTATCATCTTGTGAAAATTGGAGATCTATTCAATGGGAGATATCACGTGATCCGAAAGTTGGGCTGGGGACACTTTTCAACAGTGTGGTTATCATGGGATATTCAGTAAGTTGTAGTGGTCCTGCCAAAGAATTACTTAGGAGATGCCTAAGAGTTTTCATCTGATTTTCCAGAGATGATCAGTCTTCTGTCTAGCTCTACACCGATTTCTTGATCAATATTTTGTTGTTGATAATCTTTATGTTCTTGGGCAATTTGTCTTTCCTGTGAGGAAGAATCACCTTAGAGACAAAAGATTGATTACATTAGTATCTATAAGCCACTTGGAACTTAGAAATTCAAAACATTACAAATGTTCAATGAAAGTATGATATGTAAGTTCATGGGGTGTTTTTGTTTGTTTTTTGTTTTACTGGAGTAGAGTTAAATTTTTAGACGATGTCCTATACCAACCTATGAAATTATTTTCTTGTATTTTGTTTTGGTAAGAGATTTGCTTAACCATGTAGTCTAAAAATTTTCCTACATAAAAATCACAGGTAATTAACATTGGATGTTTACTTACAAGTGTACTATCTTTGATGAGACAGTAATTGAGATCTATGCACTTTGTTTTTTATCAGTTTGGTTTCACCCCAGGTATTTCTTCTGGCTTCTTCTAGGAAAGTGTTAAAGGTTTTAACCTTTTAGCTTTTGACATGCAGATATACAGAATACTTCTGGTTTGATGCTCTCTCCCCCACCCCCCCCGCCCCGTATTTATTACCATTTCATGGTTTTACTTGGATTCAGAGAGGCATTCAGAAGGTAGACTTTAACTTGGAGAAAATGTGTGCTAAGATTACCTGAGAACAGATTTTCTTCCTCCTATAAATGACATCTGGCCAATTAGTACCATTAACAGGTACACATGATTGTGTAGACATAGTCTATGTTTAAATACAGGGAAACATGGAATCAATATTTGTACTTTTGTCACTGCCTCCCAGTTATGGCTAAATTTTACCTTCCTGAAGTGAGGATAGGGCATTAGTCTTAACTGCCTGTGTTTGTTTCTTAGGGGGAAGAAGTTTGTGGCAATGAAAGTAGTTAAAAGTGCTGAACATTATACTGAAACAGCACTAGATGAAATCCGGTTGCTGAAATCAGTGAGTATTAGATCTTATGTGTGAACCACAAAGCATATAAACGAAGTTTTACTGAATTAAGACATACCAATTGTAGACTCTTTAGCATGACTAATTTTTGTTGTAAAGTTCCAATATCCTTAAAGAGGTACAGGAAGGGGGCGCCTGGGTGGCACAGCGGTTAAGCGTCTGCCTTCGGCTCAGGGCGTGATCCTGGCGTTATGGGATCGAGCCCCACATCAGGCTCCTCTGCTATGAGCCTGCTTCTTCCTCTCCCACTCCCCCTGCTTGTGTTCCCTCTCTCGCTGGCTGTCTCTATCTCTGTCGAATAAATAAATTTAAAAAAATCTTTAAAAAAAAAAAAAGAGGTACAGGAAGATGACAATATTTATAAATTCTGTGCTTATGGTAGGGGAAGTGGTGGATTCCCATCATAAACACCAAAAAAAACTTTCAAAATATTTATTGAGCATATTTTATGTACCAGAGAGCACAAGAAATGTTGTACTTTCCTGCTATGGTTAAAAGTAAAGTTGTCTGACAATAGCCAAAATATCCAAATGTTCATCAAAACATGAATGGATAAAGAAAATGTGAGATATATACATATATACATACACACACACACACACACATATATATACACACACACATATATATATACACAAACATATATATATACACACGTATATATGTATACGTATATGTATATATATAATGGAATATTACTCAGCCATCAAAAAGAATGAAATCTTGCCGTTTGCAATGACATGGATGGAACTAGAGGGTATTACGCTAAGTGAAATAAGTCAGAGAAAGACAAGTATCATGATTTCACTCATGTGGAATTTAAGAAACAAAACAGATGAACATAGGGGAAGAGAAGGAAAAATAAGATAAAAACAGGAAGACAAACCATAAGAGACTCTTAACTATAGGAAAGAAACTCAGGGTTGCTAGAGGGCAGGGGGAATGGGGTAACTGGGTGATGGGCATTAAGGAAGGCACTTGATGTAATGAGCACTGGGTGTTATGGGCAACTGATCAATCACTAAACCAGCCCTAGGCCAGTATATCCCCCACCTCATCACTCCACTTCTTCTGAGACCTTGGGTTTTCATTTGTAAAGTGAGGGGGTTAGACCAGGAGAGCTCTGAGAAAGTAATTTTCTGAGTGCCAGTCTGACAAAATAGGAGCCTGTGCCCGAAAGTTGTTAGTGCTTCCTTCCTTCATTGAGAAGGTTTTTTATGGGGGGAAAAAAACCTCAGCTGAGTAAACACTGTGATAAATGTTGGTTTCGTGGTTGTTTTGCATCCTGTAAAAGCTCCTTAATTCCTCATGGGCTGGTAGCCAGCAATTAATTTGAGAGTCACACTTTTAGTAGAAAAATGGTTGAATTAGAGCAATAGTCTTTGTCAGTTATATTTCCTTTTCCTTTCCTCGTGTGAGCTCTTTCTTGGGAGTAAATCCTTTGTTATATGTGCTGCAGGTATTCCCTTCCCCACTCTTTGGCTTATTTTGGTGCTTTCGCTTTTGCTAAATTCTGCTCTTTCCCACTGTAGGTTCGTAATTCAGACCCTAACGATCCAAATAGAGAAATGGTCGTTCAACTACTAGATGACTTTAAAATATCAGGAGTTAATGGAACACGTATCCTTTTAAGAACTGTTTGAAAATAAATCACATTATAACCTTATCTCCAAGAAAGGAAACCAGATTTATATAAATAGCATTCATCTCTTTTCTCAAGGCAAAGTATAATCAAACTACTTTGGGTTATTGTCAACTTCTGAACACAGATGTGAATAATGTTTATATGTTGTGACTTGTCAGGGTATTGCTTTAGGCTCTTTCTCCTTTCCAGGCAAATTAAACCAAAGTCAGAAGAAAAACTTTTTTTTTCTTTAATTAGCCTTGTATTAGTAAAGGTTCTGTGATTTTTATTAATTCGCACGGAAATTTTAATGGAAGTAATTTTTCATGATAAACACTGTACAAGGAAAAATTTAACACATTGTATTATCTACCAGCCTTCAACATTGAAGTGGTCGTGCGTATAGGTTATGCTTAGAATCTAAACAGGTGTGATTGTGTTCTATCAAAATGA
The DNA here is from genome assembly GCF_023065955.2 of Ursus arctos. Lineage (NCBI taxonomy): Eukaryota > Metazoa > Chordata > Mammalia > Carnivora > Ursidae > Ursus > Ursus arctos. Next base: position 30,921,602 of record NW_026622997.1, on the reverse strand, counting down.
AAAAACTGACTCGTTTAATGTTTTTATCTGGATTTTTAGAATTTTTAGAGTTGGAAGAAACCTTAGCTGATTTCTTTCGTAAGTTAATATCAGAGTGACATGTGGTGAGCTGCTTAAGAGGTTGTTGCAACAGCCGTGCTTATGAAGGCTTATCAGACTTGTCGGAATAAAGGATGAAGTGGCAGCGCAGTTGGATTGGAGAGTCGAAAACTACCTATTCATGAACTACTGAAAAATGTAAAAGGAAAGACATTTCATCTCTCATTCTGCTTTTCCTGCATATTTAGCTTCTCTTAACACACACTGTTAATTGCCAATTATCTCTTTTTAAGGAGGTGGTCTGCATATGGTTCTGGCATCATGTGGACTATGGTAAGAGATTTGAATGGAGAAGAGGGAGAGAACAGGTGATAATGTGTAAAAATTTTGTCTGTCATTCTGAGTTTAGTTGTGAGTTATTTCCTTGGAGAAGTACAAATCACATATCCCTGATGTCTGAAGAAAACTACTTCAAGAATCATCCATTTTAAAACAGTCTTGGGTCACCTGGGTGGCTCAGTCAGTTGAGCGTCTGCCTTCGGCTCAGGTCATTTTCCCAGGGTGTTGGGATCGAGTCCCACATCGGGCTCCCCGCTCAGCAGGGAGTCTGCTTCTCCCTCTGCCTGCCGCTCCCCCTGCTTGTGCTTTCTCTCTCTCTCTCTCTCTCTCTCTCTGACAAATAAATAAATCTTTAAAAAAAAAAAAAGAAGCTTGTGGCTATTGTGGTCACTTTGTAGATGGCTTACTCCGGGGGTATATAATAAGGCTAACCAAGATATAAAAATATACATAGGATGCTGTTAGATTCTGTTTCCCTATTGTTTGATCTTGTAATGTTTACCATGCCAACTCTCTCTGTTAATTTGGGAGAGTTACAAATAAAACTAGAAATATTCTAAATAGTCTCCTCAGTAATGTTTGAGTATCTTTATTTGACTCCAATGAAGAAGGGTGGTTTGGGTTTTTTTTAACTTTTGAAATGTTAGTGGGTTTGAATTTCAAGTTGCAAGGTATTTTTCGAATATTACCAGGTAATTTCTCTGTAGTTTTATCCACTGAGTCTCTCTTTGTCCTGAGTCCATTTCTCTCTGCTCTTCCTCCTACTTGTCTCCCAACTATCTTGGCTACTGCATTATTTGCTGCTACTAGGATTGAAAAGGATAAAAGTCAGAGCACTGAGTTAAGGGTTAATGGGTTATGCTTCTCTTCTCACAACATAAGCATGTCTGCATGGAGCCATATATCTGTATTTTTCTTTGTATCTGAGCATCTCCAGAGCACTGTCCTTCTCATACTGAAATATAATGGGCCCTAACATAGAAAGTCAGTTATGCAGACTTCAGTATACTTCAGTGTAGGTGGTTCATTCTACTTTCTGTGGGTGGTAAGGGGCGAGGAGTGATTAGAGGAACAGCTGTTCTATATATACTATTGACATTAGCCAGAGAGTAAGTATCCTTTTTGGCCATCTATGTGACCTATTATGTCTTTAGGAAACTTCTTTTTTCTAGTATGTATTTGGCCTCTTTTCCTAGCTCCTCTTACTCATGATGTGCTCTAAATGTGACTCCTGTTAGTGTTCAGCCCTTTGTGTTTTTTCTTTACACCATCTCCCCAAGAAGATTTTTTCATGTATCCTTTTATCCAATTCTTTTTGTTTCTTAAGCTACTAAATGTTTGGTCATTTTTATATCACTGCTTACAGATTAAAATACCATTGTCAAATTGCAGTGCTTCTCTCAACAAATCAAAGATTGAAACTAGGAACATAATAGAATAACTTAAAAATCCCGTTTTCTGGGTTTATTTTTAAACAATCTGCATTTTTAAAAACCCTGTTTTGGTATATTTCATGTATACAAAAGTAGAATAGTTTAATGAATCTCCACAGACCCCTTACATATTTTAGGATCTTGTTTAATCTTGTTTTGTCTCTACCGCCTACTAATTTTGTGGCCAACCCTAGGTATATTATTTCACCCATAATTATTTTAGAATGTTATCTTCAAAAGACAAGGATTTTAAAATATAACCTCAATACAATTACCTAAAAAAATTGGAACCAGGTTTTTAGTCATCCAGTATCTAATCTGATGGTGTTTCCAGATGTTGCATACTTTTTTTTTTCTTTGAGTTTTTCATTCTTATTTGGGTGTTTTTTATGTAGATATAGATAAATATCTATACATAGATATATATTCTGTGTCTCTACTTTTTAATATATGGACTATAGCTGTAACTGCTTAATTTCCTTGTCTGCTAATTCTGACATCTATGTCAGTGCTGGTTCAGTTTTGAAGGATTGATTACTGTAATTTTTAGCTATGTTTTCCTGCATTTTTCCTGCCTGTAATCTTTGATAGATACATTGTGATTTTTATTTGGCTGCTGGATACTTTGTGTTCCCATAAATCTTCTTGAGCTTTGTCTGGGATGCAGGTATGTCACATGGAGACGGTGTGATCCGTTTCAGATTGTACATTTATGATTTGTTGGGTAGATCCAGGGTAGTGTTCAGTTGAGGACTAATTACTCCCTATACTGAGGCAAGACCTTCCTGAATAATCTACCCAAAACCCCATGAATATGAATTTTTCTACTCTTTATGTTTTTTTAATTGAGGTGAAATTGACATAGAACATTGCATTAGTTTTGGGTGTTATGCATAATAATGATTTGAAAAATGTGTACTTTGCAAATTGTTACCACAGTAAGGTAACATCCACCATCCCTCATAGTTACAGGTTTTTTTCTTGTGATGAGAACTTTTAAGATCTACTTTCTGAGCAGCTATCAAATATACAATATAGTATTGTTAACTGTAGTCACCATTCTGTATATTATATCCCCAGGACTTATTCATCTTAAACTAGAAGTGTGTGTGCACACACCACAGCTTTATCTATTCTTCCATCAGTGGACTGTGTCTTGACTATTGTAAATAATGCTGTAATGAGCATGGGGATGCAGCTAACTTAATGAATTTGAGATAACATTCTCATTTCTTTCAGATAAATATTCAGAAGTAGAATTGCTAGATTATATGGTAGTTCAATTTTTAATCTTTTGAGGAACCTTTGACAGTGTTTTCCATCGTTTTCTGCACCAATTTATGTTTCCACCAACAGCACACAAGGGCTCCCTTTTCTCCACAGCTTCACCAACACTTATCTCTTGTCTTTTTGATAATAGTCATTCTAACAGGTGTGAGGTGATATTTTGTTGTGGTTCTGATTTGTATTTCCCTGATGATTAGTGATGTTGAGCACCTTTTCATGTCCCTGTTGGCCATCTGTATGTCTTCTTTGGAAAAATTTCTATTTACATCCTCTGCTCATTTTTTAATAAAATGTTTTTCTATTGAGTTGTGCAAGTTCCTTAGATACTAACCCCTTATCAGATACATAGTTTGCGGATACTTTCTTCTATTCGTTACGTTGCCTTTTCATTTTGTTAATGGGTTCTTTTTGGTGTGCAGAAGTTTTAGTTTGATTTAGTCCTATTTGTGCATTTTTGCTTTTGTTGGCTTTTCTTTCTTTTGGTGTCAAATCCAAAAAATCATTGCCAAGACCAGTGTCAAGGAGCTTATCGCCTATGTTTTTGTCTAGGAGTTTTATGGTTTCAGGTCTTAACATTCAAGTCTCCATTTTTGAGTTGATTTTTTATGTAGTGTAAGAGTGGTCAAGTTTCATTTTTTTGCATGTGACTGACTAGTTTTCCCAGCACCATGTATATTGAAGAGACTTGTTCTTTCCCCAATATATATTTATGGCTCCTTTGTCATAAACAAATTGACTATAGGTATGGGTATATTTCTGGCCCATGACTATGACTATGAATTTGTCTAGCACTTTTGATGAGAACAGACATTGTTGGAGCCCTTTGGGGACGCTGGCCACTATTCCCTCTAATCCCTTCAGGTGATATTTTCCCCCTGCCTCTGGTAGTTTCTTTGTATACTTACGTTGATTAGTACTCTGCTAAATACTTGAGGGGATCCCTCCACAGATCTCCAAGGTTCTCTTTTTCTGTAGCTGCCTTGGTCTCCCAAGACTCTTAACTCCTTCCCTTAAACTCAAGGGATCTGGAAAGTCTCAAGGCGGTAAGATGGGGCAATCATAGGATTCAGCTCATTTGTTTCTCTTTTCTCAAGGATCACTGCCTTTATTGCCTGATGTCAGGGTCAATAAATCTGTTGTTTTATGTATTTTGTCTGCTTTTGTTGTTGTTACTTTAAGCAAAAGGGTAAATGTATGCCCTGTTAACTCCATCTTGACAGAAGCAGAAGTTCCTAGGTATGTTTAACTCTGGGAAACTGCCAGCCAGTTTTCCAAAGTGGTTGTACCGTTTTATACTTCTATTAGCAAATATGAGAGTTCTAATTGCTCCATATCCTCCCCTACATTTGGTCATGTTAGTCTTTTTATTTTAGTTATTCTAGTGAATCTGAAATGCTATCTTATTAAAGTGTTGTGTTTCCCTGAGGTAGTATGTCCCTTTAATCTTCTTTAATTTAGAACATTGCCTTCCTGTAATGGCATCGACCTTTTTTTTTTTTTTTTTTTTTTTGAAGAATCCAGAGCAGATATTTTGTGTCTTAATTTGGATTTGTCTGATGATTTCCTGAAAATTAAATCCAGATTATTTTTGTCACATGTACTACATGGATGATGTTTTATTCTTCTCAGTGTATTACATACAGAGGGTACCTGACATCAGTATGTGCTTTATCATTAGTGGGTACTAAGTTGGATCACTAGGTTAAGGCACAGTCTTCCCGATTTCCCTGTTTAGAAGTACCTTTGTCCTTTCATAATTAATAAGCAATCTGGGGTGATATTGTGACATTGTTATTTTATTCCCAACAATCTTTAACTCGGTAGTTTTAGTGTTTGTTGACTCTTACTTGAATCAATTATTACTATATTAATTATAAAATGGTGATTTTCTATTTCTGTCTTTCTTTGTATATCTATTACTTGACTTTTTCTCTAAAAAAGATATTTCCAAAGGCACCTAGCTGGCTCAGTCTCAGGGTCGTGATTCTGAGCCCCATGTTGGGTGTAGAAATTACTTTAAAATTAAGATTAAAATCTTTTTAAAAATTAAAAATAATTAAAAAATTAAAAAGAGGGGCACCTGGGTGGCTCAGTCGTTAAGCGTCTGCCTTTGGCTCAGGGCCTGATCCCAGACCCCTGGGATCGAGCCCCGCATCAGGCTTCCTGCTCCACCGGGAGCCTGCTTCTTCCTCTCCCATTCCCCTTGCTTGTGTTCCCTCTCTCGCTGGCTGTCTCTGTCTCTGTCAAATAAATAAATAAAATCTTAAAAAAATTAAAAAGATATTTCCCTATCCACAACACATACTTTTTAAGGTATCTGTTTGTACTCGTTCAGTTTTTATTTATAGTTAATGCATAACTTCATTTTTTAAAGTGCTTTCAACTTGGCCAGTGGCGTCCTGTCCAAGCTGTTCCTCTTGATATATTCCATTACTGTTCACATAGCAAGGTTTCCAGGTTCATCTAGAATTTGGCCATTTCCTCAAGGAGCCCAGGTTTTCCTTTAGTGGAAAATCTTATTTAAAGGAAAAGTCTGGGCACTATTACATTATTACATATGTATATCTCGACTTTTCCCATATGTAGAAATTTCTGGAGGTGTAAGGTAGCAACATACTAAAATCCCAGCGGTGCCCTGCACACTAGTAGGCTCATAGAGTTACTCCTGCTTATGGTGATTGGATGTTGATACATAAAGAGAACACTCGGTGGCACTAGAATCAAGATTAGTTCTGTTAAACTACAGAACATAGTCCATTTCCTATTTTTAAAAAATACTGGCCTTCACATTTTTTTAGGTTAAGTTTTGGTACATTATCTCCTGTAGCTAAAGCAGAAGTTATTTTTTCTTGCTTTGAGACCATGAGAGTAGGAGTTGTTACCCTGAGCATTAGTTTTGCACTGGGGGGACAAGTAATCAACAACTTAAGGCTAGTGCTTTCACTAATTGAATGTGCAGGCTTCACTTTTCTTTTACTCTGAGTGTTTTAATGTGCATAGTTTTATCAGTAAACCACCCCCTCCCCGAATTTTCCATTTCTTGAATGTTTTCAGTAACTAAAGCATTCATTAGCCTTTGGAATTCAGTATATTAACAGCTAGTTATTTTTTTAGTCATACTCTATAACTTTTTATACTGAAAGAATAATACAGTAACAATATCGTTGGAGTAGAACACATTTTACCTGGCGTCTTTCTTCTCTTGTGCCTCCCTTTTCCTTCCTTAACAAACTCCTAGATATCTGCATGGTGTTTGAAGTTTTGGGGCATCATCTGCTCAAGTGGATCATCAAGTCCAATTATCAAGGGCTTCCACTGCCTTGTGTCAAAAAAATTATCCAGCAAGTATGTATCCTAATATTTTCTATGTGGTGATTGTTTTATATTCTTAAAGTGTCAGGAGTTTCTTATATCCAATAGAATTTTTATTTTAAAAACTAGGGATTTTTTTTAATTGCCAAAATTAGGTGTTTTATTCAGCCCCTAGTGTTTATTCTGTCTTTAAGTGTTTTCGCAATAAACCATTTTTCCCAGATTCATCTCCTATAATAATCATTAGAGGGGAAGATGTGTTCAGTGACTGGTGCTGGAAATTTGGAGCCCTTATCTGGAAGTTCTGGTTGCAAATATTGATTATATATTAATAGGGAATTGCTATGTCAAATTATTACTGTCTCTTTATAGAACATTATTCTAGGATGCTTTCTAATATTCTAAATAGCTTTACAATAAAGAAGTTTACTCTCAGGAAAAATATTCATACTCCAAAGGGCAAATAATTTGTTTGGATAATGTGTTTTGGTAGGAAGAGCTCTAAACTGGAAATCAAGAGACCTCAGTTCTCTCAGTTCAACAAGGAAATTTGCATTAAGAGATATCTAAATCTCTTTCATCACCTGTATTTCAACATTTAAAGAGCATATTGACTTTTATTCTCAGCCTTTATGTTCTTCATTAAATATCTCCAAATACAATTAGCTTTTTAAAACAATTAGCTTTTTAAAAAATTTTATTATAAGCTCTTGCCTTTGCTCATAGTTTACAAGTAAATCTTTCTGGGGAAGTTTCTTTGTGCCTTACTTAAAATGCTTTATTCTCTGTTGAAAAGTACCATATTGTTTTTATATTTTTATTTTTTTAAATGTTGTATTGTGATTTCTTCCTTCTCCAGAAAGACTTGTATTCTGTGTTTGCAAGTCTACTGCTCTATTCCCATCCAGGTGTTACAGGGTCTGGATTATTTACACACCAAGTGCCGTATCATCCACACTGACATTAAACCAGAAAACATCTTGTTGTCAGTGAACGAGCAGTATATCCGAAGACTGGCTGCAGAAGCAACAGAATGGCAGCGATCTGGAGCTCCTCCACCTTCTGGATCTGCAGGTATGTTTTCTTTGAGTACTTTGGATCTCATTAGAAGTTAAGAGAAGTTCCAGGGCGCCTGGGTGGCTAAGTTGGTTAAGTGTCCGACTCAATTTGATTTCGGCTCAGGTCATGATCTCAGGGTCCTGGGATCAAGCCCCGCATCAGGCTCCCTGCTCACTCTTTCTGTCTCTCTCTCTCTCTCAAATAAATAAATCTTTAAAAAAAAAAAAGTTGAGAAGTTCCTATTTTTATTCTATTACCAGGCAGTTAAGCATCACTCATTCACTTAACAATAAAATAACAGCAAGTACTTAAGTATTAAGTACTATTAAGAAATCTCTCAGCCTTCAAGACTTTTTTAATCTTTAGTCTTGCTCTTCTGTAGAAAAAAGTCTAGAAATTGTGTCTTCTGGGTACAGATATTTTGTATACTGTAAAAGCTGATTCATGTTCTTTGTTTTAAAATATTTTCTCTTATGATTCGGTGGCCGTTTTTGATGTGTTTACCTCTGACTATGGTCACACATACATGCTTGCTTATAGATCAGTGTGATCTGTGCAGGGGCAGGATAACTTTGCTATCAAGAACTTGAGTTTAAGCACTGGAGTAGACAGACCTGGTTTGAATCCTGGCTTCATCATTGGCTGGGTGTTTTTGAGCAAGTGTCTTGGCTTCCTTTTCCTCATGCAGGAATTTTTGTTATTAGTTCCATGTTAAAGCAGTTCATAGGTTGCCACGCAGTATTATGTGCTAAATAAATGATGGCTATGATTATGATGATTTTTTTGCCATTTGGGGTATAGATTTTAATTTTAGTAGTTTTATTATATTTGAAGAACTTTTTTTTTTTGGAGGAACTTTCTTGATCTCAAGTTGAAATGTCAATTATCATAGGCTTCCTTTAAAAAAGACTAAAGAAGGGGGAAATGAGAAGTTGTTTAATGGGCATAGAGTTTCGTTTTTCCAAAATGAAAACGCCCTAGAAATATTATACAACAATGTGAATGTAATTAACACTGTTGAACTGTGTACTTAAGAATGGTTCAGAGGGAAATTTTACCTTGTGTGGCTTTTACCACAATTAAAGAAAAAAAATGTTTTTAAGGAAGATTCTACCTCCCACCTAATGTAAACTAATATCCATAACATGCTATGTTACAAATTACTATGTAGCTCTTAATGCCACGCTTCTTTTAAAACTGACCAGCGCCAAGGGAAAGAATTAAGAGATGGGGGTTCTGGGTGGGGATGAGGGTTGTTGCCTGTCATTGTCTATTTTAAGCATATGTGGGAATGAGATTTTTGCAGCATTAATAGTGGAAACCAGAAATGGGGACTTGGCTTTTTGCATATACGGATTTTATCTGGAGAAGAATTTAACTTGTTTAAATTTGCCAACTTTCATATGCATTATTCTTTTTTAAAAGATGGTACCTCTACCAAAGTTGCTTAAAAACAGTAGTTTATAACATAAACTTATATGGCCTGCTGAATGCCAGGATTCTTACTTGGTTTTCTTTTCTTTTCAGTCAGTACTGCGCCCCAGCCTAAACCAGTAAGTATAAGGTGTTTCTATGTTTAATTCTGATCTATGGGCAGTGGGCAGGGATTCTTCTATTAGGGATCACAGTTTGTATAGAGTTTGAAAACCAAAGAAAAAAATATTCCTGCGCTTCTATATTTTCTCCAATAAATGCCACGCATCTTTAACAAGTTTGTACTGGTGAGGCTTCTATAAACATGAGTGTGTCTGAGAGTACACCAGCCCCACAGACGGCTCAGAGGACCAAAATTTATTGTTAAGTTTGTTTCTATTTGGTTTCATAAGAGTATCCACATTGTTTAAGTTAATGAGAAACTTAAGTGCTATGTTAGGAAAAGAGTGAAATTTAATTAGGAAATATTAAAGTTAACAGTTATCTCCAACTGGGGGTAATGGATTAGCCACCTGAAGGCTTTATCTGTTTGTAATCTCCGCCCAGGCTGACAAAATGTCAAAGAATAAGAAGAAGAAATTGAAGAAGAAGCAGAAGCGCCAGGCAGAATTACTAGAGAAGCGAATGCAGGAAATTGAGGAAATGGAGAAAGAGTCGGGCCCTGGGCAAAAAAGACCAAACAAGCAAGAAGAATCAGAGAGTCCTGTTGAAAGACCCTTGAAAGAGAACCCACCTAATAAAATGACCCAAGAAAAACTTGGTATAAATAGAGCATACACAAAAATTTACTTTAACATTAATTTATCATTGTTCTATGATATAGTGGTTTCATGCATACAACACATCTCTGGGGGTGTCCTTATACAGTAAGAGTATAGAACCTTCATAAATGTCAGGCAGGTAATATTCAAATGTAATTTCTGACTTTTCTGTGGAAATGGAACATAGACTTCATTTTGCAGTTGAGTAAGGATAAGAAGATCTTTTTGTCCTTCCATCAATAGGTCTTAGATGTTCAGTCATGTTTTTATGTCACCCTATATAAGTTCTAGAAAACGTTTTTAATCTTGTGGAGAAATTTTTTTGTTCTTTCACTCATACACATACACATACATCCTTTTTGTCTGTTTGTTCCTTAGAAGAGTCAAGTACCATTGACCAGGATCAAACACTTATGGAACGTGGTGTAGAGGGTGGTGCAGCAGAAATTAATTGCAATGGAGTAATTGAAATCGTTAATTATACTGAAAACAGTAATAAAGAAACATTGAGGCTTAAAGAGGATCTCCATAATGCTAATGACTGTGATGTCCAAAATTTGAAGCAGGAACCTAGTTTCCTAAGCTCCCAAAATGGAGACAGCAGCACATCTCAAGAAACAGACTCTTGCACACCTGTAACCTCTGAGGTGTCAGATACCATGATGTGCCAGGCTTCACCAAACGTAGACCAGTCATTCAGTGAACAGGACATCAGCCAACTTCAAGAAAGCATTCGGGCAGAGATCCCCTGTGAGGACGAGCAAGAGCAAGAACAGAATGGACCACTGGACAACAAAGGTACCTGAACAGACATACTTCCCCAGGACTCGTTCCCTGAATAGCATATTCATGAATTTCTACTCTAAATCTACCAATGTCTTTGTAAATAAAGCTTCATAGCAGGTTCCCAAGTTACCTTCAATGTATAAATTTTTAGCTAATTTTGAATTGTATTGGTCATATAGTGGGTGCACAGCCTGTCACTTGCTCTGAAGGCAGAGGTCGGATTTAACTGTATAAACTGAGGGTGTTGCTGTAGTCTTTTTTTTTTTAAGCTTTTAATTTTTTTTATTATTTCTTTAAAGAGATGTCCATCATTTTTTTTTAATGTTTTTTTATTTTATTATGTTAGTCACCATACAGTCACCATCCCCGGTTTCCGATGTAAAGTTCGATGATTCATTAGTTGCGTATAAAACCCAGTGCACCATGCAATACGTGCCCTCCTTACTACCCATCACTGGTCTAGCCCATTTCCCCGCCCCCCTCCCCTCTGAGGCCCTCAGTTTGTTTCTCAGAGTCCATAGTCTCTCATGTTTCATTCCCCCTTCTGATTACCCCCCTTTCTTTATCCCTTTCTTCCCCTACCGATCTTCCTAGTTCTTATGTTCCATAGATGAGAGAAATCATATGATAATTGTCTTTCTCTGCTTGACTTATTTCACTTAGCATTATCTCCTCCAGTGCCATCCATGTTGCAGCAAATGTTGAGAACTCATTCTTTCTGATAGCTGAGTAATATTCCATTGTATATATGGACCACAACTTCTTAATCCAGTCATCTGTTGAAGGGCATCTCGGTTCCTTCCACGATTTAGCTATTGTGGACAATGCTGCTATGAACATTGGGGTGCATATGGCCCTTCTCTTCACTACGTCTGTATCTCTGGGGTAAATACCCAGTAGTGCAATGGCTGGGTCATAGGGTAGCTCAATTTTTAACTTTTTAAGGGACCTCCACACTGTTTTCCAGAGTGACTGTACCAACTTGCATTCCCACCAACAATGTAGGAGGGATCCCCTTTCTCCACATCCTCTCCAACATTTGTTGTTTCTTTGTCCATTTTTGCCATTCTAACTGGCATAAGGTGGTATCTTAGTGTGGTTTTGATTTGAATTTCCCTGATGGCTAATGATTTTGAACATTTTTTCATGTGTCTGTTAGCCATTTGTATGTCTTCATTGGAAAAGTGTCTGTTCATATCTTCTGCCCATTTTTTTATTTGTTTATTTGTTTCTCGTGTATTGAGTTTGAGAGGTTCTTTGTAGATCTTGGATACCAGTCTTTTATCTGTAGTGTCATTTGCAAATATATTCTCCCATTCCGTGGGCTGCCTCTTAGTTTTTTTGACTGTTTCCTTGGCTGTGCAGAAGCTTTTTATCTTGATGAAGTCCCACAAGTTCATTTTATCTTTTGTTTCTCTTGCCTTTGGAGATGTGTCATGAAAAAGGTTACTTTGGCCGATGTCGTGGAGGTTGCTGCCTATGTTCTCCTCTAGGATTTTGATGGATTCCTGTCTCACATCGAGGTCTTTCATCCATTTGGAGTTTATTTTTGTGTATGGTGTGAGAGAGTGGTCAAGTTCATTCTTTTGCATGTAGCTGTCCCAATTTCCCCAGCACCATTTATTGAAGAGTCTGTCTTTTTTCCACCGGATGTTTTTTCCTGCTTTGTCAAAGATTAGTTGCCCAAGGAGCCGAGGTTCCATTTCTGGGTTCTCTATTCTGTTCCATTGGTCTATGTGTCTGTTTTTGTGCCAGTACCATGCTGTCTTTGTGATCACAGCTTTGTAGTACAGCTCGAAATCCGGCATCATGATGCCCCCAGCTTTGTTTTTGTAGTCTTTTTATCTTACAAAATTTAGTGAAGTTTTCCAGTTGAAGGCCTGGGGTATATTGCTTCAGAGAATTTTATTAACCTTTGGGTATTTTTGTGTTCACTAAACACTCTTATTAATGATACCCTTTGTCTATAGGAAAATCCACTGCTGGAAATTTTCTTGTTAATCCCCTTGAGCCAAAAAATGCAGAAAAGCTCCAAGTGAAGATTGCTGATCTTGGAAATGCGTGTTGGGTGGTAAGTTAAACTTGCCTTAGTGCTGTGTTTTGAAGTGACTAGGAATGCATGAAAATTTGAACTTTAATGTGTGAAGGAAGAAAACATCTGCGGGTCTATACCCAGATTGCCAGTTAACATTTTAGTGACTATTTTTTCACGTTTTTCTTAATCTTCCATTATAGGAAAGTTCAAATATACTTACAAAGGTAGAGAGAGTAGTATAATAAAGCAGCCCCCACTCCCACTCCAGGTACCTATCACTCAGATTCAGTAATGTTAACTCCTGGCCAGTCTTGTTTCATCTGTATCCTAATTCACTTTCATGCTCAACGATGCTTATGTTCATACTTCCCCGTTATTTTCAAAGTTGGAATCTGACTTACTGATTGTGACCTTTTATCTCATTTAACATATTTTGGACACTTTCTTTATCAACCAGAAATTTATATCAAATTCAGTTGGTTATGTAGTATTCTCTAATGTACTTAGTTTTTACACATTTTTGATAGCTCTTTGTGATAGCATCTTTACTCATGAATCTTTGTGTGGTTGTCCTTAGGACATGACCTAAACATAGAATTCCTAAGTCAAAAGTTGGGTGCTTTTTTAAAAATGGATTTTTGTTGTATAGTGTCCTGTTAATACTGTTGTTTACCTAGTTAAGAATTTGGGGGAGGGCATTGTTTTTAATGGACACCTCAGAAATCTACAGTAGAATGATTTGCACAAATGAACTACTCGGAGTCATATACTTTGTAAACAGGAATGTTGAAGATTGCTGAAGCAAAAACTGTGCATTATTTAAAATCCACTTTAATAGGTTTTACATTTATTTTTATACTTCAAATTCTCTATTCCGTATGGCATCCTGTACCTAATGATTCATACCCTAGAAGGATCTCACTTCTAGGATATTGCGATAACCTTTTAGAAAAAAATGAAGTCAGAGCTTATACTGACTGGTAGGAAAGGGGAAAAACTTTTCAAGTAATTAGAATTACTCCACCATACCACAATCTGGTCTGGGCCAGCCAGTCTTCACCTGGATGAGTGCAGTAGCCTACTCACTCTCTCCCTTCAGCTGCCCGTGCCCCCTACAGACTGTTGTCAACACAGCTATCGGAGTGATCCTTTTAAATGTGAGTTGCAGTGACCTCCCTCAAAATGAACGCCGAAGTCTTGACCATGTCTCACACACCACCAAGCAAATGGTGTCCTCCTTCTGCCTGGATTTCTTTTCAAGATAATGTGTACAACTCACTCATTTTCTTCAAGTACCTATTCGGCTGTCATTAGGGAGATCTTCCCCTGAACACCTAAAATAATTAGCAAACCACCATTCTCCAAACCCATACACCTTTATTATACTCATTCATGTATTGTCTCTGTCTTCCTCTCCCCCCTCAATTTTTTTTCTCCATAGCACTTACCACACACACAGTCTGATACTATATGGTTGTTTCCTTACTATCCCTTTCCCTAAATGTATGTCCCATCACAACAGATTTTTTTGTTCACTGCTGTATCCACAGTACTTAGAACAGAACCTGGTACCTAGGAGGTGCTCAATAAATATTTAAGTAAATGAATTGTGAGAAGCACATTGGCTCTGTCACAGATATCACATGGTACAAACATCAGCTGCTTCAAGCTTCTGGGCCTTTGTGTTTAGAACACCTTCCTCCATTATTTTCTTACCCAATTAGCACACTTCTTTATTCTGCTGCGACTTTTCACATCACTTTTACTACCACAATTACTCTCTTTTTTTTTTTTAAAGATTTTATTTATTTGACAGAGATAGAGACAGCCAGCGAGAGAGGGAACACAAGCAGGGGGAGTGGGAGAGGAAGAAGCAGGCTCATAGCGGAGGAGCCTGATGTGGGGCTCGATCCCATAATGCCGGGATCACGCCCTGAGCCAAAGGCAGACACTTAACCGCTGTGCCACCCAGGCGCCCCAACTCTCTCTTTTTTTGTCTACGTGTCTCTTCTCTTTTTAAAAAATGTGTCCCTATGCTAAATGTGTCCCTATACTTTCCCTTCTTTTCATTCATTTACTCCTTCAGCAAATATATTGGCACATGCTCTGACCTTGGTACTAGGACACAGTGTGAACTAGACATCAGTGTCTTGTCCTGCTGGATCCTAGTCAGATGCCACATCTTACTGATCTCTGCAACAGAGCAGCATCTGGCCTTCAGTAATGGAATTGGATATGATTTTCAGATTGCTTGATTTTTTAAAATACTATATACTTATCTTTATGTATGTATATAGTTTGATTCAAAAATCTGTCCCCTCCCTTTGCCAGTTTTTTACTCCCCACACAACAGTATTTACCTTCATATTGCTAACAAATAACTTGGCTGTACTGCTCCCAATTTTTTTTTTTTTTCAGTTTTAGGCATTATACAGGATTTACGTACCATCACTTCACCCATCCCCCATGTTCCCAATTTAATATAATTTTGGCTAATCATTCCGTGTTTGCATTATTGGGACCCAACACTATCTTGAGCATATCTTGATTCTCTTTCCATTTCTGCCTAACACTGTATTTCATTTGCTTAGTCATCTTTGTACTGTTTATTACTTAATTCAACCCCCCGCTTTCACCCAGTGGCGTAAATATGTATACTTTAATGCATACAGATACCTTGAGTATCCTTTCAGCTTCTTCCTGAAGAGCTCTGTCTGGAACCTGGAGTCTCCTAAACTGTGTTCACCTGTTGGATTTGTCCCGTAGGCCTGCGGCATTACCGCCAATCGGATTTCCTTTCACCATCATCCTGGAGATTATGTTTACTCTTTCTTTATATCCCCTACTTTCTGTCTCTTTGGTCATCTTTCTTGGTTTACTGTAAAATGATTATTTTTTTGTTTTTTGTTTGTGGTTTTTGTTTTGTTTTGTTTTTGAGTATATACAACTTGTAGAAGCTTCCCAAGAAGGGGTGTGTGAGACTGGGAGGGTGCACCTTGCACGTCTGCTAATGTCTCTGTCCTACTTTCACACTCAGTTGGCCGCATGCAAAGTTTTAGGTTGAAAATAATTTTCCTTCAGAATGTTTGTCATTGCTCAATTATCTTCTAGTTCCCTAACTTGTTGCTGCTGAAGACCATTGCCATTCTGATTCTTGATCCGTGTACAAAACCTTTTCCCCTGTGAAAGTCTCTAGGATCGTTATTTCACAGTGCTATGCCTCACTTGGGTCTGTTTTTATCCATCATACTAAGGACTTGGTGTGCCCTTTTTTTTTTTTTTTTTAAGTTTATTTATTTAAGCAATCTCTACACTCAACGTGGGGCTTGAACTCACAACCCCAAGATCAAGAGTCACACGCTCTTCCAACTGAACCAGCCAGGCGCCCCTGGTGTGTGCTTTCAATTTTGAAACTCTGGTTCTTTGGTTTTGATTCTTTCTTTGTTATTTGATTGGATGGTTGGTTGGTTGGGTTTTTCCTTTTCTTATATTTCCTTGGTTTCTATTACCTAGCTCTGAAATCTCATTCCTCAAGTATTAGACAGGTATTATCTTACCTCTCTCCTATTTCTGTCATTTTCTTTTTACTTTATTTTCTGGGAGATTTCTTGACTAGTTATTATAAGCATTATTTTTTCTCATTTCTCCTGTTACATTTTTACTTTTCAAGAGTTCTTTGGTTCTCTGATTATCTCTCAGAGGATATAATTTATTATCCCATTTTTGACATTTTTTTCTTCCTATGTGATGTCTGTTGCCTTCTTTCTGCAGGAAAACATGGGGTTCAACATGCAGTTACATAGTCACTTGACTGCCCTGTTTTCAGAATGATACTCTCCACTCAGTTGTGTGGAGCATCCTCCAGAGACCCTATTTTACCCACTCCAGAGAAAACCTCCAAATGACCTGTCTGGCCAGGGAAGAAGCTGTTAGAGTGCATCATGCCCTGTGTTCTGGAGCCCTGTTTCTTTCAAAGATGTTGTTTTAAGATTTTATTTATTTATTTTAGAGAACTCACTAGAAAGTGCGAGGTGGGGGGAAGGGGAGGAGTGGAGGGAGAGGGACAAGCAGATTCTCCGTTGAGCATGGAGCCTGACCTGGGGCTCCATCTCAGGGTGGTGAGATCGTGATCTGAGCCAAAACGGAGTCAGATGCTTAACTGATTGAGCCACCCAGGCAGGTCCCCTTTAAAAGATGTTTAAAGCAGTGTTTCTGTGTTAAATCCTACCCTCACTTGCAGTGATACCTGATACTGCCAAACCCTGAGCGCTGAGGCAAGGAGTACTATGGTATACGTCCTCGTGCTTCTCAGCTTTCACCAGTGGCATATTCAGTTTTCCTGGATCCACTAAGATGTTTACCAGTGATCTGTTTTTCAACTTGCAAATTTTATTGCTCTAATTTCTTTGTCATTCATTCTCTGTCTTTGTCCGTTTATGCTTTAAAAATTAACACTAAGTTCTTACTAAGGTGGAGTTTTAGGAGTGAGTGGATGTGTGTGTTTGTGTCTGATCCACCTGCTGATTCTTGACCTCATTTATCATTTACAGCATCTTTTTAAGGCAGTAGTGAGGCACAAGGAGTAAAGACAACTCCCTTGAATAGCATATTCTTTGTTCTAAATATATCACTGAAAAGGAGGTCTGGACCCAATTCTAAAGTCCATGTGTGTGTGTGAAGGCTTTCCCACACCAAGCAATTCTTGGACACTAGTCTGAGAATTCAGCTCAATTCTGACATTTTTTACCTGGAGAAAAATGAGAGTCCACAGGTAAAGGGCTCAGTCCCACAAGACCTCTCTCCACTTCAGAGGCCAGTTGCAGGCCCAAGTTACCTTTGCTTCTGACCAACCAGCTCTAAATTGGAGGTTCCAACAACCCCCTCCAATTCAGGATGCCAATCACAAGTCCAGGTTGTTACCTGTACTTCTGACCAACTGGCTATAAATCAGAGATTCCCACAACCCTTTCCTTGGGTTTGATTGATTTGCTAGAATGGCTAACAAAGCTCAGAAAAACCTGTTTACTCACTACATTGCTGATTTATTACAAAGGATATTAAAGGGTACAAATCCATAGCCAGAGAAAGAGATACATAGGGTGAGGTCTCAAAGGAGCTTGTCCTCATGGAGCTTGGGGCCCTCCCCCATGGCATGTGGAAGCATTCTGGTTCCCCAGTGTGGAAGCTTCCCAAACCCCCTCCTTTTGCATTTTTTATGGAGGCTTCATTACATAGGCATAATTGATTAATTCACCGACCATTAGTGAGTATTCAATCTCTAGCCTTTCTTCCCCACCCCACCCCCCCACCCCCCGCCCAAAATCAGAGGGTGGGACTCTGTTCATGGTTAGTTAGTTCCTCTAGCAACCAGCGCCCATTCTTAGGTGCTTTCCAAAAGTCAGCTCATTAACATGAACTCAGTTGTGGTGGAAAGGGGCTTAAGAGTAAGATACCCATTTTACCTTTACAGCTCTGAAGTGTTTTCAGGAACTGAGGACATGAGACCATATATAACAAATATACTCCCTTTTGCTCTTACTGCTCCAGAAACTCCTGGGGCTTAGGGAGTTGTAGCCAAAAAGAGTGGTTAAAGACCAAATGTATAAGAGATGCATTTTGAATGACTTATACACCTGAATAGCTATATATGTCTTATAAATCATAGTATCATAATCACCCGCAGTACATTTCCACTTCAAACTCAGTATCTGAGCCCATTGTTTTCCTGCAAAACCACTTCCCTAAGTCTCTCACTCTCTGTTTTTGTCAGCAGACAGCTAACCCATTAGGCCTCGGCCACTGAGTTCCTTTTGGGTCTTCCTACTGTCTCCCACATGGAGCCGTTGAATTTTTAAATTCTGCTTATTCTGTCTTTGACTGTCCCTGGGTTTACTCTTCCCTCTATTTCTACGACCAGTGTTCAGATTTTCATTACCGGCCACCAACCAGAACATGACTGGAATGGTGTCCTCAGATGTCTTGTCAGTCTCGCTGCAGCACACTGTCCTGTGCTTTAACACACAGTGGTGCCAGGTGAAATGCAGACTCTCTCCTAGCAGTTAAACGCATGTGGCTCTAGCAGATGTCTCTCTGTGCTTTTACTGGTGATGCTCCCTCTACCAGGGTGTACAGGAGTTGCTCTTTTTGATCAGTCATTGGCCCTTTGGAGCTCTGGTCAAAACTGGTTTTCTACCTGAAGCGTTCTCTGCCTAGTATCTCCCCTCCACAAATGTTCTTCCTTGGGGTACCTGGCTGGTTCTTCCTTGGGGTGCCCGGCTGGCTCAGTTGGAGGAAGATGCAACTCTTGATCTTGGAGTCATGAGTTCTCTACATCACACTGGGTGTAGAAATTACTTAAATAAATAAAAAATGATCTTCCTAGGTTTTGAATTCCAGTAGGATTAGAAAATCATCTTTCGGGGCGCCTGGGTGGCGCAGTCGTTAAGCGTCTGCCTTCGGCTCAGGGCGTGATCCTGGCGTTCTGGGATTGAGTCCCACATCAGGCTCCTCCGCTATGAGCCTGCTTCTCCCTCTTCCACTCCCCCTGCTTGTGTTCCCTCTCTCGCTGGCTGTCTCTGTCAAATAAATAAATAAAATCTTTTAAAAAAAAAAATCATCTTTCACACTTTTTTGTTACATGTTTTTTAATATTATCTGGATTTTGTTTTGTGTCTATAACTCATTTTAAGCTTTTTTCTGCAATATTTTTCATTATGGCCAACTTCAAACCTATACTAAAATAGAAGGGAACACGAAACCCTATGTCATTATACTAACATCGCCCAGCGATTATCAACTCATTGCCAGTCTGTTTTCATCTATACCCCCACTCTGCCACCCACTCCAGATTATTTTGAACTACATCCCTGGTATCTTATTTTCATTCCTAAATATGGCTTTCTGAAAGATGATTCTTTCAGGTAACCCTGACACCTGCTACACCTAAAAAGTTGACAGTTCACCAATATTGTTAACTATAGACAAATGACCAACCTAATTTTTGCTTGGGGTAATAGTTTTCCATTTCTTAAAAAGTGATTGTTATTCCCTAATCTGTGTATGTATATTAAGGTGAAACTTATATTTTGCAAAAATAATTTGGAGTGGATGGGGTATGAAAGCAAAGTACTGTTTGGAGCTAATAGCATCAAAATGATACTTTGAGGAAACTAGCTAAATGAAGACTAGTTTGAGGAAAACTTAAGAGATTTATTTTAATCTCCATTTTTTTCATGATTTGTTACTTTTTAGAATAAGTGAATTTTAATGTACTATTTCCTTCTCCATTTACTCAGCACAAACATTTCACTGAAGATATTCAAACAAGGCAGTACCGCTCCTTGGAAGTTCTGCTAGGATCCGGCTATAACACCCCGGCCGACATTTGGAGCACAGCGTGCATGGTAAGGGTTTCCCCTTGACCTTCACTTGTTAAACTTGCTATATGGTCGCTTTTATGTAATCTCAGTAGACCAGCAGATGTGCAAACACGAAAAGAAATTTTTTTGTGATGTACCACTAGCACTCTAAATCTTATGTCTGGAGAGGTAGGAATTCAAAGCTAGTTGAGAACATCTGGCATTCTGTGGCACCTGGGTAGCTCAGTCGGTTAAGTTTCCAACTCTTTGATTTGGGCTCAGGTCATAATCGCAGGGTCGTGAGATCGAGGCCCCACGTTGGGCTCCGTTCTGGGCGTGGAGCCTGCTTGAAATTTTCTGTCTCAAAAACTAAAACATCTAGCATTCCATTTTCTGATGCCAAATTGCTGTTGGTTGAAGGCACCAAACGTTTCTCAGTGTGGGGGTCGGCAGAGGGGATTAAACAACCACTTCTGAGTAGGAGATTACCAGCGCCCGTGCCCTTGCGGCCCTGATCTGTTTTCAGATTAGGGAAACGCCTGGAAACTACGTCATTCTGTATAGTCTGACAGTTCCTCAGACACCTTTGCACCTCAAAAGATGTGAAAGCCCAGTCTTCCAAAGAGTCTTAAATTGCTGCTTTGTCCCCGTCAAACAAGTATTCAAGTAGTCAGATCTGGTTGATATTGAATGGTTTCCCACAAGTAGCCTTTGTCGGAATGTATTATATTGTTTCCTGAAATGGAGTGTACTCTTCAACTTGTAATTGTGTGTTTCTTTACTTGTTTCTGTTCCACAAGGTTGTAAGTGCCATGCTGACAGGAACCATGTCTGTTAGTGTAGCTAAGTGTCTGGTTCAGGGCCTGGCTCATTCTGAGTGGGTGCTTACAGTGCGAGTCCGAAGCTAACTACCCAGAGTTACGGCAGACTTCATGGGTTAAGGACATAGTTTTCCAGAAGCCCCTTCCCTTCGGACACCAGCTGCAAGCTCTGGAGTCCACAAACCACCTGCATTTCTGACCTACTGGCTACAAATTGGGAGGTTCCATTACCCTTTCAGATTCAGTAACTTATTAGAATGACTCACAGAGGGGCGCCTGGATTTCTCAGTCATTAAGCGTCTGCCTTCAGCCCAGGGCATGATCCCAGGGTCCTGAGATCGAGCCCCGCATCGCGCTCTCTGCTCTGCTGGGAGCCTGCTTCTTCCTCTCCCACTCCCCCTGCTTGTGTTCCCTCTCTCACTGACTATCTCTCTCTTTCTGTCAAATAATAAATAAAATCTTTAAAAAAAAAAAAAAAAAGTGACTCACAGAACTTGGGAAAGTGTTAAACTGCTATTGCAGTTTTGTCATAAAAGGCTACATATTAGAACCAGTCAGATGAAAACATGCATGGGGTGAGGCCTAAGGGGTCGCAAAGGTGAAGCTTCTGTGTCTTTAGGACGTATCACTGTCCCAGCACATTAGTGTGTACCACCAGCCAGGGAAGTTCACATGGGCTTCAGGTACCCTGGTTTTTATTGAGGTTTCATCACTTAGGTGTGATTGATAGAATGAATGTTGATCATGTGGTTGAACTCAATCTCCAGTCCCCTTTCCTTCCCTGGAGATTAGGATAACACCGGCTCATAGCCTCAGTCCTAACACAGCAGTTGGGTCTTGTCCAATCAGGGGGCATATCCATCCCTCTTCTTAAAACTGTCTAGGAACCTACCATGAGTCACCTCATTGGTTTAATGATTAGAGGGTAGGGGGACAACGTGAATGATAAAAGTCATCATCACTTGGAAATGCCAAGCTTTTAGAGGCTTCCTCTCAGGAAACAGGAACAAAGACCAAACAAATTCTTTGTTATATAGCAGTACTTAATAAATTTTGATGGGCCATCAAATGAGTAAACTAAACCAGAAACCTATTAAACTGTCATTAACCTATTAACCTGAATAATTAACATTATTCATAGTCAACTTTGGGCAAAACTTGAGGAGCTACAAACTAGAAGCCCCATTTTAGGTCATAGATTTCTTGAGACCCACATTCCTTAAAAACTTTGTTTTCCAGAGGTAATAGAGTTAAAACCATGTTTTTAATACGGCATGACCTAGGAAATCATTGTGTTTTGGCATATCAGTGGTCTGTTAAGATGGTGGACTGTGTGAAATGCAAGGTTTGGCACTGTGTGCACAAGATGAAAGAACATTGGAGTAAAATCTCACTTCTTTCTTGCCATACCTTAAAGCTTTGTATTTTGAGGAATTTGATTTGCTAAAGAAAATAAGTGATAAGAGATACCACCAAGTACAAAATATAACTAGTTTATAGATGACATCTGATTTATTATGATGTTGTTCTTAGTAGTGGGTTAATTGGGGGGGGGAGTAGGTCCTGCTTGCTAATTAGTATATTAATACTAAGGCAAAAAGATAAAAGAGGAATTAACCTTGCCCCCTGTTTGGACCAGCTCACATGTAGGAATTTTCTTGACTAAGGGAGGGAAAGCACTTATCTAACAAGAGACAATATCATGAAAACTTGAACCCCCTTTGTTCCCTTCAGTTTCTCTTATTTTGCTAATAGATGTAGAAATGTTGCTTTCCATTTAGCCATAACCAGAAAGTAAAATAAATCCTGTAATATCAGAAGTGTCTGGAAAGATGGATCATTCTGCATCCAATGCAATTAACTGATGGAAAGATTGGAGCCATTTCTGAGAGAGAAAGAGATTGCCTGCCACCTTAGTGATTGAGACTACAAGTTAGAGGGCAGTTATAAGAAGGGAGTGTTCTTTCTTTCACTTCATAATACAAGGTTTCTTTTCTTTCACTTCTTAATACACTTCTTTCACTTCATAATACAAGGTTTGCCTATGTCTTTTCATGACTTGGTAGCTCTCTTGCATTTTTAGCACTAAATAAGACTGCACCGTCTGAATATATACCAGCACACCGGGATTTCATAACTGATGTTGCTTCTGGTTGTCAGCATGACCTTGACTGTCACAGAACAGGCTCTTTGGTCAGTGTGAGACCAGCACAGGAGTGGCAGTCAGGAACCCTGGATTTCAGGATGGGCTTTCTTGCCTGTCAGTTTTGGTTACAGGTTTCTCATCTATAAAGGGAAGGGTGTTCAACTAAAGTGTTTTGTTTGTAACTAGAGCTTCTCTAGTTTTCACTTCTGACATTGTGATTATTTGGTTTGTGTTTTTCTGCTGTTATCTTATTTACAGAATTGTAACTACTAGCAACTACCATATGTTCCAAAAAATAAAGTTCTCTCAGAGAGCTTGAGGTAACTAGTTATAAGTATCTAGGTAAAAAAATTTAGAAAATATTAAAATCTTAGAAATTTTTGGGGGGTGTCTGGGTGGTTCAGTTGTTAAACGTCTGCCTTCGGCTCAGGGCACGATCGCAGGGTCCTGGGATCGAGCCCCGCATCGGGCTCCCTGCTCTGCTGGGAGCCTGCTTCTTCCTCTCCCACTCCCCCTGGTTGTGTTCCCTCTCTCGCTGGCTGTCTCTCTCTCCGTCAAATAAATAAAATCTTCTAAAAAAAAATTCTTTATTTCTTTGAATTTTAATTTCAGTATTTTTACCAAACTCCCACTATGAGGCTTTGAGAAAATACTGGTTTCAGAAGAGATTAACAAGTTGATGAATGAGCATCACAGTTTGTTTCTGTTCTGCGTTGGGACTATAAGCCTCAAGACAGTTAGAGGGTAGAACGAGTATCCGTTTCAGTTTCATACTGAACTGCTAGAATATAAAACCAGCTAGCTATGCCTGGGGGCTAGTGCCCAGTTCAGGTTATGTAGTTTTGAGAACAGCTGTCCTCTCATGAAACTGCAGAAGCCGACTCTGGCAAGCCACTGAGACCTAAACCTAGGACTGAATTAGAGACTGTGCTCCAGAATCCACCCCACAGTTCCTGAAATTGTCTAGACTGTTGACTTAGTCAAAACCGGCACTTGACTTACAACTGTACTTTTATACCAATATGGTCCTTTATAAAATTGCTGTTACAGTACTCTTTTTAGCCCATTTTTTAATCAGTGAAAATATAGCCCTGTCACTCAGATGCTGTCTTTCCATAATGTTCAGCATGTGTTCTAAAGGAAATCACTTTTTCATACTTCTTAACACTGTTTACAAGAGGTTTTCGTGTGGAAGACATGTGCCTTTCTTTTCCTGGTGGGTGAATGCCAAACCTGCCAGTTACATAAAACACAAATGGCTCTTCACTGCATTTTCACTTCATCTTTTTCTAATTTTTCTATAGACCTAGGAAATGGGGATTCTACTGGAACAGTTTAGGGAGTACTTCCCAAAGCAAAACTTAAAAATGTACTTTTTGCCAAATAATTAAGAGTCATAGGTAGAGAGATGTCTGAGTTTTTTGGTTTGCTTTTGTGTACAGAATCTTAATTTCTTTAAACCATGTGAAATTATAACGTAAGAAAATAAGACCTGCTCTTCTCACGAATAATTTAATAACTTAGAATCACCTTAATATCCACGTGTGGGCCTCTCTAAGCAAAAAGAGAAATTCAAGAGAGCTGAATTGCTGATAGGGGGATGGGATGGCAGAATCCATACGTTGATGTTAACAGTTTTTGCTGTTTTCATGCTCCATTTTACTAAGAAACAGGCGTGGAAGGAAAACTCCTTAGGAATAATCTCAGACATTTATTTAAATGATCATCTGCAGCTTTTTCAAAGAAGAAAAAAATTACTTCATATTGATCCAAATAGTTAGCAGTAAGCTTCCCAAAGCTGCCTTTTTGTTTTGTTTTAATGCTTCCATATGCTCCTCTTTTCTTAGGCCTTTGAACTGGCCACAGGCGACTATTTGTTTGAACCTCATTCAGGGGAAGAGTACACTCGAGATGAAGGTGAGTCTCCCGAGCGAGGATCCGTGCGTGGCCAGCACGGTTTGTTAGTACTGAAGAGTGTAGTCTCTTCAGTGTGCTAAGAATATGTAAATCCCAGAAAAGACAGAAATATAGGATGTTTTATATTAAGTATTAGATACACTAGGTATTTTATAATAGCTATTAAAGAACTATATGAGGATTAGAGAAAAGGCCACAGTTGGTTAAACTAAAACTTGTATTTGCCAGGTGATTTCTGCTAAAACATCTAGTTATCTTCCTTTCTGTATAAATCAGTGATTCATTCTTTACCCACTTTGAATTTACTGTTCATCAACTTGTTACTCAGTTATGCCTGCAACCTCATTTGGAAGTCAGTAATTTTATATGCCAACATACTACGTGAGTGGTGTTTGTGAATGCAGACACTGTATCCTATTTGTCTATATAAATTCTACAATATTTAGCGGGGGTTTTTTTTGTTTTGTTTTTTTGTTTTTTGTTTGTTTGTTTGTTTGTTTTTCCCTTTTTAAAAATGAAAGCCAGGGGCGCCTGGGTGGCTCAGTCGTTGAGTGTCTGCCTTTGGCTCAGGGCGTGATCCCAGAGTCCTGGGATCGAGCCCCACATCAGGCTCCTCCGCTGGGAGCCTGCTTCTCCCTCTCCCACTCCCCCGCCTGTGTTCTCTCTCTCGCTGGCTGTCTCTCCGTCAAATAAATAAATAAAATCTTTTTAAAAAGAAAAAAAATGAAAGCCATACTTTTTTCTTTGTAAATGATACTAACATTTAGAATTCCATTTTAAAACAATGTTAGTGGGTCACCTGGGTGGCTCAGTCTGCTAAGCATCTGCCTTCAGCTCAGGTCATGATCTCAGGGTCCTGGGATCAAGCCTTGCATCGGGCTCCCTGCTCGGCAGGGAGTCTGCTTCTCCTTCTGCCTGCCATTCCCCCTGCTTGTGTTCTCTTACTCTCTCTCTCTCTCTGTCTCTGTCTCTCGGATAAATTTTTAAATCTTTAAAAAAATAAAATAATATAAAACAGTGTTATTGACTTACATTTTGTAATAGCTGATGGGAAAGGCCCAAGCTGTCAGTTGCTCCATCTGAGAGGCTGTGAAAGCACACAACTGAATATGTGATTTTTTTTTTAATCATGGTGGTGTCCAAATAACTTAGATAATAATGTGAATGAAAGAACTATTTAAGAAATGTTTTACCTTATTTATTATACAGTTTCAGAAGGTTTTGTTTTTAGGATTAATGGGGATTACTTTGAGAGCACTAGCAATGTACCCTCCCAGTGTGGAAAATATGTCCTTTATTTTCTGTGCTTTCCTCACTTCATAGGGAGATCAGGCTTTGTGCTCTGTAGAACCAAGAATGCTCTCCATTTCTTAAACCATGGTCCCTTGGGATATTAATAGGCAGTGTTAGCGGGGCCTGCTGATACTGCTAACACAAACTGTTGGGGAAAAGTGACACTAATTCCAATCACCAAATGCCTATTTTAGTGGGTACAGTTTGGACGTATTTTCTATATATAAGCCCTTTTAAGAATATACTGTAATTACTATCTATGTACATACTTAATTTTCCCTAATCTCTGTTTTTTCTTCCGGTTATGAGTTTGGGGCTTTGGACTTTTTTAGAAATGCCCTACTATATCTGTTTGAGCAAATAATTGATTTTTTTTCTCTTTACTTTCCTAGACTCCCTGTAAATAGTGTGTGGTACAGAACACATATCGCAGCTGAATTATACTCTGTAGGGTCTTACACTACCAAACCTGAAAATTGAAATGTGTATAAAAAGTCCCAAGTATGGGGCAAGGGAGAACTGTCTGTTCTAGATATTTAGATCCAAATTTATTTCCTCCCATACCAGTCAGTACTAATAGTCCTTAAACGAAACTTCAAACTACTGCAGTTTGACCCATAAGAGCAGGAAAAAACCAAACCCTTATCCCCCAGCCAGTATGTGCATAGTTTGTTATAAGTCATGGTAGAGCTGGGGCCTACCCACGAAGCATATTTTCTGATGTTTTTGATGTTCTACAGCCCTAAGTCTTGGAATAATACTTGATAATTTTGCCTATCGGGTATATCAGTCCTGTGATTAATTGATAAGCCAGAGATAGACCACTGGAATCCAATGTAAAGTAACACATTCAAGAGAAGAAGATTCCTTACCGTAAGATAAACTGTAGTTTCATTTATACAAAGACAATTATTTGCAGGTTTTGCCTAAAATGGGCAGAAATTTCTTGGCGGCTAAGTCTTGTTAGCAAACCATAAATTCAGTCAAAACTGCCGGAAGGTTGTAGTGACCTAATGAATGTAAAGCTGTTTTTAAATGATAGCACTGCGTCCTTTACTTGAGAAACAGGACCTGAGACCTTCACAAATTCCTAGTGGTGTCTCTGGCGTATTGTTACTCCCCTGTAAGGTAATAGTATCGGAAACGTTATAGTCATCCCTTTTGACCTTAATGATTCTATAACTACAGGATTAAAGTCCTTTATAAAGCACATTTGTGGCTCACAGCCATCACTTTTTAAAATTTCTTCCTCCTCTTAGTTGCTGTCAACTGTAGAGTAAGAAGGTGGTAGAGTTGCCTGTAAATGTGGCTGCTGGCTGGTCGCAGGCTCCCTGGCTGGTGCACACTTCCCTGGCAGCGCTCACAGTCCGTATTCATGCTGTGACAGTTGCAAGGCACTGCTATGATACGGACATCTTTTAGTGACCTACAGAAGTCAAGTAGTTATACTTCAAAATGTCTGTGCCACTTTCTACTTTAAAAGTGTGATTTATTTTAAAACAAACACACAGCTCTGAACTACACATGATAAGGTGTGGGTCCATTTTGAGTCCTTGCTCCTGTTAGCCCTATACCTTCAAGTAGGCCATTTATTCTTTCTGAAGAGGGTTCTGTTTTCTCATAATTAAAATGGGGTATCTATTAATTTTGACCTGTTTTTCGGGGTGATTGTAAAAACTCAATCATATATGAATGCTTTAATTGTCATGAACTTTGTTAAATAAAGTGATATTATTACTACTTGAAGCCCAGAGAAGTATCATAAATAAGTAACAGTGTTTAAAGCATATTGGTACAGTTTTTTACCTTATCTAAAAACCCACCTGAACCTAGATGTGTAGACAAAATAGAAATAAAGATATAGATAAGCCTCCAAACTCTAGAGTGGGACTTGCCAGCTGCTCTCAGGTGACCAACCACCTGAAATAATTCTTGACCTTCCCAGTCTCCCCTGGAGTATCCTTGGTTATATTTGTAGTTACTCTTAAACAGCTAGGCCTGAAAAAGCTATTCATAAAAAAAAACCTCTTCTACAGCTTGTCCTTGATCCTGTTCTTCTTACCCTTCTATTTTAGACCACATTGCGCACATTATAGAGCTGATAGGCAGAATTCCAAGACGCTTTGCCCTCAGTGGGAAATACTCACAGGACTTCTTCAATCGCAGAGGTAGTATTATTAACATGAGTTTTCATCTAGGCCCCAGGGATACAACTTCAGGAAGCAGAGCATTCACACCAAGATTGTTTTTAGTTATCTCTCAAGTCCCACTGGAGTGGGCGCCTGACTTTTTTATGCTTTTCTGGATTCTCCATTAGATGGATAGAGTCCTCTTCCTATTCAGGACAGAAAGCAAGGCTGAAATGCTTTACAAAGAGGTGTGCATGCTACTCTTTCTGCCATTGTCTAGAACTGCATTTGTTACTCCTGTTATGTATGTCTTTTTTTTCCCCTCTCCTGAAATGTTTGAAACATACAGATCACATTGCATTGATCATAGAACTTCTGGGGAAGGTGCCTCGCAAGCTCATTGTGGCAGGAAAATATTCCAAGGAATTTTTCACCAAAAAAGGTAAACTAAATGTGTTTGTTCCCAGACATTAAGGGGGCAAAGTCTTTAAAAATGAGGAGGTGAGTACAGCCGGGTACATGTTCCCAACACCTACGGAAGAATGGTCCTGCCTTGGATGCCGAGCTGTAACAGCAGGGAGGTGAAATAGTGCAGCCAAGAGCAGGGACTAGAGCCTCACTGTCTGGATTCAAATCCCAGCTGCTACCCCAACCTCAGTCTGCTGATTTCTAAATGGGGATTTTAAGCGTTTACTTCACACTAAATAAGTTAACTGTGTCTATAGTACCTGGCACCTAATTGGTTGATTACTCCTACTGTAGTACTTCTGAAAAATGGGCAGATTTTTGCTAGCATTTGATCTAAGAACTGCCTCTAACAAAGGGCAAGTAGTTCAGTTTAAGCTTCCTAAGGACAGGACTACATCTCACTCATCTTGTAGCACAGTGACACCTAATATGGTCACTTCAGCACATCAGTCCTACAAATTAACTTCACCCTTTGCAGTTTTATAAGTTTGTTATCACCAATTGGTGAAAGAAACAAAGATAATACTCTCACCTGAAATTTTTGACTCGATTATATATGTTGGCATAGTTTGTGTATTTCTTATGCATCCCAATAAAATTTAAAAGCTGAAGTTTGAAGACCTGACCTAGGAGGGACTAGAAAACTGGCCATTTTTCCCTGTTTGCCACAGTTCCCTTTTTCCTCATGACCTCTACACTTGACAGCAAGCATCCTCAGAAACATTTCTTAATGTTTCTTTTTGAGAGGAGAATCATGAAGTGCTTCTTAAGAGTTCCTCCTTGTGCTGACCAGTTAATGGCATGTGTATACCGAGTGGCTAATAATCAGGCACTTGCTGCCTACAGAAAGAGACTTCAAATAAGTGTTGTGTAAGTAAAAATGGTTAGGTCAAAGAAGCAAGAATTAGAATGACATTTCAGAATAGTAAAAAGCGTTGATGGAGCTGTATCTGAAAGCTGTGTGGGGTCTGTTGTTTTAGTCTTGTTGCTTGTATACAGGTCTGACATGGTGTTAGCTCCTTATTTTTTAATTACTGCTTTATTTGGAAGCAACATTTACTAGACTATTAAGCCAAAAAATCAAATTGTTCTTGGTATGTGATGATAAACTGTCTTTGAACACCGTATGAGACCATGTTGCACATATCGGCATTTCATAGTCATTTTAGTGAACACCTTGTTCCTGCTAGGCCTACCCAATTTGGGACAAAATATCCTGGAATGGTGGAGCAAACAAGTTAAGATTTTAGGCCCTCACGGAAAATGGGGACACTTCCAAGGAATGTGTTAAAGAAGAGCTTTGTGAATAGAAAGGGATTAGATTCTGATGGCAAAATTTGATTCTTTATAGAGCACCTGGATTAGTTCCTGGATTTCCACAAAAGGATCTTGTCACTTGTCAATGTCGGTCAGTTTCTTTTGTATTATCTTTACCATAGGTGACCTGAAACACATCACGAAACTGAAACCCTGGGGCCTTTTTGAGGTTCTAGTGGAGAAGTACGAGTGGTCTCAGGAAGAGGCAGCTGGCTTCACGGATTTCTTACTGCCCATGTTGGAGCTGATACCCGAGAAGAGAGCCACTGCCGCCGATTGTCTCCGGCACCCTTGGCTCAACTCCTAAGCCCCAGCCCTGCACTGCAGCAGAGACCACATGCTGACCCTCGCCCCTCCCTGCCAAGCATTTCCCTCTTCCCTTTTCAGGGTGAAGCTCTTCCTTCAAGGGTTTCCTAGGTTTTTTGTTGTTTGTTTTTCTTTTCTTTTTTTTTTTTAATCCAACATGTTCATTTGGGTTTGCTTGCTTGACCCTGCGGAGATCCCCCACAGCCATTGGGCATCCTAGGTGAATTTGGCCTTGATTGGGCTCTGCCAAAGACTAATAGACTAAAACGTGAAACAGCCTCTCACTCTGTACCCTTGTCTTTCCATTAAAACACCCTTTAAATTATAAGCATCCTTTTTAAAAAGAGCTGTGAAGATGACGAGCTCATCCTTTTATTCATTGACTCTAAGAGTCAAATTTTCTAGTGCATCTCCTGTTGCCAGCATAAGGATGAGAAGGGGAAAGGGTGTTACTTCTGTGTACAGCAGAGACATTAAACTTCCTGTATCCAGGCTGCATCATCTTCCTGGATTGTTTCTGTTCTCTGTGTTCACATTTTGTCCCGTGACTTTGAAGCTACTATCTTTTTAAATGAGCTGTACTGACACCAAATTTGGATACCATTTTATCACTGTTCAAAGCACTATCGAATTCCTTTCACCCTCCCATAACTCTAAGATCCTTGGATCTTTGGTCTGATTTTTGGTGGAAACAGACATGGAACCATTGACTAGTGATTTCTTCAGAACCAGGTGTTCTGCAAAAACAGTCCTTTCCTGTGTGTCTTCTGTCACCCTAACTGCAGAGTTACTTTGATTGGGTATTTTGGGTTTTGTTGTTTTAATCCCTGGCTGGCACTTTACTCATTGCACTTGAGTTTACTGCCCCATAACTAAAGAATTGAGGCTGACTCCAGAAAGGAGATCTGGGTTTCAGAGATTTCCCATCTAAGAAGAAAATGTCCTAGAATTCCCGGTTCTTTTCCAGTCAGTCCCCTACTTTTATTTACAGCTTTTTCTTTACCTTGTCCAAAATTTAACCTTGAAGCGTTTTTCCTCTGTGGCTTTGCCCTTCTCATTTTCTCAGAGGCTTCAGGTCTTAAATGAAATCCCAGCATAAAAGAGCCAAGGCCAAGGGGAAGGGTGGGGGGATAGCAATTTGGGTTTTGTTTTTGTTTCGTGGGTTTTTTTGTTTTGTTTTGGTTTTTTGTTTTTTTGTTTTTTTTTTTTTTTGGTTGTTTTAAGGTTAGCCATTCTCTGCTGCTATTTCTTTGTATAATGGAAGTTTTAAACTGCAATTTTGAGATAATTGAGATGTCCTTGAGGCTTTTTTTTTTTTTTTTTTTAATGAGAAAAGTCTTTGTGAATCTTACTTTAGAATGGGCCTCTCCTAGACTTGCCCTAGACATTACATATTCCTTGGGTCATATTGAAAAGCAAAAGAGGGGCAGGTTTGGGGTCACAGCCACTTGTTCACACGGACCAAGTGGGCCTTGGGGATTACAGCATTCTGCGGAGGCGGCTCCTGGACTGGTCTACAGAAAGCCGAGGAAGTGCGACTTGCAAAGCTGCCGATGAGACTTTCAGGTAGCCGACTCTCTGTGTGGGAGATTGGAGTCCAGATTCTGCCATTTTTCCACCAACAACAGCAAAGGAAAAAGTGGTGCAATCATGCGATCCATTTAACCCATAAACAGAACCTTGAGTAACCATGGCCAGCCATTCATCGGATCCTTGATTGGGTAGTCCTGAAATCAGACATGTTCCTGTAGAAAGAATTTTAAGTGAGGCTGTCTATGCACCTATCAAGAATAAAGAAAATAGATTGTATCCAACAACGGCAGGGAAAATCCTTCGGCAATTCTAATCCACTTTGGCTTTTCAGCGATATATATTTCTAAAGCAATAGCAGACTAGAACTGAATTCTTGTCTACACTGTAAAATACCAGTTGCGCAATTACAGGAATTCTGGTGACGATATTAAAGTGAAATAACCAAAACACAAAAAGAAGGCCCTATTTTAACAACTGATGTCAGAAGAAATTTTAGTAAGAGAGAACCTATATAACTTCTTTCTGGAAATGTTTTCCCACCAAATAAGGGCTTTTCCCCCTATCATTTAAGGAGCCAGATGAATTAGAAGCCGTAGAAAGAGGCAGCTATAGAATTTGATCTTCCAAGTACCCCCTGTACCTTTATCGAACTTAATCATAATACTGTCAAATTGCCACGATCTCACTAAAGGATTTCTATCGCTGTCAGTTACAACCCCCGATGCATTTTTATTCTTTCTACTGGGTGCATTGTCTGTTTTCTTTATAAATGCAGTACAATAAACAAATTATTTAATAACCTATATGTTTCCAGAGCATTTCTGTACCTTTGTTGCCCAAGTTGGTCTGACCCAGGCTTCAGGATGGAGGGAAGGATTGTTGAATATGCTTTTTTGAACGTCAATATGCAGTGAAGCTGGCTGGCTGGAACACACGCACCACTTTATGACATTGGTAGCTTTGCTTCTGTCTTTTAGATTGAGGGTAGGTGAGATTAACAAAGTACATTTTGGAAAATCTTAGGAAAGTCATTACTCCCTATATCCAGTAGTATTTTCCCAGAATATTTGTGGTATGTCTTTTATCACTCCCCCCCTCAGATTACAATCACAGTCACAGTAGATGCAAAATGCCAGAGATTTGTGAACTCTGCCTAAAGCACTGGCATGACAAGCCCTCTTGTGCACAGGCTTTCATAGATTTGTCTGATTCATTCCTTAGGATAAATTCTTCGAAATGGAATGGCTGGGCCAGAGAGTAAGCACATTTTCATGGCTTGTAGTAGAAGTCAGGTAACTTATGTGGAGAGGAGTTGGGCTGTTTTGCTGTGACCAGCAGCATTTGAATGGGCCTGTTACGACCACACTCGTTTTATCCCCGGTAGCCAGTTTGCCAAAAAACAAGAGCGCCTTGTTTTAATTTGCATATTGGGTGACTAGTGAAGTCAGAAAATCGTTTCATGGGTTTTGTTGGCCATTTGTATTTTTTGGTTATTTGCTACATTGCCAGCTTTCTTTTTGTGTGCTTCCCTATTTATTTGGTAAGGATTTGTTCTGTATTAAAGATAATGCATTTTTGTCATTTTTCCATCATACACTTTTCCAGTTTTTAATTTGCCTTTCATTTTTATTTGTGTTTTTTAGTTTTTTTGTTTTAAGATTTTTATTTATATATTTGACAGACAGCCAGCGAGAGAGGGAACACAAGCAGGGGGAGTGGGAGAGGAAGAAGCAGGCTCCCAGCAGAACCGGGAGCCTGATGTGGGGCTTGATCCCAGAACCCTGGGATCATGCCCTGAGCCGAAGGCAGACGCTTAACGACTGCGCCACCCAGGCGCCCCTATTTGTGTTTTTTAGTGTTATTCATAGAAAGTCCTTCCCCAACCCTGAGCTACATAAATCCTTCTAGTTAATTTAATTGCGACATAATTAAGGCATACGTAGTGTGTTCATATTGTGGTGTTGACCAGGAGAGAATGTAACACATTTAAAAAAGAACCCGGAGGCTCTGGGTGGCTCAGTCGGTTAAGCGTCTGCCTTCAACTCATGTCATGATCCCAGGGTCCTGGGGTCGAGTCCCACATTGAGCTCCCTGCTCAGCGGGGAGTCTGCTTCTCCCTCTCCCTCTGCCTGCCACTCCCTTTGCTTGTGCTCTCTCCCTCTCTCTTTCTGTCAAATAAATAAATCTTTAAACCAAAAATCTTTAAAAATTAAACTGGAATTCATCAGACCAGTATGTTCACCAGACTGACCAGTTTAGGCAGTCTCTCTAAGCCTTATGTTAAATGTATGGACCTAGAACTCGGAAGGTTTTGGAAAACTTAAGTGCTGTCCTAGGAGAGCTTGTATCTAATAAGAATCAGCAAACTGGGGTTTGAGTTAATCCCCCACCCCCTAGGGCCCCTACTTTTCACTCTTCATTTGCCCTGAGTGTCCACGGGGGAACCATTTGCCTGCTCCAGAGAGGCCCAGGTTACAAATGAACTTTATTACTGCCTGTTCTTTTATTTTTGAAGACTGTAGAGTCTTCCAGTTTGCCCTTACGAGGGAAGAGATTTGCTGTTAGATTACTATATCACAGAACTGATGATTTATTGATAATAGAGTCAAAATTATATTTACTCCAGGGGCCCCTGGGTGGCTCAGTCAGTTAAGCATCTGCCTTCGGCTCAGGTCATGATCTCAGGGTCCTGGGATTGAGCCCCATGTTGGGCTCCCTGCTCAGCAGGGAGCCTGCTTCTCCCTCTCCCTCTGCCACTTCCCCTGCTTGTGCTCTTTCAATTTCTGTCAAATAAATACATAAAATTGTTTTTAAAAATTATATTTACTCCAAAAATAAGGCCTAATGACACCAGAGAAGCTTGAATAGTCCTTTGTGTTTTGCTCACCAATTTGGCGCCTTTGGCAAGGCGTTGGTAACTACTAGATCGCTTGCAGTCTTCAGTATATGAAGATTAAATATATATAACTTTTATATATATGAGCCTTGAGACCTGAGGAGGAAGCTTGTTTTTATGTCACTAAAGTCAGGGGGCGGGGGTCTGGTTGGTTGGTTGGTTTAAGATTCTATTGATTTTATGAGCACAAGCAGGCAGAAGGAGAGGGAGAAGCAGGCTCCCCTCTGAGCAGAGAGCCTGATTCAGGGCTTAATCCCAGGACTCTGGGATCATGACCTGAGCCGAAAGCAGACCCCTAAAGGGCTGAGCCAGCCGGGTGCCCCTAAAGTCTTGTTTTTAAAAATTGGAATTTAGAAACTACGTGTATGATACACATTTGTCTTTAAGTCACTGCGCAAATATTAATCCACACGAAGTCCTTGTGGTATCAGATATCCTAGTTAAAAAGCCAGAACATGTGAGATCATTTTAAGTGTTTGGAAGTTTTAATTAAGTTTACGTTAGTATATAGTTGTGTTGCCAGTTGTGCCATTCCTTATGAGGGAGGAGGCTTTTTTATCGTCTTTGGTCCTTAATTCCGATCCAGTTTCTGCGCACCTGAACGCAGTAGCAAGCCTTGCCCTCCAGCCGACAGAACTGGACTGTTGCAGCACGCCAGCTGCCCGCGGCTGGACTGTGCTAGGAGCTGTGCCTTCAGACGCCCTGGTCGCTTTGGAGTTCGTGGACGCAGCGGAAGGCGCCGTTGGTGTGGGCTATTAGTGGGCCCTTGAGTCATCTTGAGGTTACATGAGTTTTGAGGGTTAGGGCCCTTGTTTGATCCTCAGGAAAAAGGACCCCAATGATTCCCAGCTGATACTAACACACTTGTATAATCCCCTCATCTTTTTTTTTTTTAAGATTATTTTTTTGTCAGAGACAGAGCACAAGCAGGGGGAGAAGGAGAAGCAAGCTCCCTGCTGAGCAGGGAGCCCGATGTGGGGCCTGACCCCAGGACCTGGAGATCATGATCTGAGCCACCCAGGCGCCCCTATAATCCCCTCATCTTGAATGTGGGCCGGACTTGGTGACTGTTCTAACAGATTAAGGCAAAAGTGACGGGTGTTACTTCGAGGTTGGGTCACAAAGGGCTGTGGCTGCTGTCTTCTGTGCCCCCTCTCGCTCTGTCTTGGAATTCTGGGGAAGTGAGCTGCCATGTGAGTCGCCTTACGGGGAGGCCCGCAGCCCAACGGCCTGTGAGAAACTGCATCCTGCAGACACCACTGAGCTTGAAGGCAGACCCGACACATGGATTGCAGCCCTGTGAGAAACTTCAAGGAGGAGACACCTAACTCAGCCTTGCCAGACCCCTAACCCACAAAAACTGAAACACTTTAAGCCACTGAGTTCTGTGGGAATGTGTTATGCGTACAGCATAGGTAACTGATACAGGGATGTGAGGCAATGAAAGCATTTAAAGTCTCCTTCCCAGCCACCTGTCAGATACAAATGACTAACCCTCTCTTGACCGTAGCTGCTCAGGCCTAGTCAGCGTTGGTAAAGCGTAGGCATCGCAACCATCCCAACAGCCCGGCCCAAGGCAGAGGCAAGCCAGAAGGGAGAAAGGAATAAGCCAGAAGGAAAAGCCAGAAGGGAGAAAGGAATAAGCCAGAAGGAAAAGCCAGAAGGGAGAAAGGAATAAGGCGGCCTGGTTAGAAGAGTGCTGATTTTATTGATTTTCTACATACTTTCAAAGATGAGATTCCCGCCTTTAGGAATTTATGTCAAAGTAAAACCACCTGAGTTACTAGAGGGGAACCTAAATCAATACAGTGATTGGAGAGGCTGAATTCTGCGTTTCTTAAAGATGAAGCAAAAGGTCATCTGGGTCATCCGACTCAGGCAGATTTGCAGATCCTTCCCCCAGCACCGGGTCGTTGGTAAACCGACTCCGAGTGCTCTGGTGAAATGTGCTGTTCCTGGCAAAAGCAAGGTGCAGGCTGTCGGCAGATGCACCCTAAGTCCCCCAGAAGCTTCTGTGGACCACTATAGTTACTATTTTAGCCAGAGAGCTTTAGAAGGTAGACTTCTAGGAAAGTTAACTTCCTATAAAAAGTAAAATTATGAGACGTAAACAAATATAACTGGAAGAGGCACTAAGCTACAGAATTAGCTGGATTCTGTCATTCATCAGGTTTGCATAAAGTAAGTGCCTGACTGAAATAATTTTATCAACACAAGAAAATATTAATGTGATTATTAAGTCCCATCCCAGTAGTTCCCATTACCAACGACAGGACAGGGTTGGGGTACTCATTCCACTCTCTGGCAGGTTGTCAAGGCATTGGTTAAAAAGCATGTCCTACGGGGCCCCTGGCTGGCTCAGTCGGTACAGCACGGGACTCTCGCCTAGGTTGTGAGTGCAAACCCCATGCTGGGGGTAGAGTTTACTTCAAAGAGAAAAAAAAAAAAAAAAAGCATCCCTTCCAGCCCAGGAATGAGAAACCTACTGTTGGCTGTGTCGGTGCGTGCTCCTGGATCAAGTAACAAGATCCAATACAGTTTCGTTCAGCGTTTCCCTCCTCTCCTCTCGACCGGCACCCACTTTCTCTCTTCACAGAGTGAATGCACAAGACCAGGAAAAAACACCCGTTCGTCGGGTTTATCCGCTGCGATGATCCACGAAACCCGGTTTCTATGCACCATCCCCAGGCAGGGAATGGCCTAAAGACCCTGTTTCTGTCTGGCGTTGGCTACAAGGAGGTATTACCAAAATCCAGTTCCCGTCTGCAGGCAAAAGATGCACCATTTAAAGGGCCAAATAGAAAGTTGTTGTTTTTGCAAGAAATGTAATCCATAACAAACTGCTGGGCGTAAGTAACAAATTTCTCAAGCCGGTGGCCAGTTCTTACTGGGTCAGGGTGGGCACTAAGGGAATGTAATGTTGGGGTCCAAAGGAGAGGAAGTCAGTTTTAGTCTCCTAAGTTTTCAGATCTTGTGTTCACCCAGTCTTTATAGGACTTCCTGATGGATTCAGGGTCTGGTGGCCCGTCCATTCCTTACCCACCCCGATCATCAACAAGAAAAAGTGTGAGCAAGGAGAAACAAAGGACCCCCAAACCTCCCCCCTAGCAACCACCTCTTCCTCAGCTGCCGTTTCAGAGCTGGGTGCCAGTTTCTAGGGTGCCTGCAAACGAACGTTTCCTCAGGCAGGCAGGCTGCGGGAGACTCAGACCTGGAGCCCCGAGACGTGGACTCATGTAGTCCGCTCACTGTACAGAGGAGAGGCCTCCAGAGGGTAAAGTGATCGCTGGGGCCCGTCAGGAGAGTACCGCCCACGTCTCTCTGAATATCTTTGATGTGGGTCACTGCAGTTCTTCCTCTGAAAGCCTTTTGTATACAGTAGGAGGCCCTGTCTCAATGTCAGGTCCTAATCCTAGAGTGAAAGGCTTCAGAACATCAGGTCTGCAGTAGCCAGGGACAGGGAAGCATGGAAGGAACAAGTTTTTATCTCTGAAGAATTCGATTCCTTAATTTTCCGTTGTCAGAGAAACAGATGACCTGTGGTATTAAAAAAAAAAATTGCAAGAGTATAAAATTTGACATTTTTAAAAAGCCAATCAGAACAAAACAACTTCCCCATGTGTGTTCACATACGCTCTCACAGTTTGCTACTCCAAGTGCGACCATTAGGAGAAGCAGGTTAGAAGCAGTGTTTATGGCCCCACTCTACCTGTATCAGCCTACATTTTAATAAGATCCCCAGGTGGATAGTATGCATATTTGAGTTTGAGAATCATCTAGTAAGTATGGGGGGGCAGTGCGAATTTATAATTATTCAGAAAAATGTATCTATCTGGTCAAATATTGGAAGGTACTTTGCAAAAATTAAAATAGTTGAAATGGAGATAATCCCTCCTCCCCACACAAAGTGCCTGGCCCACCGGGGGTCCTCAGTGAACAGCAGCATTTGGAAGGTGATACTATGATGGGCTTCTATTTTTTTCTTTTTAAGTGTTCCTTACTATTCTTGCCAAATCGCGTTTTGGAAACTTAAAAGACAATAAGGAAATTGATACGTTGTGCTTCCTTTCCAACCAGACATTGAAACAGGTTATATCATATTTTTCTTTTTGCCTCGGCTATCAGGAAGCAGAAAGCTAAATTTAATACTCAATACAGTATTTCTATTAGCCTAGCTTTCTGGAATATTTGTTTTCCTCTCCATGACTTTTATTTTTTTATTTTATTAAGTTTTCTACTATGTTTCTTGCAAATCACTTAAAATCTTTCTGAAAATAAAGGCCCCAATTAGAAGGCCGACTTGTAAACAGTCTGTTCTTGTTTGCCAGGCTCCAGAAAAAGATGAGTTTAGGAAACCACCTGCCTGTTTTAAATTATTTCTTCCTGTTCTTTTTCTCCTTCTCAAGACAGAAGTAGAACTAGAGGGTCTCCGATGCTGGCCAGCTCCTGCCAGAGTCCTTGCTCCTCTCCCCAGGCCCTACCGCAGCCCCTACAGCCCAGCCCCCCACCAGCCCTGCAGCCTGATGAGTCAATAAGGAAACAGGGAGGCCACAGCCCTTCCAAAGGCACGCAGACCACCCAACAATGGAATTACTCACCGAACCCCAGCTGCTTCAGACTTCCTCTGCAAGGAAAAAGAGAGCATACTTGTTTACAACAAGCCTTGTTTTCAGGATAATTCCCTGCACACTGCTCTCTCTCCAAAGTAGATCAGATTTCTTTTATTCACTCTCAAGGCTAGTGTTCATCAGCTTGTGATTCCATATTGCATGTGGTGTCCCTTATCAGATGGTAATGTCCAATGAGACTTCTTCCCTCAGTGCTCCCCCCGCCCCTGCCTGAAGGTGTCGGTGGGCGCAGGACTGTTACTGGGTGGGCGGATGGATGATTTAAGAAGCTGGAGAGGGGGGGCGCCTGGGGGGGGCCTGGGAGGCTCAGTCGTTAAGCGTCTGCCTTCGGCTCAGGGCGTGATCCCAGCGTTATGGGATCGAGCCCCACATCAGGCTCCTCCGCTATGAGCCTGCTTCTTCCTCTCCCACTCCCCGTGTTTGTGTTCCTTCTCTCGCTGGCCGTCTCTATCTCTGTCAAATAAATAAATAAAATCTTTAAAAAAAAAAAAAAAGAAGAAGCTTGAGAGCCTGGGAGGACAAAAGAGGGACAGAACTGATATTTATTAATCGCCTGTATAACACGCAGGCACTGGTAGTGCTTTACACACACTGTCTAATCCTTCACACTATCTTTTATTTTTTAATTGAGGTATAATTCACTAACATAAAATTTACTCATTTAAGGTGTGCACCTTGGTGGGTTGTCAGTATAATCACTGGGGTGTGAAACCACCGCTGCTATCCAATGCTAGAACATTTCCATCACCCCAAAAAGAAACCCTATGCCCATTCTCAATCTCTCAAGTTCCCCCTCTTTACAGCTCCAGGCAACTACTAAAATCTACATTCTGTCTCTATGGACTTGCCTATTCTGAACATTTTATATAATCGGGATCATACAACCTACGGTCTTTTGTTCATGGCTCCTCTCACATCTTCAGGGTTCCTCCACATGGTAGCAACTATCAGGACTTCATTCCTTGTTAGAGCGGGATGGTACTGCTCTGTATGGACGTGCACATATCATCTCTCCACCTCATCAGTGTGATGCACATTTGGGCTGTTTCCACTTTTTGCCTATTATGCTGCTATGAACATTTGTATACGAGTTGTTGTGCAAACATGTTTTCAATTTTCTTGCATACATATCTAGGAATAAATTGCTGAGCCACGCGCTAAATCTATGCTTAACCATTGGAGGAACTGCCCTTCTGTTTTCCACAACAACTACACAATTTTGCATTTTCACTAGCAGCGTATGAGAGTTCCAAGTTCTCCACACGCTCACCAACACCTGTTGTTCATCGTTTTTTATTTATCCTAGTGGCTGGGTTATAATAGCTCACTGTGGTTTTGATTTGCATTTTCCTAATGACTATTGACATGACTATCTTTTTTTTTTTTTAAAGATTTTATTTATTTATTCGACAGAGATAGAGGCAGCCAGCGAGAGAGGGAACACAAGCAGGGGGAGTGGGAGAGGGAGAAGCAGGCTCATAGCAGAAGAGCCTGATGTGGGGCTCGATCCCAGAACGCCGGGATCACGCCTTGAGCCGAAGGCTTATTGGCTTATTGGCCAGTTGGATGTCTGCCTTGGAGAAATGTCTATTCAAATCCTTTGCCCAGGGGTAGCGTGGGTGGCTCAGTCAGTTAAGTGTCTGCCTTCGACTTGGGGCGCGATCCAGGGGTCCTGGGATGGAGCCCTGCATCAGATTCCTTGCTCAGTGGGAAGCCTGCTTCTCCCTCCCCCTCTGCTTGCTGCTCCCCCTGCTTGTGCTCTCTGTCAAATAAATAAATAAAATCTTAAAAAAAAAATCCTTTGGCCACTTTAAAAATTGAGTTATCTATATTTTTATTTGTCAAGTTGTAGGAGTTCTTAATATATTCTGGATACTAGAATCATGATTTGCAAATATTTTCTCCCAATCTTTGCATTGTCTTTTCACTTTCTTGTTGGTGTCCTTTGAAACACAGAAGTTTTTATTTTTTATGAAATCTAATTTTTATATATTTTTCCTTTGGTTGCTTGTGTATTAGGCATCCCATCTGAGAAACTTCTGCCTAATCCAAAGTCATAAAGATTTATACCTAGGCTTTCTTCTAAGATTTTTATAATTTCACATCTTACATTTAGGTCTGTAATCCATTTTGAGTTAATTTTTGTACATGATGTGAGGTGAGTAATCCAACTTCATTCTTTTGCAAGTAGATATCTGGTTGTCCCAGCACCATTTATTGAAAAGACTATTCTTTCCCTCTACTTGTTGAAAATCAATTTGCCAGGGGCGCCTGGATGTCTCAGTCGGTTGAGCGTCCGCCTTCAGCTCAGGTCGTGGTCCCGGAGTCCTGGGATCGAGCCCCACGTCCATCATCCATCAGGCTCCCCACTCAACGGAGAGCCTGCTTGTCCCTCTCCCTCTGCCCTTCCCCCTCACTCGTGCTCTCTCTCTCTCTTTTTCTCAAAATAAATGAATAAAATCTTTAAAAAAAATAAAGGAAATCATTTTGCCATAGATGTTTGGCTTTATTTCTGGACTCTCAATTTTATTCCATTGCTCTGTATGTCTGTCCTCGTGCCAGTACCACGCCATCTTGATTACTGGAGCTCTGTAGTAAGTTTCAAATCAGGATGTGAGTGCTTCAATTTTGTTCTTCTTCATGATTGTTCTGGCTATTCTGGGTCCCTTGCATTTCTGTATGAATTTTAGAATCAGTTTGTCAATCTCTGCAAAAAGCCAACTGGGATTTTGATAGGGATTGCACTGGATCTGCAGGTCAGTTTGGGGAGCACTGCCATCTTCATATATTAAGTTTTCTGATCAATGAATATGGATGTCCATCTATTTAGGCCTTTAATAGCTTTCAACAATGTTTTTTTCATTTTCATGTACAAATCTTACACTTTTGTTAAATTTATTTCTACGTATTTTATTCTTTTGGATGCTATTGTAAATGAAATTGTTTTCCTAATGTCATTTTCAGATTGTTCAGTGCTGGTGTGTTCAAATGCAGTAAATGGTTGTACGCTGCTTCTACCCTGCGACCTTGCCGGTGTTGTATGTTAGCTGTAGTAGTTTTTAGTGGACTATTGAGGACTTTCCGTATCCAAAGTCATGTCATCTGCCAATAGAGATAGTTGTACTTCTTCCTCTCCAGACTGGATTTCTTTTCCTTCTTTTTCTTGCCTAATCACCCTGGCTGTAACCTCCAGAACAGTCTTGGGCAGCAGTGACAAGAGCAGAGATCCTTATCTTCTCGCTGTTCACGAGTTTTTGAAGTAGGTATTTTTTACAAATGAGGAGAAACCTGCCACCTATCTCCATAAAAATGAGGCTCAGATGAGGAAACTGAGACTCAGAGAAGTTGAGTAATCTCTGCAAGGTCACGGCCAGATAACAGTGGAGCCCAAATTTTATTTTTTTAGATTTTTATTTAAATTCAGTTAACATAGAATGTATTATTGATTTCAGTGGTAGAGGTCAGTGACTCATCAGTCTTATATAACACCCAGTGCTCATTACATCACGTGCCCTCCTTAATGCCCATCACCCAGTTACCCCATCCCCCCACCCACCTCCCCTCCAGCAACCCTCAGTTTGTTTCCTATGCTTAAGAGTCTTACGGTTTGTCAGAGCCCAAATTTTAAACCCAGTTCTGACTCCAAAGCCCACGCTCATTCTCCTCTGCCTCCTTAACCCTTCAGGAGTGGATCAACAACCATGTGCTTGTGCAAGGTTTCATTTCTGCTACCATTGTTTCGTTCATGCCACACAATCATAGAGGTGGCAGAGCAGGAATTGGTGTCCCCCTTTTTACCTTGAAGAAAGTGACTTCGAAGAACTGGGACTCAACCTCTGCTTTCCTGACCCAATTCTGTGCTTTGACAGAGGCAATAACTACTTCACTGTGTAGTTAAATATATTCAGAAAGGTTATGTGGGTGTTTTCTAACAAGTAATAAACAAAAAGGATGAACTAAATCCTGCATGATAGTGAAGGAACTAAAATATGGAGAGAAAAAATCTGAAAAGATTGAAGACAGGCTCATGAGATACGAAAGGAGAAGGACAAGGAAGGAGAGGACAGCCAACTGACATGTTTATTTGTAAAGAAAAGTGTCAAAGGGGCAAAACCATCTCTTCATAAGAAAGTACTTTAAAGAATTATGTAGGGGCGCCTGGGTGGCTCAGTCAGTTAAGTGTCTGACTCTCGATCTCAGCTCAGGTCTTTTTTTTTTTTTAAAGACTTTATTTATTTATTCGACAGAGATAGAGACAGCCAGCGAGAGAGGGAACACAAGCAGGGGGAGTGGGAGAGGAAGAAGCAGGCTCATAGCAGAAGAGCCTGATGTGGGGCTCGATCCCAGAATGCCGGGATCACGCCCTGAGCCGAAGGCAGACGCTTAACCGCTGTGCCACCCAGGCGCCCCTCAGCTCAGGTCTTGATCTCAGGGTCGAGACCTTTGGGCTCCATGCATGTAGCCTGCTGAATGAATGAGTGAATGCATGAATAAAGTCAATAAAATTTCTTGCCAGCTGAAAGAATCCCTTCTGGAAAGGAAAGAATGCAAATGAGTAATGTAAAAATATTCTCTGCATGTGTCCAGACAGATTTAAGGTTGGCCCTGCCTTGAGGCTGAGAGCTGAACAAAATGCTCCAGCAGCTCCTGCTGAAGCCTCCCTGAGAAACCCTCGCTGGAGAAAATGCTGGATGTGCAAATTGCTGCCGGACTCCCCCACCTCCAACCTGCCCTCACAGGGTTGCTGTGAAGATTAAAGAAAAATGGCTCCTGTGAACAAAACTTACATCACTCCTGCACGTGGAAAAGGCTCAGTAAATACTAGTTCCATTTCCCTTCCCTTTATGGGGTTTGCAAGGGACCCAGGCCTTAAGTGTTCCCAGAACCTAGAAGCTATAGGCTTCCTCCTGCAATGGAAAGATACCTCTCTCCTCTCCTCCCTGACCCAGCTCATTCTAGTAATTTGCTTTTCATCTTTAACCACATAACTTAGGTATGTGAGTCACCTTCTTCTACCCCCAAGGAAGGGCGAGAGTTTGATTACTTCCTTATGGAGAAGTGGGCCCTGGGCTGAGCCAGAATTATGGGTCCTCCTTGCCACCACCTTTTTGTGTACCTCTGGGTG
This sequence comes from Ursus arctos, assembly GCF_023065955.2. Lineage (NCBI taxonomy): Eukaryota > Metazoa > Chordata > Mammalia > Carnivora > Ursidae > Ursus > Ursus arctos. Next base: position 30,877,180 of record NW_026622997.1, on the reverse strand, counting down.
GGTCTGCCTCCCGGGCTTCAAGTTCCTTATCTGGGAAGGGTCCTTGATCGTGGGGAGCAAGGGGGTTTGCCTCTTTCTTCTACTTCAGGTCAATGGGGTGAAGACAACTATGGGGAAAGGAGACTGGAGAGGTCCCTGAGGTGCAACAGGCCCCTCACAGTGGCCACCTGCTGGGTGTAGGCATTTTGGGATTCGCAAGGGTGTGAGACAGGAACTTGCCCTATGACAAGGAGATAAAATTTATGCCCGGAAAAAGCCCCTTAACACAAGGGAAGCGCCTAATGAGAGACAGGAGCAGAAAGTACCGTAGGAGGAAGAAAGGTCAATGGGAAACAGAAAAGGCTGAAGGGTGTGCCTGGCTTTCGGTCAGCTACAACTGACTCTTACGACTCAGGGATAGGATCTGGGCCGCAGGAAATTAAAACAGGATGGCATGCAGAGAACCCCAAAACTCTCACCCCAACTCAAGGAAGCGCCCACCATCTGCACTCCAGGAGCTGTCACGTCTGCCCCCTAACCTGCCTTTCTCCTCCTGCCCCAACAATCAGCCCCTCTGCTAACCTGTTGTTTCTCTCTCCACCAAGCAAACTTCCCGTGAACCTGCAGACCCAGCCTCAGTGCCACCTTCTACAGGAGGCCACCCCCAGCTCCCCAGGCTGGATCGGGGTTCTCTCCCCTGTAGACCCTGACAGGACTGGGGGTGTGGGGGAGGCAGGAGGACACCCTTCTACCACAGACAGCCTCTGTCATTACCTCGTCACCTGCTGGCTTGCAAACCCCCACTGGCCTTGGCCTCTGGAATAAGGGCTGTCTCTTATTGGTCTTGGTGTCCCCAACCCCTGGCCAGGAACCAATCCTCTGGTGACTGGCTGAGAGGAAGCCCCACCTCCCTGGGGGATAGTGAGTTACCTTTTCCATCTGCCTTGTAGTCATCAGGGAGGAGCTTGTCCTGCCGGTAGCCCAGCACGAAGGCCAGGAAGGAGAGGATGAGGGCGTCTCCGATGCTGAGGATGGCCAGCATGAAGGCCCAGCGGATGGTGCACTGACCCAGTGTGTACTTGCCCGTCTGCTCCCCACACATGCGCCGCACCTCACTTGAGTCCCAACCATCTGGGTAGACCAGGCAGCCAATCATCAGGCCTGTGGCTGAGGGGGTAGGAGGGGGTGCGATGGTGTCAGGTTGGGTGTGCTCAGCCTGCTACCTCCCACCCTGCACTGCTGCCGTCTTGTTACCTTCCTTCTCTTTGTGTCAACAGCCTTGACAGGTATGGGGCAGCTCCTACCCCCCCCCATTCTTATAGAATCCAGGGGAGAAAATTGAGGATCCAAATGCTAAAAAGACTTGCCCTTGGTCAGGGGTAGAGGCAGAAAGCGGAGCTCCTCAGCCCAGGGAAGATTCTGCCATGGCACCAGGTGGTCCTACCAGGCCCTCAGCCATGCCCCCCACTTTGGACTTGATAAGGCACTGCCACCCTGGCCTCAGATCCCTCCAAAATCTGGTCCCAGCCCAGAGAAATCATCACTCCTAAGATGTACATTTGTTCATACTCCAATATCTTTGAAATAAGTATAATAAGAAAGCTTCAGGCTGTGGTTGGAGTAGAAGTATTTTTCCTGGGCACCTGGGTGACTCAGTTAAGCATCCGACTCTTGATATCAGCTCAGGTCTTAATCTCAGGGTCATGAGTTCAAGCCCCGCATTGGGCTACTTAAAAAAAAGAAAAAGTATTTTTCCTTTTTACAGCACATAGAATAATGGCACGCCCTACAACTTGGCACCTTAGATTTAATGAATCCACAAAGTTTTCCAGCCCCACCTCTGGCGGCTTCCTTCACGACCCTTGCATTCAAGCAAATAGGTCTCTTCATCCTGACCCAGCACAGGTCAGCGCAGTTGCTCACACTTCCCTGAATTTAAGAATCCCTAGTATTTATTTAAAATGCTGATTTCCAGGCCAGGGTTGGGCTCAGGAATCTCTGCTTTCAAAAGCATTCTTTCCGGTAATTCAATTGGAAAAGCTAGGAAACACTAGCACAGTCTGCCTGGATTTCAAGCCCAGCTCTTTGCTAACTAGCTGTGTGGGTCAGAGCAAGCCACTTTAGCTTTTTTGGCCTCAGTTTCCTCATCTATAAGGTGGGGGTATGAATAGTTCCTCTTGTTTGGGTTGTAGTGAGGTTTAAATGGTTAATACCGGAAAAGTGCCTGGCACATACTTAGTACTTCATGAGTGTTAGCTATGATTATCCCATCCTGCGCTTTCATTGACTTAGTATTTACAGCCAAAAATGTCATTTTCTCTACCTTCTCCTCACTTCTCCCATGCCCTCCCACCCATGACCACTCCACCTTAGCTGCATAGATAGGTGACATAATCCTGGAACGCGACCAAGGCGACCCCAAGGACAATCACCATGTAGGCAGGGGGCGCCTTCCATTATCTGTGCCACTTTCCCATCCCTCACCCTCCTTCCACAGGCCCAGAGGCTCTTTAGTTCCAAGGCTCTGCCCTACTCAGGAGCACCTGAGAAGCACCTCACAAGACCCAGTTACCTACCTTGGGCTCAGCTTGCACTTGCAAGGAAGGTCAGCAGATCAAATGAATGCATAGAAAGTATAAAGATCAGGATCCCACCTCCCCACCTAAATGTATCAACTCTCCTTTCATTTTATACAGGACAAACTTACTTATATAGTTCTCTTATGGGTCACAAAATATTTCATGTACCATTTTCCCCCTTTTTCCTTACAACAGTTCCATGAAGTAGGCCATGTTTTAATCTCCCATTTTACATAGAAAATTGAGGTTTCAGAGAAACCAAGTGAATTGCCCAGTCATCCAACTATAGCAGAGCCAGTACCTGAACTCATGGCTCCTGACCTTTTTGAGCTCAAAGTTAATTCCCTCAACTCCCAGACACACCTCTCCAAGGAGCTGAATGTATTTGGTGCCAACATTTCAGACTTAGTGACAAAATGAGAAGTGTTTCAGGAAGATACTTAAGGGAGGGGAGCAAGAACCCTCCTAGAGTTCTTTGGTAAAACCTATGGCCTTCCCCAGTTGGTGTAAGACAAGTGCTTCGCGCCTTAACTGTGGTGGGGGAAGGGAACAGTTCAATGTGGAAAGGAGCTGCCCTTCTGGACTTTCCATTCTCTCCATCTCCTCCCCTTGGCCCCATTCTCCTTCCATAGCATCTCTGGAAAATAGCCCAGGGCCTCTAACCTGGAAGCAGGTTGTTACTACAGGTGTCATGGCCCTCTGTGAGCACCTGACCCAAGCTCCTGGGCACAGTGGAGGTCAACCCCATTTATAGTGTCTCAGAGCTCCAACAGGAGGCCAACACGGTATTCTCAGGCAAGTTTACTTACCCTTTCTGACTTCCAGTCTCTCATCTGTAAAACAAGGATAATAATGCCTGACTCATAGCAGACTTATGAGGATTAAGTGTGGTCAGGTAGAGAAAACCCTCACCGAGACATCTGGTTCATGGTAAGCAGCCAGATACTGTCAGTTGTTGCTATATTATTGGCATTAAAGTCAAACGGAAGCAACCTCAGTGGATGTGGATGTCATTAGAGGTGTCCACAAGTATTTCAGGCACATAGTAGGATTATACTTCCTTGCTCTCCTCTTTTCAAGTTAGGCAAGGCCATAAGACTTCCCTTAGACAACAAAATGTGAGTGGAAATGTGTGCATTTCCAGGCCAGAGCATTTAACTGCTAGGGAGAGACCTTCCAGAGCTCCCTTTAGTTCTGCAATGATGACAGCCAGATGACAGCTGATGCTCCATCAGCCAAGGTTTTAGGAGAGAACAGTGAGAGCAGAGCCCCCAGCTGATCCTCAATGAGCATGTACCACAAGCAAAAAATAAAGCTTTGTTTTAAGCCACTAAGATTTGGGAGTTATTTGTCACGCCACCCATCCTGACTGATAAAGTTGCTTTTGTATTTTTCACGTTTACTGAGCACCTACACTCAGAAGGTGTTTTACGTGCATTAGACATCCTATCCTCACCAGAACCTTGTGATAGGAAGTACTGTTGCTACATTCTACAGATGAGGTTACCAAGACTCAGAGAGACAAGCAACTTGCCCCACCTGCGTTTCTAGGAGCTGGAACCATGCACAGCTTACACCTGGCATCCAGAAGCTCGATTACCATTGTTAAACTACAGCCCCACACTGCCCCAGTCATTGATCCTCTTTCCTTTCTCCTGCTCCCATCCCTGGTTTCAGGCTTCTTGGCATGGTTAAACTAATTGGTTTAGGCATCTTCAAATGGACACATGTCCCAGCTGCTGTCTGCAGAGCACATGGCCCTCTTCATCCCTCCCTTTGTCTCATCTTCCATTCCCCTACACTAAAGGATGGAACATGACACCACCTTCACTCTCCCCCAACATAAATGTTTCATAGGATGGCATCTGGCCACCTCTACTCTCAATGTCGCCAGCTTCCTGACCTGGGATCTGCTGATGCCTCCCTGACCCAGGCCTTCCCAAGCACTGCCTGTTCAGCAAACAGCACCTGTTGCAGGATGTTATGGGAGGGAGCAGTGTAGAGAATGAGAGGAATGGTTGTGTTTCCAGCATTCCATAGCTCTGATATGGAGGACCAGCTGGTAAGCATGCCAGGGTCCATTCTACTCCTCTTTGTCACAAAACTGCTAAATCTTCATTCCCTCTCCTTCTCCCCACTGCCCACCAAGATTTACCTCACCCCTGCCCCAGCCTCTTCCTCAACATACAGAGAGACCAGAGGAGAGGGCGATGGTAGATGGATTGGGGAGGCAGCTCTGGAGCCAGGTGGATAGGCTGAGTACAAGATTTTGAATCAAAGGTTGTGTCCATCACTACCTGTGCTAAAAGACAAGTTACCCACTAAGAGCTTTATGTATAAAATAAGAGAAGTATCTCCCTCACTAAGGTAGAGATGGGGGCCCTCCAAGATGATATATATGAAAGTGCTTTGTAAGTCATACTTATGTAAATGCATGACTCAATAAAAATGTCTTTGAAATATATCTAGTTTCTTGGAACACATTGCCTTAATTCCCCTTGGTCCTTAGTTGCTAGTTGATCTGCCATAGCCTTGATCAAGTCCTTTCCTCTTTTTCAGTCCCAGATTCCTCATCTGTAGTTGGGGGTGGGGGGTACCTACAGCTCTCTGGGTCCCCCTCCAACTCTGACAGAGCATTGAGTCTATGTGTTTGGTTGTCTGGGATTCTGATCTCTGCTCCATTCCCCCTGTTATGGATAATACTGCTTCTCCTTCTAACCAATGATGTAGAGATGGTTTTCTCTCTAGTCTGCAGCCCTAGCACTGCTCCTGGACATGTTCTAGTACGGGCAGCCTGTGCATGGTCCTTGGAGTAGGACGGGAGCAAGGGCTGCAGGACAAGGCTTTAGAGAACAGGACCAGCTGGCTCAAGGACTGAGAGGTCTGCCTGGGCCCGGAGCAAGAAAAAGGGGCAGGGAAGGCCTTGCTTCTGGGCACCATAAGTAGCCACCTACCCCACATAGTTTTAAAAGACCCTAGCCACCACCCTACTCCCCCATCACAAAATATCACTCCCATTTATTGCCTCAAGTATGGAAACCTATAACTAGGGAACAAAAACTTTCACTCCACCATGAAAGAGGGAACTTAAATGCAAGTTTCTATGGGAAAGGTCACAGCATAACACTCCAAATCAATGACTGACCTTAGAATCTCCCTGAGAGCAATTTTGGGTGGGAGGGAAGGAGTGAGGGCAGGGATCTGTGGATCCTTAAAGGAGAAAGAACAAATGCCCAGAAGTGGGAGATGGAGACATCTAGGATGTACTTGACTATTTTGCCCCGGGTTGGGGCCTATTCCCACATGGAAAACAATGGAAGCTTCCTTCTTTTTCCTTCCCAGAGCAACAACAACCAGCTCCCAGGTGGCCTGGGAGTCAGGACACCTTCTATCAACTAGTTGTGTGCTCCTGGGCAAGTCACTTCCCCTTTCTGGACCTCAGTTTCCATCTGCAAGATGAGGGGGTTGAACAATTTGATCTCAACAATCCTTTCGGTCTCAGCCATTCTAAAATTCTCTACTCCTCAGAAGCTTTTGCAGAGCACTGAGTAGGCCTGGGCTAAAGGAGAACAGCTGAGGGGCACTTGGCTGGCTCAGTTGGTGGAGCATATAACTCTTTATTTTGGGGTTGTGAGTTCAAGCCCCTTGTTGGGAGTAGAGATTACTTAAAAAAATTAAATCTTTGAAAAATAAAATAAAATAAACGTAAAGGAGAACAGCTGTGTAGGAAACCCAGAGCCTCCACAGAGGGTAAAATTGTGCAGCTTCCCTGTGGTCTGGGTTGGGGTGGGGCCAGGCGGGGGGTTCTGCTTGTTCTCCCATTAACCCTGCTCACCTGCAGCTAGCTGCATCCACGCGCAGATCTTGTAGACAGTGGCCGTGTTGCAGACGAAGAAGAGGCTGAAGCAGATGATGGAGCCAATGATGAGGAACATGGCCAAGGCCACAAAAAACATAGCAGTCTTGAAGGCTCTAGAGGGAATAGAAGAGAAGTCCAACGGGCCACCCTTGCAGATGAGTTCAGAGGACAGCACGTTGCCCACGCAGTAGGAAAAAAGGCCAAAGTAGCCTGCCTGGGGTGTGTTAACGCTGTCGCCGATCCAGTAGGGCTGGATGAAGAGGGCCATGACCAGCACGGAGAAGCAGATGGTGAGCGTGCCCCACATCACACCCACAGCCCTCGAGTTGCGCACATAGTTGGTATGGTAGATCTTGGCTGCCTCCTGGGCAGGCAGCAACTTCACCATGGTGAGGAGGTAGGCCCCGGGCTGGGATCCGGTGGGCTGTAAGCCAGTGGCTTTGCAGACAGAGGCCTAGGGATGGGTCACTCCTTAGCCGGGTGTACAAGATGAGGTCCCTCCAAGGAAGAAGAAAGAGGATATAAGACAAGGAAGACAACCTTGGTTTCTTCAGGGGAAGCTTGTCCAGATGCCTTTGTCCGCTCTAGCCAGGCTGTCTCCGGTCTCCTGCCTCCTCTCCAGCCTGCCCTCCAGCCTGCCAGGGTCTCAGGCCTACTGGCGCCGCCCTGCCCTTCCCCCCTTTCCAGCTCAGAGCTCCAGAGAGCTCCGCCTCTTCGCCGCCGGCCGCCCCTCCCTCCTCCCGCCTTCGAGAGCGCTGCTTCAGCACCGCGGCCAGCGCCTAGGGACTCCGGTCGGAGGAGGGAGTGGAAACCGAGACCCGGCCGGGGAGGCGCCGAGAGCGCCCAGCCCGCCCGCCGCGCACTCCCGCCGCGGAACTGAGACCCCTCTTCACCTTTCCTGAGCGCGGGGGTGGGGAGGAACAAAAACTGGGAGGCTGCGACTGTCACTGTCACATTCCTCCCGCTCAATTCCTGCCACAAAACCAAAACCTCGTCCTGAGCACTGTCCGTCCCCCCATTCTCAACCCCCACCCCACCCATCCAACCCCTCCCTGGCTCCCTGGTCGCCCTCTCAGAACTCCCAACTTCCTGGAGTCCAGCAAAACCTTTTCTGCTTGTGTCTTCCGGTCAGTGGTTTCTCATCTCTGGTTTCTCTTAATCAACAATTACTAAGAGCGTACTATGTCCTAAGCCCTATGTTGGAGGATATCTTCCCTAAGCAAAACCACAGAGACAAAAATGACAGGGCCCCTGCCCTCAAAGACAGTGTGATATTTACATATATGTATATGCATATGTATATTTGCAATGCAGACTGAAAGTGTGATAACAAACATAGTACCACAAAGGAAGCCTCCCAGACCTTACATATGTTTTTGTTCAATACAGTATCTTTCTCTTATACTTTTGTTACATATTTCTTTTTTACCCCTTTTTTTCAAAATATATATTTCTCCTGACTGCCTAGGTAAATACATGTTTGGTGTAGATAGATAGGAAAATTCAGGAAAGTTACATAAAAGAATATAAATAACTCATAACCCCAACATTGGGAGCTAAGGAAAGCCAAGATCATCTTAAAAACACAGACTTTGTCTTTAGACGGATCTGAATTGAGTTAGCCACTTACTACCTAAGCGACCATCTGTGGAGTTAACCTTCCCAAGCCTCAGTTTCTTCATCTATAAAATGGGGAGGACAATAGTACCTATCACAGGGGTGCCTCGGTGGCTCAGTCAGTGGATGAGTGTTTGACTCTTGGTTTCAGCTCAGGTCATGATCTCAGCGTCCTGAGATCAAGCCCCGTATGGGGCTCCATGCTCAGTGGGGAGTCTACTTGTCCCTCTCCCGCTGCTCCTCCCCTTCCCTCAAATAAATAAATAAAATCTTTTTAAAAATAGTATCTATCACACAAGGGTTAGGTAAAATAACATATGTAAACTGTTTGGTTCAGGGCCTCACATATAAAAGTACTCAAAATGTTTATTTGGTGTATTTCTCTACTGTCTATACTGCTTTACACAGCTGGACAATTTTTTTCACTTAGTATTACACCATTAATATTTTCTTATATTACTATTATTTCAAAAGCATGATTTTAATGCTTGTATGTTGATTCAGAGTATGTAATCATTTAATCATTTAATTGTTTAATCATTTCCCCTTTTTAGGGTATTTTAGCAGTTTCTGATTTTTCACTACTAAAAAAACCCAAAACCCTGTCTTCTTTTTTTTCCCCAAAACCTTGTCTTTTTTTTTTAAGATTTTGTTTATTTATTTGACAGAGAGAGACAGCCAGCAAGAGAGGGAACACAAGCAGGGGGAGTGGGAGAGGAAGAAGCAGGGTCCCAGCAGAGGAGCCTTATTTGGGGCTTGATCCCAAGACTCTGGGATGACACCCTGAGCCGAAGGCAGAGGCTTAACGACTGAGCCACCCAGGGGCCCCTCCCAAAACCCTGTCTTGAACATATTTGTGCCATTACCTACATTTCCTCTTTCTCTTAAATCTCTTTGGTTTTGTGACTAGTCTTCCCATCAAACTGGAAGGTCATTGAGGGCAGAAGCTGTGTCTCCACCATCCGACTGGCAGCTTCCCTAGAGCAGGGACTGTATCTTTCCCCACTCAGAGAAGGCCAGAGGCTGGGGCCATGTTTGGCCTGCCCGGCACAACTTCCCCTGCCTCTGAGAACAGCCTCTCCTGCTTCCTGAGGCTCTGGTGAGACAGCCAATCACAGCGCTTGCAGACTCTAGAGACAAGGATGGGTGGGTAACCCCAACAAGGCCATGAGTCTCTCCCTGGAGAATCTGAATTAGTGGTAGACTGACAAAAGGAGAAAAAGCTATTGCTTAGTCAGGTCTTGGCAACATCCTTAAGAAACAATCCATGAGCTCCTATTATGGGAGCTTCAGAGCCACCGCAATTCCCACTCCAAGGCAGGTTACCCTGTTCCTTCTTCAGCTCTGTGACCCACCCAATATCCTTCTATTCCCTTCTCTTTTTGTTTCTTTTTTTTTTTTTAATTTTATTCATTTATTTGAGAGAGATAGAGAGAACATAAGCAGGGGGAGCGGCAGAGGGAGAAGCAGATTCCTCATTGAGCAGGGAGCCCAATGCAGGACTCAACCCCAGAACCCTGGGTTCATGACCTGAGCCGAAGGCAGACACTTAACCAACTGAGCCACCCAGTCGTCCCTCCTTCTCCTTTTATTTCATTAGCCAGAGTAGGTTTTGGCCATTGGCACCAAAGAGCCCTAACTGATCCAAATACTGATACCAGAAAGAGGGCTTCAGGCCTAGGCTTTAGGCAAAAGGTTCTGAGATTCCTGTTTACGGTCAGTATTGAGAAAACAGCATCTCACAGCACACAGAGGAGAAATAGCTAATAAAATTATCAGCTGTGAACACCAGAGATCATGTGTCCTCCGAAAGGTCAAGTTCTGGGAGCTGAGTGGCTTTGGTCTAAACAGACTTAAAGAGAATAAAGAAGGGGCCCCTGGCTGGCTCAGTCCATAGAGCATGTGACTCTTGGTCAAGGGATTGTGAGTTTAAGCCCCATGTTGGGTGTAGAGCCTACTAAAAATAAATAAATAAAATAAGGGGAATGAAGAAATTAGGAACACAGAGTGGGGTGGCTGCTTAAAATGGCATTGAATAATATCAAGCAACACAAGCTCAAATATCTAGATTATTGATTCAAGAAATAAAATAAGGGGTGCCTGGCTGGCTCATTTGGAGGAACCTGCAACTCTTAGTCTCAGGGTTGTGAGTTTGAGCCCCACAATGGGTATAGAGATCACTTAAAAATAAAATCTTTAGGGGCGCCTGGGTGGCATAGCGGTTAAACGTCTGCCTTCGGCTCAGGGCTCGATCCCGGCGTTATGGGATTGAGCCCCACATCAGGCTCCGCTGCTGGGAGCCTGCTTCTTCCTCTCCCACTCCCCCTGCTTGTGTTCCCTCTCTCGCTGGCTGTCTCTCTCTCTGTCGAATAAATAAAATCTTTAAAAAATAAATAAATAAAATAAAATCTTTAGGAGCACCTGGGTGGCTTAGTTCGTTGGGCATCTGCCTTCTGCTCAGGTCATGATCCTGGGGTCCTGGGATTGAGCTCCATATCAGGTTCCCTGTTCAGCAGGGAGTCTGCTTCTCCCTCTGCCCCTCTCCCCGACTTGTGCTCTTCTCTCTCTGTGTCAAATAAATAAATAAATAAATAAATAAATAAATAAAATCTTTTTAAAAAATCATTTTAAAAAATTAAAAAATGAAATCTTAAAGAAAGAAAGTCAAGACCTTTACGTGCTATAGCTCAAAGAATCTTTTAAGGCCTGTTGCTATAAGGCATAGGACCATTAAAACAAGATTCAGGGGGTGTGAGAGTACCGAACTGCAAGGCCTGAAATCCATCCTATATTCCTGAGGAACTGGTCAAATCCTCACCTTGGCCCCCTGACCCTTGAGCTAAAAGTTAATGTACCAGGAAGGGCTAAATGAAAGCCCATGGCTCCCTCTTAGTCTCCAAATAATCAATCAAAAGCAGTTTTATGTCCCAAGAGAGCTGTAGAAATGAGTCACTATCAATGACTTGAAAGATGAAGGCAGGGGTGGGGGGGACTGCAATCTCTAGTGGGCACCTGTCACATTGTTTATTCTTGGTTTTGGCTGACCAGCATCTTAACCTCCTTCCTATGTGGGGGTGATACCCAGCTGTTTGAGTCCTGGTGTACAGTGGGGCCTCTTCTCCCACTCCAGAGAGAGTTCTGATGGCATGCTGGCCAAGGGGGCAGTGGACTGCTGGGGCATGACAGCCTCACTCAGGACAGCCCTGGGGACAGCGAGGAAGGGAAATCTTCCTGGAAGGTAGAACTTCTAGTGCTATAATTATCTACTCCCAATGATCCACATCCTAATGCCCAGAATCTGTGAACATTACCTTATTTAGAAAAAAGTTCTTTGCAGGGGGCGCCTGGGTGGCTCAGTTGTTAAGCATCTGCCTTCGACTCAGGGCGTGATCCCAGCGTTATCCCAGCGTTATGGGATCGAGCCCCACATCAGGCTCCTCTGCTGGGAGCCTGCTTCTTCCTCTCCCACTCCCCCTGCTTTTGTTCCCTCTCTCGCTGGCTGTCTCTCTCTGTCAAATTAATAAATAAAATCTTAAAAAAAAAAAAGAAAAAGAAAAAAGTTCTTTGCAGGTATAATTAAATTAAGGATTTTGAGATAACGAGGTCCTACTAGATTATCTATGTCGGCCCTAAATCCAATGACAAGTGTCCTTCTAAGAGACACACAGAGGTGACATAGCCATAGAGAATGCTGTGGTTTCAGCCAAGGAAGGTGGCAGCCACCAGAAGCTAGAAGAGGCCTGGGACGGATTCTCCCCTAGAACCTCTAAAATGCACAGCCCTGCTGACACCTGGGTTTCAACTTCTGGCCTCCAGAATTGTCAGAAAACACATTTCTGTTGTTTTAAGCCACCAGGTATGTGGTCCTTTGCTATGGCAGTCTCAGCAAGTACACCACCTGTCCTGTAAGGAGAGAGCCTCAGGGGGGAGTCTGCTTGAAGAGTCTCAGCCTCTGCCCCTCCCCCCACGCTCTCTCTTTCTCAAATAAATAAGCAAATCTTTAACACACACACACACACACACACACACACACACACACACACACCAGCAATGCCAGGTGCTGGTGAGGATGAGGAAAACAATTGGAACACTTATATTTTGCTGGTGGAATGCATATTGGTTCAGCCCCTTTGGAAAGCAGTCTGACATATTTTAGAAATTGAAACAGACATTTGCCATGAGACTCAGCCATCTCACTCCTGAGTATTTGTCCCAGAGAAATGAAAACGTGCACACACAGAGAAACCTATGCATGAGTATGTATAACAGCTTTATTTTCTCTCTCTTTGTAAAGATTTATTTTATTTATTTGAGAGAGGGAGAGTGCATGCCCATGGATGGGGGAGGGGAAGAGAGAGACAGAGAGAGAGAGAGAGAGAATTGAAAGCAGATTCCTTGCTGAGCTGGAAACCTACTTGAGACTTGATCCCACGACCCTGAGATCATGACGTGAGCCAAAATCAAGAGCCCAGTGCTCAACTGGCTGAGCCACCCAGGCGCCCCCCCCTTTTTTTTAAGTAGTCTCCACACCCAGTGTGAAGCCCAAACACAGAGCTTGAACCCAAAACCCTGAGATCAAGACCTGAGCTGAGATCAAGAGTCAGACACCTAACTGACTGAGCCACCCAGGGACCCCTATGTCTAACAGCTTTATTAATAACTCTCCAAAACTTTTCAGAAATAACCCAGCTGCCCTTCAGCTGGGGAATGGATAAACACACTGTGGTTCCATCCACACAACAGACTACTAGTCAGCGATGTCAACAAACTCCTTAAACCTGCCACAGCATGCACGAATCTCAAATGTGTTATGCTAAGAAGCCATACCAAAAATAGAAAAAAAGCTTTTAAGTATATACTGTGTGATTTCATCTCTATTACATTGTGGAAAAGGCAAAACTATAGAAAATAAAACCTATTTGCAGTTGCCAGCTCGGCTCTGCTGCTGTGGTTGATTACCAAGGGGCAGTCCAAGGAAAATTTTTAGGATGATGGAAGCATTCTGTATCTTGGTTGTGGTGGTGGTGACATGATGTATGCATTTGTCAAAACTCACAGAACTGTACACTATAAAGGGTGAATGAATTTTTCTGTGTCAATTATGCTGTAATATTTTAAAAGAGGTTACTAATGTTGGTAGGGTGCCGAATCCTGAGGATCCAGGGGAGAGAGGGTGCTAATACACAAGGGGGAGCAGAAGGCATGCGTGTAGAGCTCGGGGGAGTCCTGGACTGCCTCCCGTTGCTGTCAGGTGTAGTTGTGAAATTAATGGAAGTAAGGAATAAATTAATAAAGACTTTAGTAACCCAACACAGGGGCAGGCCCATCAAGGCCCAGACATCTCAAGAATAGAAGGTCTGGGCCCCCATACGGCCCAAAGAACTCTGATCAGCAGAGATCCTGACCGAGAGCAAAAGGAACATGGGATCAGGGGCTCCTGACTGGCTCAGTAAGTTCGAGCCCCACCTTGGGTGTAGAGATTACTTAAAAATAAAATCTTAATACAAAAATACAGATTTGGAGGGGTACATGCACCCCGATGTTTATAGCAGCATTATCAACCAAACTATGGAGAGAGCCCAAATGTCCACCGACTGATGACTGGATAAAGAAGATATATATATATATATAGGAATGTTATTCAGCCATCAAAAAGAATGAAATCTTGCCATTTGCAATAACGTGGATGGAGCTAGAGTATATTATGTTATGCGAAATAAGTCAGAGAAAGACAAATATCATATGATCTCATTCATGTGGAATTTAAGAAAGAAGACAGATGAACATATGGGAAGGGGTGGGGGGAAAGAGAGATAGGGAAATAAACCATAAGAGACTTTTTTAAAAAAGATTTTATTTATTTATTTATTTATTTATTTATTTATTTATTTGAGAAGGTGGGGGGAGAAACAGACTCCCTGCTGAACAGAGGGCCCAATGGGCAACTTGATCCCAGGATCCTGAGATCATGACCTGAGTGGAAGGCAGACACTTAACCAACTGAGCCACCCAGGTACCCCCATAAGAGACTTAAAAAAAAAGAAAGATCGTATTTATTTATTTGAGAGAAAGAGCAAGAGAACAGAAGCAGGGGGAGCAGCAGAGGGAAAGGGAGAAACAGGCTCCCTATTCAGCAGGGAGCCCGATGTGGGGCTCCATTCCAGGACCCTGAGATCATGACCTGAGGTAAAGGCAGACGCTTAACCGGCTGAGCCGTGCAGGCGCCCCTCAGTTTTGCCTTTTCTTTTTTTTTTTTTTTTTAAGATTTTATTTATTTATTTGACAGAGATAGAGACAGCCAGCGAGAGAGGGAACACAAGCAGGGGGAGTGGGAGAGGAAGACGCAGGCTCCCAGCGGAGGAGCCTGATGTGGGGCTCGATCCCATAACGCTGGGATCACGCCCTGAGCCGAAGGCAGAGGCCCAACCGCTGTGCCACCCAGGCGCCCCCAGTTTTGCCTTTTCTTGAACCCCACGTAGATGTAATACACCATCTATGTTTTTGTGTCTGGCTTCTTCACTCAACTTTGTGTCTCTGAGGTTAATCCCTGTGATTGCATGTGGGGTTCCTTTTTGAAGAGGACAAACTCAAAGCACAACACTCTTTAGATGGGGGAAGGGGTGGTTAAACCTTACGAGGTTTTGGTAAAAAAAATAAATAAAAGAGCATCTAATTGGGGCACCTGGGTGGCTTAGTCGGTTAAATGTCTGACTCTTGATCTCAGCTCAGGTCTCCATCTCAGGGTTATGAGTTTGGGTCCTGCGTGGGGCCCACTTAAAAAAATCTAATTTTTGCTTACATTTTGGAAGCACAAACATTTGTCAAAGTTCTCTTTGCTATACTCTTCATTTATAAAGGAAAAGCCCATTCTTTCTCCCGTGGGAAGCTGGCTGTGACCAGCTGGAGAGAAGACTGATGCATTTTTCGCAGCTCCCTTCACAGATGGAAATTGCTCCTCCAGTTCCTTCCCAGGCCTCCTGGCCTTGACTTGTGAGAAAGAAAGCATAATTACCCTCCCTGTGGCTCAGCTCACAGGGGTATTGGGGGGGGGAGCGAAGGAGGGGCCAGAATGAGCTCAAGGGGGAGAAGCGGTTTTTAGACACTGAGATCCATAAATATGAGAGCAGTGTTTCTTTACCTGTGGTATTTCTGTGTCTGGAATTGATGGGTTTCTCCCAGTTTGAGGGTCTCCTGGGTGGTTCCTCCAGGTGCTCCCCTGTATTCCACCCTCTAGTGGTGTAAGGGGGATGGGAGGGGGCTGGTGTTCTATGGGCCAGGCACTCCCACATTCATTGTCTCACTCAATCCCGACCTTACAAAGGAGGAGCCATCATCCTCCTTGCTTCGATGAGGAAACGGAGGCTCAGACTGCTTACAAATCGAAATGACTTGCCCAGGGCCACGTAGCTTGTGAGCGCTGAGTTTGGGAGCCAGGTCTGTCTGGATCAAAGCCTTGCTCTCAGCAACCCCATCTGGGGCCTCCGCCGTGGAGCACTCTTCCACGCCCCGGGATGCGGAGGGGGCCTTGGCCGCAATGACCGCTCCTCCAGGGAAAGCCGCCCTGGTCCCGCAGCTGAGCACACTCGGGCAGCTGCGCCCTTCCCAGCCTCCAGCCCCGGGGCCACCGAACCTCACGAGACCGCCTCGCTCTCAGCCAGAACCGACTACAGTACATGCTCACATGTGGCCTTGGGTGGGCGGGGGGAGTGGAAGTCTTCACTGCAGGGCTGAGCCTTTAAGTCTGGGATTGCAGATATTAAGTGAAGTGGAAAGGAAACAGGAAAGGATCGTTTGAGGAGCACCGTCCTAGGGCCCCTGAGATGACTCATGGAGGCAGCCCGCTGATTGAGGGCAGGAAGGAAGTACACCCAGAGTGAGATCTATGTGTGTCAAGATATATCTAACACATTCATTCCCTCAGCCCCCCGACCCTTGAAATGATCCCCCGTTGACAGATAAGGAGATTGAGACTCAGAACAGATAACTTGCCCAGTTTATAACTTGTACAAGTCCAAGTGTCCAGAGTCCACAATGAACCATGACACAGTATCTCTCTCTCTCTCTCTCTCTCTCTCACACACACACACACACACACACACACACACACACACACGGTGCCAGGTGCCGCCCAGCTGCTTTATCACGGACACGCCCCCCAGCAGATTGGCCACAGCTGGGCCGCTGTTCAGGTCCAGCCCTGTGGGACCGGGAAGGTGGGTCACACGTGGGCAGAACCCCTTTTATAGCTCCACTGCCCTGGCTGGCTGTCTTCTGCCACCTGACCTGCCAGCTGCTACCTAACCCAGCTGTCCCCGTTCATCATGGAGAAGGTCCTTGTCCTTCTGCTTGTAGCCCTTGCAGTGGTCTATGCAGTTCCTGACCCTCGGGGGATAATTATCAACCTGGTAAGAGGGACGGATGTCAGGGGAGGAGTCATCTGAAGATCCAGGTGGGGATTTTTTAAAACTTAGGTCTTTACCTCTAATGTCTCCACCTGGAGCTGCCCAGAGGCAGAGAGGCGAGGCATCTCTCCCTTTCCTGCCCATGTCTGCCCTGTGCCTCTTCCCCTGGGGGCCTCCGACAAGGCTGATCAGCAGGGAGCATGCTCAGAGCCGTAGTTTGGCCTGGCTGAGGGAGCTTTATCAAAGTTCAGAGCCCGAGGCCCCCGCCCTGGAAACCCTGGCTCAGAAGGTCCAGCAGTTTAAAAAGCTCCCCCAGTGATTCTGGTTCTGACCTCAAGGGACACACAGACACAGTTCAAAGTGTCTCGGGAACGTTTACTCCTTGGGTTCTCCTACCAACCACGCGAGGCAGGTACTGTCAACATCCAGCCCGTTTTCAGACGGAAAGCAGTTGCAGAGAAAGGTGAAGCCACCTGCCCGAGGGCACGTGGCTGGAACGCACGGAGCAGCGCTGGGAAACCGGCTGGTGGCTTCAGAGCCGCGCTCTCCCACTGCCCCACGTCGCCCCTCTACCCAAAGGCTCTTCACTCAGAGCCTTGCCTGGCTCAGAGGGGCCAGGATCCCCCTGAGGTTATAGGTAAAAGTCTGTCCAGGGAGGGAAGCGTTTTCCAGGGAGACGGTCCTCCACCTCCCTAGACTCCTCAGTGGACCGGGGGAGCCAGAGACGTCTGGAAACCCTGTTCTGAGTCACCTGTGCACATTCCAAGGGAACACTGAGGCAGAGGGTGGGGCAGTGACTTGCCCGCGGCCCCGCAGGTCCTAGAACCCGTGTCCCGTCTCGCAGCCACGGCCCCGCGCGTTTCTCCCACGAGCGGGGTGGGGGTGCAGACCGGCCGTCAGCCGCCCGGCCGGGTTCCTCCACATACGCCCGCTCCGGGAGGCCCTGTCAGCGGTAGAGGGGGCCGGGGCGGGGGTGGGTGGGGGTAGAGAAGGGACAGAGGGGAGGGGTCGCGGCTAACCGGCTGTCCCGGCAGGAAGACGGCGAGCTCTGCCTGAACAGCGCCCAGTGCAAGAGCAGCTGCTGCCACCGGGACACCGGGCTGAGCCTGGCCCGCTGCGCGCCCAAGGCCAGCGAGAACAGCGAGTGCTCTGCCAAGGTGGGTGCCGGCGAGCGCGGTATGCTGCTGGTGGGAAGGGGGACACCCCAGAGGAGGAGGGCCCTCCGGCTTGGGGGTACGAGCAGGGGGGAGGGGCAGCCTGGACGTCGAACGCTGGCGTCAGGAGAGGGAGATCAACAGGCTTGACCATCCGCTCATCTCTTTTGATCCTCACAACTAACCAGTGAGGTGGGTGGGGCCGGGGATTCGTCATCCCCACTTCGCGGATGGGTAAATAGAGGCTCCCCAGAGAGATCTAGTTCGGAAGCGCGAAAGCAGCACAGAGTGGGAACCAGAACCTGGGTCCTCCAGGCCCACAGCGCCCCCTGGCGTGGCAGTCGGGAGGGGACAGACTGAAAAGAGCCGGGCCTCGGGTTCTCTGGGTCAGGCTGGGGGGCGGGGGGGAGATATGCCCGAAGTAGACCCCCGCCCCCAGCCTGTGACTCCACTGGCTCTGTGTCTTTGCAGACGCTCTATGGGGTTTACTACAAGTGTCCCTGTGAGCGGGGCCTGAGCTGTGAGGGTGACAAGAGCATCGTGGGCTCCATCACCAATACCAACTTCGGCATCTGCCACGATGCTGGACGCTCCAGGGAGTAAAACCCCCCGAAAGGATGCTCCTCCTCCACCACCCCTCCCTGCCCCGCCCCCCACCAGCACCTCCCTTTTCTGATTGGATTCCCAGCAATTAAAGCTCTTCCTGCAACCTTCCCCGGGCTCCTGAATGTTCTTGCTGAGTCAGTACCTTCCTTGATGTCACATCAAGCCTTTGGCTCATCAAGGCAGGTGTCAAACAGGTGAGGAAGGATGGCTGGGTCTGGAACCAGGTGGATGAGTCTGGGCAGCCTGGAGACAAGTTTGTGAAGCAGCCATTCCGGGAACCTCTCCATCTGGGGACCAATCACACCTCCCTGGGATGCCCTTCTTGGCCCTCAAATTCTCAGACAGGTGCACGTGCGTACACACATATTCACACACTTATAGTGGGGCGTTAGAATGGCCCATACTCCTGCCCTGCATCAAAACTTCCTGGTCCCTGTCCTGGGTTCATACCTTCTTTCTGGGCCCAGCTCCCAGATGTGCCCCCTAGCTGACACAGCCCGTGTGTAAGGGCTCAGACCACGAACAATTGCCGTGAGCTGACTCTGTGCTAGCAAGTCCTCACGATGATCCAGGAGGGAGAATTTATTGTCTCTGTAGATGAACTAATGTTCAGAGAGGTTCAGTAACTAGCTCAATGTCACATAGTTAGAAAAAGTTGGCACTACCCCCATCCAACTCCACCCCCCTACCCTTTCTGCAATTCCCAGTGCTTTCCCAATTACTCATACTAAGGCAAATGAGTGGAATTGTAGGGAATTTGGTTTTGGTTTAATACAAAAAAATGTTATACTCCCTGGAGCCGAAAAGCCTGGGTTGCCTTAGGCAGTACTGAGGTCCCCGTCACTGACATGTGCAAGTGGAGGTTCACTGAGCCTCAGTGGGGGTGCACGAGAGAAGATGCACTCAAAGAAGGAAGAGAGTGAGCTAATTAAAATTGAGATGCTCTCCCAGCCCCAGGATTCTGTAGTTCGTGATCAATGAATCCTGAGAGTAACCATTAGGTTTCTGAGTTAGGATAGAGTTACCTGAAAGGAACAAAAAATCCATGCCATTATGGTTTAAACGACTAGGGACACACATTTCTCAAGACTCCAGAAGTCTGGAGATAAGAAGTGCTGGCATCTGTTTGGATGCTGGCCGCCCTGCCGTTCTCGAACCTCCTCTCGACTGGCATTTGCCTTCACAGCCGCTCCTAACATCATGTTCTCTCACCATATTCTCCATTAGGAAGCATGGCATAGAGGGTGGGTGCACTGGGGGGTGAGGGCAGAGCGTTTCTCCCAGCATGCCTTCTCATCTCGCCCGAAAGCCTCCCTGCTGACTTCTTATCACAATGGCTCCAAACTGGGTGATATGACCACCTCTGGCCACAGGGAGGCTGGGAAAGCAGGTGCAGGGCAGAGGAACGGGATCCCCATGACTGGCCTGGACTAACTATGATCCCTCTCCTAGGGCTGGGCACAGAACTGCCCCAACAGTACTGGGGTTCAGTTAGTAAGCAAGGTGGGCAATGGCTGTTGGGGAGTCAAGTAGTGCCGTACCTAAGTTAGTGCTCAACCAGAGTAGCTTGCTTGCTTGCTTGCTTGCTTGCTTTTTTTAAAGATTTTATTTATTTTTGCGAGGGGGGAGGGGCAGAGGGAGAAAAATGACTCCCCACTGAGCAGGGAGCCCGATGCAGGACTCGATCCCAACCTGAGCCAAAGGCAGACAATTCACCGGCTGAGCCACCCAGGCATCCCAGAGTAGCTTCCAAGACCTTAACCCAGTAGGGGTCTCAGGCCCTGAGGCAGGGTTGGGTCATACTCCTTGGCACCCAGATTCAGCCCTGGGTGCGGATCCACATTCATGCATTTCTTCACACATCTGAATGACCGTAGTGCCCAGCACTGTGTTACGGACGGTAAAGGACGCAAGGGAAACGTCCCTCATTTCCAGGGGTGGGTTGGAAGCTGGGCTCTGTGGAAGCAAGCGGCAAAGACCCCAAGCCCCTGTTCCCTGTATTACATCCTTTCTACTTGAACCCTCTGGAGTGGTTCTTGTTTTTCTGCACTCATACAAGACTGCTGGGAGCAGGGGAGCATTTGTTGTTACGTTGCTATTGTTCGAAAGCACCTGCGTCTCACCAAGCCTGGAGCCCAGAGGAGGCATCATTTTCTAATTCCCATAAAGATGTCCTGGGGGGAGTGCTGGGTAGCTCCGTCAGTTAAGTGTCTGACTCTTGATTTTGGCTCAGGCTGTGATCTCAGGATCATGAGACTGAGCCCTGTGTCAGCCTCCGAGCTGAGCATGGAGCCTGCTTAAGATTCTCTCTCCTCTCCCTCTGCTCCTCCCCACCCACCCTAACCCTCACGCCCACTCCCGCATGCGCACTCTCTCTATTAAAAAAAAAAAAAAAGGATGTCCTATAGGTTGTAGCCTTGCCATTGACATGTCCTACCTTAATATTCTAATCCCAGGAGCTCCCTGTCTTGCTGTACCTTTTTTTTCTAGATCTGCTAGAAATTCAGCTATAGAAGGAGGCAAGGGTATTTGCAGGCTTGAATCCAAAAAGATTCCTCATGCCGGACCCTGTAGACATATGCTGTCTAGTAGAGTACCGATTAGCCACATGTTGAGCCCTTGACGTATGGCTCACTTGAACTGGGGTACGTGTAAAATCCAAGTTTGGAAGGTTTGGAAGACCTATTACCAAAAAAAGGATGTAAACTATCTCAAATATTTTACAGGTTGAAATAACATTTTTGATTGGGTTATAAATAAAATATATTATCCTGTAACCCAGCAATTGCACTACTAGGTTACAAACATAGTGATCCGAAGGGGCACCTGCACCCCAATGTTTATAGCAGCAATGTCCACAACAGCCAGAACAGGGAAAGAGCCCAGATGTCCATCGACAGATGAATGGATAAAGAAGATGTGGTATATTTGTATGATGAAATATTATTCAGCCATCAAAAAGAATGAAATCTTGCCATTTGCAATGACATGGATGGAACTAGAGGGTATTATGCTGAGTGAAATAAGTCAGTCAGAGAAAGACAAATACCATACGATTTTACTCACATGTGGAATTTAAGAAATAAACAGATGAACATAGGGGAAGGGAAGGAAAAATAAAATAAGATGAAAACAGAGAGTAGAACAAGCCATATGAGACTCTTAACTACAGGAAACAAACGGAGGGTTGCTGGAGGGGAGATGGGTGGGGGGATGGGGTAACTGGGTGATGGGCATTAAGGAGGGCACGTGATGTAACGAGCACTGGGTGTTACATGCAACTGATGAATCACTAAATTCTACCCCTGAAACTAATAATACAGTATATGTTAACTAAATTGAACTTAAATAAAGAATTTTTAAAAAATAAATAAATAATAAAATGAAATAAAATATGTTACCAAAATTGGTTCCACTTTTGAAATATGGCCATTAGAAAATTTAAAATTACATATAGGCTCACATTTCACTTCCACTGAATAGTGCTGCTATTTTAAGCTGGAGGCATTTGAGAATAGGCTTTTTTTCTGAAGCCTCTTATCTGCCTAAAAGCAGAGCCTCGCAAAAGAACTCAACTCATAAATTCCCTCCTGGGGAGGTTTCTTGCAACCAGGAAAGATTGACTCTTATCACTGGAGTCTTACCACTGGAGAAGTCAGCACCGCACCTAAGTAGACTTTGTCACAAAACTATCATTATCTGTCATCTACTCTCCTAAGGGCCCATTTATCTTTCTTAAAAGTAATTCACTTTCCCCTAAGTGCCCTTTCTTCCCATTCCTTCTCCTATTAAGAAGCCATTTTCCAAAGTGTCCCTCCCCCACCCCCCTTCTCCAATTAAGATGGTTTATATGCCCCAAATTCCAACTGTCTCACTGAGTCACCTTTTTCTGTAAATTCTATCCATATATCATGTGAATAAAAATCTGTCTTGGGGTGCCTGGGTGGCTCAGTCAGTTAAGCATCCGACTTTTGATTTCAGCTCAGGTCATAAACTCAGGGTCTTGGCATCAAGCCCCACACTGGGCTTCCCGCTTGTCAGGGAGTCTTCTTGTCTCCCTCTCCCTCTACCCATCCCCCTCCCCCTGCTCTCTCTCTCTCTCACAAATAAATAAATCTAAACAAAAACAAAAACTGAAAACCGAAAACCTGTCTTTTCTCTTGCCAATCTGTTTTTTGTCAATTTGCAGACCCCAAAAACTGAACCTAAGGGGGTAGAGGGAACGTTTTCCTCCCATTGCATGAAACCAGTTGAATCATATCAGCAGCGTATCTTTTCCCTCCCCTTCTAAATTTGAAGACATTGGCATCCTTGGAGGCTGGGTTTCCAGCCTGCAATCTCTTCTTCCAAGGGTGTTTCCTAGACTTTCTCCAAATAAGAGGAGCTCGTGTACCACCATGGACAGTAACCCTGTGTCTTTCTGATGTCCGTGTAACCCCAGGTATCTGACACATTGAGTACAGGAGCAATTTCTACCAAGACATGGGTTATAGTGTCTCTAGGACTTAAGGGGGTGCTCTAAGTAAACCTCAGAGTCTGTCTCAACTCCTGAGCTCTTGCGCCACGAGCCTGGCATCCTGGAGGGCACACCTGACTCAGGTCTGGGGCTCGCTGAATCAGAAGTGTAGCCGAGTATAGAACTTTGGGTCCAAAACCTGAGTTATCTCCAAAATATCACCCGCATATAGCAAGGGCTGCGTCGACGCCTGCTTCTGCTGGGAATTCACGACACACACAGCCAGAGAGCTAGCATCCGGCTCCAAGAGCCTCACAACTTCCTGAAACTCCTCTTGATTCATTCTCTCCCCAGAAATCCCCACAGCACAGCAGGTGCTCCGATCTTTCTTTTCCTCAAGCTCTTTCCTTGGCTCTCCTTTCTTTTTTGTCCCTGCTCTCTCTTCTCTCCCGGAAGAGTCCGCGTCATCACTTTCAAGCCATGTGACTGGGAGCAAGGTGCTCATCCATCTCGGGCTCCCCCCTGTAAAATAGGGGTGATAACAGTTTTGATCCCTCATAAGGTTTTTTGTAGGATTAATTGAAATCATGTTTGTAAAGCATCTAGCACTGCCCCTGGCATATAGTAAATGCTCCATAAACACTGGCAAATCTTTTCATTTTTTTAAGTAATCTCTACACCCGATGTGGGGCTCATACTCATGACCCTGAGATCAAGTGTTGCCTGCTGTACCAACTGAGACTGCAACTCTTTATACACGTTTGTCTTGTATATTTTATTTCACATTTCTGATATTTAAGGTCAGGGGAACCAAGAGTTCAGGTGTAAACTAAATTTTTGGAAGGTGGATTGTGGAATGGGCTGAAGCCCATTGGGGTGGGGAGGGGAGCTCAAGTCTCCTCTGGGGGATTTTTATTCATGCCCCAATAGAGGAAAGGCCCAAGCCTAAGCTTCCTGCCTCTCTGACCCTTCAGCCCCAGCAACCTGTGCCATGCGCCTTCCAGCTCGGCCTCCCCAGCCCCCAGCACCAGGGGGCAGCAACCACTGAAAGCTCTTTTTTTCAATGATGATGCGTCCTCCCGTCCTCCCACCCTTTCCTGCTGGTGGAGGCTGAGGACCAGGGGCAAGAACATTGTTTTGGGTAGGCATGGGCGTGGATGGAGGAGGAGGGGGAGGCAGCAAAGAAGAGGGAGCATTAGAAGAAAATCTCTTAGCGGACTTTTTTTTTTTTTTTTTCCAATTTTCTTACAATGGCCACAGGTGGTTTTAAATGATTTCTCATTCTTCAGAAATACACAAGTCAGGTCCAGCCGACAGGGACATCTCATTATACAGGTCCAGGAATGTCTGGGAAAGGCAGGACTTTGACCTTGACCTTGGGGGTTGCTTAGCCCTCAGCCCTAAGGGGCAGCCCCACTCCACCCCCGTCTAGCTCTGGGGCCCATCTGCTTGCACACAGCAGAGGAGCCTGGGCTTAAGGGACCCCCTTCAGACACTGTTCAGTCTGTGCCTCTGGTTGCCTCCTCCAGGCTGACCCCTGGGATTGTTCAATCTCTGGCATCACCTTTCCTGTCATTAACCCATGTGCCTATCCTGAGTGAATGAACCCCTACCCATAGGGGGCCTCCATCTTTTCTCCTTAAGTCCTTTCACCGGCAAACCAACTCCCCTCTCCTGCACACCCAGCTCAGAGGCTACCTCTGCCCACCACCTCCCGCCAGGAACACCTGGAGCCACAGCACAACCCCTGGGGCTGTTGAGAAGGATGGGCCGAGAACCATGATTAGGACCACACCTTCTAGCTGTGCCCATTTACAATGCTGCTTTCAAAGTTTGCTGAGCTTACCCCTCGAGAGCCGGAACTCATATTAGAAAAAGAGGCCTCGCCACGCCCCACACCTCCCACCCGGGATTCCAAGCCCTTGGGTTGGGGGTCCCACCTTGGGTCTGTCCACGGGCTCCCCCAGGCGGCTGGGAGGTGCAGTAGCAGCAGACAATTCCCGGCTCCCGGTCGTTGCCGCCCACCTCCCCGCCCCTCCTCCCCCTGGGCGCCGGGTCGGCCGCGGCCCCTCCTTTCCCGGGGCCCACCCCGCTCGTCCCCACCCCGGGCGCCGACGCACCTGCGTGTGACACTCCCTGCTCTTCCACGCCGTGGCGGCGCAGTGCGACTCGCAGCCCTCGGAAAGCCCGGCGGCCGGACCTGCTCTTGCACATCTGGCTCGGGATGCAGAGCGCCCCGGTGTGCTGCGGGGAGTCGGCGCCCCGGGTCTTCCTACATGCAGGCTCCCCCGCACTCCCCGCGCTGCGCCCTCACCAGCGCCCCCACTCCCGCCAGGCCCGGCGGTCTGGAGCTGGTGATCGCGGATGTCTGTGCGCAGGGGCGCCCGCGGGACCTCACTTGTGCCCGGAGGGGCTAAAGAGATTTTACAGGTTTGCCTTTGGTGTACCCCAAATAGGTTACTTCTCTCGCACACACCTGGTGATCCAGGCCTTCCTGTCTTTGCTCCGGCGGTTCCTTCCGCTGCACAGCCTTCTCTCCACCAACTCCTACTTATTCTTAAAGTGGGGCTTGCCTGCCTCCTACAGGCTCCGCATAGCGATCCCTAGTGCTGGGGCGCAGGCCATGACACCGTCTATCACGGCCACCTCATCTCTCTGCCAGGCAAGTGCAGTAGTCATTCAACAAGCATTCAATCCTGAGCACCCACCGTGTCCAGGCAGCGTGTCGGGCAATGGGAATGCAGCTGGGAACAAAAACAGAAACGCCCAGAAATGCCGTCTGCTGCCCTCCTCGAGCTGACATTCCAGGGCAGCTGTCCCATAGAACTTTCGGCAACGACAAGCATGTGCTTTTTCTGCATGTTCCAATTTGGTAATCACTGGCCACATATAGCTAATGAGCGCTTGAAATGTGGTGAGGGGGACTGAGGAGCTGAATTTTAAATTTTCCTGAAATTTTAATTAATTGTAACTTAAGTAACTCGTGGGATTCGTGACTGTGCTATTGGACAAGGGCACGCAGCTCTAGGGGAGAAGACAGATAATAAAGAAGTGAAATAGGGTGTCACAGACAAAACATTGAGCAAAGGAAGCCGTAAACAAAAAATACTGTGTGGTTCCATTATACGAATTTCAAAAACAAGCAAAACTAATCTACAACAAAAGAGGTCTGGAGAGTGTTACCTTTGGGACCTACAGACTGGCAGAGAATGTAGGGGAGCCTCGTGGGGTGCGGGGAAGTGCTCTGTGACTTGAGCTGGGGGGCGGTTATGAGGGTGTTTGCATGGGTTTTAAATTCACTAATTTTAATGTAAAATCAAGGTTTGGACATTTCACTGTACATAATTTTTACCTAACGTATATGTGTTAGTATTAATAATTACTACTTACATATGTAAAATCATATCTATTATGTTTGACAAGTACTATAAAGGAAATAAAGCAGGAGAGGACTGGATTGGCAATAGCCTCCCCCATTCCACTCTTCCCAGTAACGCAGCCCAGGACTCTGACCTCCACCTCACAAGGCTCTCTCCACCCCCACAGCCCCACCTTCCCCAATTCTTCCCAGAACAGGAGGGATCTTTTTTAAAAGGTAAATCCCATCATGTCATTCCCTTGCTTCAAAGCCTCCAAGGAGTTCCCAAGGCATTTAGATACCAAAACGCTTGATGGGACCTGCCAGGCTTCCTCATCCCAGGGCTGCCAGCCCATCACTAGATCTCTTGGCTGCCTCACCCCAACACACACACACCTGGCAGCCACCACTGGGTCTCTGAATGCACCAGATTCACGCCGCCCCCCGGCCCCATCAGCTGCCCTCACTGTGTTCACAACGCTAGGATTCTCTGAAATTATCTTCATCTCTCTCTCTCTCTCTCTCTTCTTTTAACTTTCTGTCTCCCGCCTGCTAGACCCTAAGTTCCAGGGGGCCAAGTCTCTCTCCCTATTTTGCTCCCTGCCGTAGTCCTTAGCCCCAAGGACTAAAGTCCTCACGCACAGTAGGTGCTGAACGCGTAAGTGCTGAACAAGGGAGAATATTGTAATACTCTATACCTTTAGGTCTTTGTTGAAATTTCGCTTGGTCCATGATGTCTTCCCTAAGCCCCCTGTTTCAAACTGCACCCTCTCCTTATACCCCCACACCTGAAGCCCCTTCCTTGTTTTCTTTGTCCCTAGGGGTTTATCGCCTGGGCTATGGAAATATTTTACCTAGTTGCCTCCTCCAGCAGAATGTCAGGTCTACAAGGGCAAGGGTTTTTATGTCTTGCTCACAGCCCTATCCCTAGCACCTAGAAGGATAATTTCCATATAGTAGTAAAATTTGTCGAATGAATGCCTGTCTCTCTTATCAGATGTGAGCCCAAGGCGGGGAGTCCTGTGTCACATTCACCTGTGCGGTCGGTGGCAGCACCTCGCACAGTCCTGGCATAGCTCCCATGACGAGGATGGGTTTTCTTTTTCCTCCCCGACACCCTCCACCCAACCGTCCCCGCTGTCCCCGACTTCCGGCTCTCCCCCGCATCAGCCTCTGAGCCCACCCAGCTCCCCAAACAGCACAGGTCTTGGCACAGTGGCTGAGGAGGTGACTGTGTGCTCTAGGTTCCTTGGCAAATACTCGATTTGTCAAGTGAGCCACTGGTGAGGAGGAAGCAAACAAGAGGGCGACGAAGAGCAGGAACAGCAGATGCCCCACAGCCCAGAGCCAGTGGTGGCTTCTAAGGTCCATCGGAACACCCTCCTCGGCTGTGGCTGCCCGGTGCCTCAGGCCCGCAGGGGAGCTAAACAGGTGCGAATGCCCGTTCCTAGGGTTGACTGGAGAGGCCGGCTGCCAACTCCCAGATCAACGGGACAGAGGAACAAGCAATGCGGGGAAAGCGGGAGTTTCCCCAGAAGAGCTGCTGTGTCCTGGACCCTTTTCTGCACTCATCTGGCCGCCGGTAGAAGAGTCTAGTCTGCGCTCGGGCTCTGGCGCTGGCACCATCTGGGCTGAAATCCCAGCTCCGCTGCCTACGGGCTGTGTGATCTCGGGCAGACTTCTTAACTTCCGCGAGTCCCCGCTTCACCATCGGCAGCACGGGGGCTAATGCAGTCAACACAGGGGCCGGCGTCACTTCCCCATTAAATAACACATGCTGTTATTAGAGTCGGCACCCGATGTATGGAAGCAGTTCTCATTATCTTTAGAATTCCAAGGTCTCTGAGTTCGAGGGATTTGAAAAGATTCTTTCATGGAATCCGCTTGTATATTACTGTTAATAAATAGTATTATGAATATTTTGTTACTCAGATGAGGTGACTGAGGCCCAGAGAAGTTGCCACACCTCCCCAAAGTCACAAAGCTTCAAGTAGCAGAAAGCGAGGTTCTAGTTTTCATCTTTCCACTCTTTCCCCCTAGAGGCCTTCAATTAGAAATTTTTTGAGAGAGTGCATGAAAGGGGGGAGGGGGGTTGGGGGGTCAGGGAGAAGGAGAAAGAGAATCTTTTCTTTTTTAAAAAAGATTTTTCTTCATTTATTTGACAGAGAGCAAGAGCAGGGGAGTGGCAGAGGGAGAGGGAGAGTGCTCAGCAGGGAGCCCGATGTGGGACTCGATCCTAGGATGCTGGGATCATGACCTATGCCAAAGGTAGTCACTTAACTGACTGAGCTACCCTGGTGTCCGAGAAAGAGAAATGTAAGCAGGCTCCACGCTCAGGGCAGAGCCCCCACGGTGGGGCTCTATCCCAGGACCTGAGGTCATGACCTGAGCCAAAATCAAGGGTCCAGTGTTTAACTGACTGAACCACCCAGGCGCCCCTCGATTGGAATTTCAATAACTCCCCCTCCTGAGAAAGTTCCTGTGTGCCTGGAGGCATCTCCGCAGGCCAGCACAGGACTTACAAGCCCAGGACGCAGACCTGTGGGTGGGTTGTGGCGCTGACAACCCATGACGTGACTGAGCCTGGGCGGTGGGAACACCCGGTAAGACCGAGGGCAGAGCAGCGGGACATTTTCACAGAGGCTGGTAGGTCAAGCTAGGTAATGCTGCGGGAGCAGAGAACCCAGGAATCACAGAGGCTCAACACAACACACGTGGACTTCTTGCTCCCGCAAAGTCGGCTGTGAATCAGGACACTCTCGGGGTAGCCATCCTTCATGTGGTGACTTAGAGATCCGGGCACCCCCAGCCACCACCTCATCTGACCACCTGGACATGGCAAGGGAATTGGAGAACTCCAGGCTTTTCTGGGTGCTTCATGGAGGGGGAAATCAACTCTCATCCCAAATTGGTTTGGATTTTGGATCACCCGCGTACCACGATGATAGGAAAAGGTTTATTACTCGAACACAGGAACCTTCTGGGACAGCAGGGCAGGTACAAGGAGGTGTGAGCAGCAAGGATGAAGGGGTGTGTGGCTTTGGCTTTTACTGTGGCTAGGCTAGGCGCTGGGGCCAGAGTGAGGGTTCCCCAGGGCAGGCTGGGGTTGGGTGGTCTGCACTGCCCACCAGTGCTAAGGGAGGGGGCGTATGTCTTATCGGCTTGCTTATGTGTGGCACAGAAGGGGCGTGGGGGCTTCAAAGCTGTCACCGGCCAGTCATCAAAAACAGAGTCTTGCTTTTTATTGTGTCACACTTGGGCTTCTCTGCTTTGGCCCAGAAGTTACACCTGTCATTCATTGGCTAGAAGTATTCACACAGCCCGAGCTACCTGTAACGAAAGCAATCCCTCTGGTACCAAGGATGAAGAAAATGAAAGGGGACTTGAATTCATAGCATTGTCTCTTGCCTTGTGTTGGGAAAAAAAAGAAGGAGGAGGAGGAGGAGGAGGGGAACGAGAAAGAGAAGGAGAAGGAGAAGAAAGGAAACTATGGGTGGCAGGGGAGAGACCTCACCTTAGAAATAAGGCTTCTGAGGGAGACGACGAGAGACCACGTCTGGGCAGAGAAAAGGCTGATCAGATGGGAGGAAAAAGATTTGGTTAAATGAAGGTGGCCGGGAGCTTCTGCCTTCTCAGCATTAAGATTATTCCTCTAAAACGTCCATGCGAGGAGCATATTAATATTTGCACGTTCAGATGCAGAAAAACAATGCCTCTGATTTTGCCTCTTAACTCCTGTAAGGCAACAAAGAAACAAACGAGAGGGAGGCCGGAGAGGAGGGGAGGAAGGGGGGGAGGGGGAGGAGGGGGAGGAGAGCACCCGATGGCCGTGCAGGAAGATAGAAGGCCGTGGGCGCAAGGACAGCCTCACCCAGCAGAGCCCTTCTGCAGCCTCCCCCACCAGCAGGTGCAGGAGAAATCATCCACCTTGCTTCAGCAGGGTTTTGTTTCCTTAGCCAGAAACTTGTATCCGAATAGATGGTTTGGATTTGGGAATGATCTTCACGTCTACCCAGAGGGAAATGGTTGAGCAAGATATGGTCCGCATAATACAATAAAATTAGGCAGTCATTAACGTTTTAAAGAAGAGTTCGGTGACATGAGGGAAATGATCAAGATATAATAATATAGGAAAAAGCAAGTCCTGATTTCTGTGTGAGGCAAAGGATCTCTGAGCTACACTGTCCTTATGTCAAATGATAGGGGGCGAGCGGGTCCGGGGCAGGGTGGCTTCCAGGACAAACTGAACTTGGGGGCAAGGTAGGGTCGCAGGGTTCCAGTCTGACCCAGGCGAGTGGGTCCACACATCAGAGCTGAGGCCAGGCATCTTCATCAGGATCTGCCAGGAACGGGCGTGGGGTTCCGAGTTGGTGCCCTGTCAGCTGTGGAGACACCGGGTAAAACCGGCAGCCACCGCCGTTAGAATATTCCCGGGAGGCTGACCCCATCCCCGCACGTGACCCAGGCGAAGCCAATCAGAAAGTTACACTACAACGATTGGTTCAAGGGTTGAACACACGGACGAAGCCAATCCAGTCAGAAACAATCTTAGGTGGTTTGCGGAGGAAGTGTGGCACAGAGCCGTTTCCTTTCTCTGGAAGGCATGGTGTGCATAGGCGAGGTGGATTTGTGATTGAGAGCCTGCCCTAGGGAGCAAGACAGCCTGGGTTCAAGTCCCACCCCGATTCCTTACTCTGAACTCCTGAGAAGGGTATTCAACACCCTATTCGTAAAACAGGTTTAATTATTTACTTTTTAATGATCATTAGACCCAACATGGGGCTTGAACTCATGATCTTAAGATGAAGAGTCACATGCTCTTCTGACTGAGCCAGCCAGACGCCCCCCCCCCCATTTGTAAAATAGGGATAATTATAGGACCTACTCTAAACTTGTAACAATAAAATGAGTTAATACAGATAAGAAAGCACTTTGCACCGTGTGTGGAGCATAAGCGCTCAGGAAATCCTGGCTGTTACTGTTAGGTGACACCTGGAACTTTTGTGGCTACTGAGAAGGAATCCATCCTCAGGGCCATAGAGTTGCTGGATTCAGCCAGACCTGAGGCCCGTCTGCCACTGAACTTCTAGTTCTGACCACCCAGGAATTTCCTGATCATCTAGACCAGTTTGGGCTGTTCTGGATTCTTGCAGTGGAAAGACTCCTCATTGATACCCCCATGGTGTGACCTTGGGAGTCATGTAGCTCTCCGAGCCTCAGTTTCTTTACCCATAAAACGGACCTGATAAAATCTGAGAGACTGGAGACCTCAGTACACCAGGTCTTTCCCACCATAGGCATGAACATTCTGGCACTTACACTTCTCACACATTCTCATCAACATTCTCTCAATGATCCACCCTTGGGCTCCCCTTGGAAAGCATTTCAATATTTGCTTCTAGTCCTTCCTACCACATACTCGTCCATGGACACCCCAACATACACTCTCCAGCCATATTCCTCATCCCCGCCCTTCCCATACAGCCCTCCACGCTCTCCCAGCACCCAGCCTCTTCACTCACCTACCCCTACCCCATTCCCTTCCTGCAGTTCTGCCCCAAGATCACCATACCTCCAGATAGGGCTGAACTTTCCTGCCCCTGGACTGGAATAATCCCTACCAGGTTCCCTTTCCCAGGAAGCGCAGACAGAGGCCAGAGTCAGGAAGTGACTTTAATGTCTCAGGAGCTGGATTGTGAGCAAGATGGGGGCTCTTCAGGCCTCTGGCCCCAACGGCAGGAGAGGTGCCAGCAACCAGCCCGTGTCCTCCTCTAAATCAAATGGCACCGGCGGGGGCAGACTGGGTCCTTGGATATGCAACTCAAGCCGCTTTGGCAGGGGCAGATGATGTTGATGGCTCCCTTGGTCTGTGGGAAGTGCAAACAAGAGCGGAGTCACCAAGGTGCAGGGAAGAAGGGGGTTTAGACTTCTCGGGGAGCAGGGGCACAGCACAAGTGAAGGGGTGAGCAGGCCTGGGGGCTGTCAGCTCTACAGCAGATAGCTTTCTGACCTTAGGCAGGTTAATGAGCTTCTTGGTCTCAGTTTCCTCATCTGTCAAATGGGGATAGTAATGGTAACCTGCCCCACAGGGCGACTGTGAGGACTAAATAAAATAGAGCAAGGGCCCATAAAGAAAAGACCCTCCGGCCACCCCAGCTGTAGAGTCAGGGGCCTGGCTGCTTCCCCACAGCATTGGCAGCTCCCCAGACAGGGACATGGAAGCCAGGCCCATTCTTCTAGAAAGGTTTGGGCCCAAGGCCAGATAAGAAATGTGAGCAGTAGGGGCGCCTGGGTGGCACAGCGGTTAAGCGTCTGCCTTCGGCTCAGGGCGTGATCCCGGCGTTCCGGGATCGAGTCCCACATCGGGCTCCTCTGCTATGAGCCTGCTTCTTCCTCTCCCACTCCCCTTGCTTGTGTTCCCTCTCTCGCTGGCTGTCTCTATCTCTGTCAAATAAATAAATAAAATCTTAAAAAAAAAAAAAAAAAGAAATGTGAGCAGTAATAGCATATAGTCTGCGTTCTGCATTTCTGCCCGCTCATAACCAAGCTCGGATGAGCACCATCGTTGCCAGGACAACCCGGTGAGGTTGTCACTTTAGCCCCATTTTACAGATGAGGAACCTAAGGATCGGAGAGCAGAAGTGACCTGGCTGAGGTCACAAAGACAGGGAGTGGAAAACCCAGGATTTAAACTCAGGTCCAGGGGCGCCTGGTTAAGCATCTGCCTTCCGCTCAGGTCATGATCTCAGGGTCCTGGGATCGAGCCCCACATCAGGCTCCCTGCTCAGCGGGGAGTCTGCTTCTCTCTCTCCCTCTGCCTGCTGCTCCCCCTGCTTGTGCGCGCTCTCTCTTTCTGTCAAATAAATAAATAAAATCTTAAACAAACAAACTCAGGTCCCACTCCCAAGCTGTGGTCCAGCCACCACAGTCCCATAATCCCCTCAACAAATTAGGGAGGTGGGGATCGGTAGGGAAAGTCTCTTCCCGTCTACTTGGCCTCAATGAGTCAGGGTAGAGATATTCACTCAACAAACATTCGTTCACCCTCTACTATGTGCAGATACTAAGTTGGGAGGTAGGGGGTTCAAAGAGGAATGTGCTGCAAGCCTGCCCTGGGAGAGCTCCGGCCAGCGGTGGTGGCAGACAGAACACAAGGCAAACTGGGGAGAAATCCATGCTGTGCAGTGGCGCGGGGGGTATGAGCTCACGGGAGCTCCAAGGAGGGAAGGTTTCTCCCAGGAGGTGGCTGGGCAGAGGCAGCCATGTGGGCTTCTGTAACCTCCCCCACCCTTCGCAGCAGAGCCGTCCCAGCCCAGAGCCTCACCTGGAACAAGCACAGCATGGCCATTCTGGCCTTGGGGGCACAGAAGGCACCAGCACGGTCCAGGTCCATTAGGCAACAGTCACTGGCACACTCAGAGTGGTGGGAGCACTCAGCCCCCTTCACCTGCGGGGACAGCTCTTGCGTCACCAGCTCTCTGGCTACGTGGGAAGGGGAGGGAGGATGCGTGGCATTGCCAAGGCCCCAGGGGTCCAGGAAGAGAAGCCAGGAGATGGTGACCACCAGGTGACACCCCTGCACCCGCCCCAGCAGCGCTCAGAGGAGCAGGAGAGGAACGGGGGTTAGTACTTCCCCTCTGCCTCTCCTTCCCTGTGTCCCCTTCTACCTGTGCTAGGGGAATAAATATTCCCAAATCACACTCTGGGGGTGGGGGGGAGGGAAAGACAGGGAGGGAGAGGAAGATGGGGAAGGGAAGGAACAGTGATGGTGCTCAGGAGAGGGGGAAGTGGGGATTAGGACAGGTTGGTAAGGCGTGGCTGGGGGGTCAGGTCTGAGATAGCCCGGGGTGGGCACTGGCTCAGGGGAGGGAGAGCATGGTGCTGGTCATAAGACCACTTTCTTTCACCTCCAGGGCCACCAGGGATGTGAAACAGGGCTTTGAAGCCCTTTGGGGGGACACATTAAGCTTCCAGCCCTGGGAATAAGTCCCCATTTTGGGGTGATACCCACACCCACCCCCTACTTCGCTCTCCAAACCCAACTGGTGCCTCCTGGCTGGTCTATGATGCCAGGGCCACCACCCCTGACTGCAGTGGAAGGTTCGAAATGCTCTTTTGGCTCACCTTTAGGAACTTCTTTTTAAAGGGCAGGAACTCACCCCAGCAAGGGAGCAGGACCCCCACAAGCAGCACAAAGGCTGTGGCCATGGGCCTAGGCGCTGAGTTTCGAGGCTCTGCTGGGGCTCCAGGGGCCCCAGCAATAAACCCCTTGCCTGGCACGTGACCCGGAGCCCCAGGGGCCCGCCCTGGGCTGGGGGTGGAGGGTGAAGAAGTTAATGGTCACAGGCTGCTCAGGAGCGGAGGCAGACGGAAGCCTTTTCCAGCACGGTGGAGGACTCTCCCAGGCCCTGGGAAGCAATGAAAGAAGCAAAAGAGCTCCCGTGACACCCTGATTCAAGCCTTGGACAGTCTAGATTGTCCATTTCAGGGGCCCTAGGGGTCTTCATAGGCATTACTTTCAAATTGAAAAGAAACACCTGTGAAAGAAAATTTTGTTTTGAAAAATTATGCAAAGTCAGTATACAGAAATGAAATGAGCTTCCTTCTTAACAGTCTGACTCTTTCTTTCTCTCTCTCTATCCTTGGTGCCCCCCAATTGTCCCTCACCCCTTATCTTTTGGAGGAGCCAGCGCTGACTTCTGGTGCTTCTCACGCCCTCTCCAGGTCCAGTCTTGTCATTGGTAAGAATCAGGATGTAAGACAAGATGGCCTCCAAGACCTAGGACTTGTCTGGTCTTGATGAGTCGATTAATTGTCTAAGAATTTGTCTGTAAATTGTATGAAAGTCAGGGTGTGGGGACAAAATGCAGGGGAGGAGAGAGTAAGACTCGGAAGGAAAAGGGGGTAAGGGACAGTGGAATGTAGCAATCAGTGGAATTATGGGGGAGGCAGGCCTTCCTCAGGATGTCCCTCTCCATGAAACTCCCACCTCACCTCACCCTTGCCCACTTCTGCTTTAAAAAATTTG
Source organism: Ursus arctos (assembly GCF_023065955.2). Classification (NCBI taxonomy): domain Eukaryota; kingdom Metazoa; phylum Chordata; class Mammalia; order Carnivora; family Ursidae; genus Ursus; species Ursus arctos. The sequence goes on along the minus strand of NW_026622997.1, from coordinate 30,842,142 downwards.
CTCTTGGGGTGCCTGGGTGGCTCACTGGGTTGGGTGTCCAACTCTTGATATTGGCTCAGGTCGTGATTTCAGGGTCATGAGATTGAGCCTCCCAACAGGCTTCGTGCTCAGCAGGGAGTCTTGACATTCTCTCTCTTCCTCTCCTTCTGCCCCTCCCCCTGCTTGCTCTCTCTCTCTCTCTCCTTCTCTCTAAAATAAATAAATAAATAAATCTTTTTAAAAAATCTGCTCTTGAGATGTGAGAACAGACTTAATTGTGCCCCCTCCCAAATTCATATGTTGAAGCCATACCCCTCAGTGTGATGATATATGTGGAGATGGGGACTTTGGGAGGTAATTCGATTTAGATGAGGTCATGAGGGTTCTCTCCTGAGGGGTTTAGTGCCCTCATATGAAGAGACACGAGAGTGGCTCCTGGCTGGTTCACTTGGTAGAGCATGCTACCCTTGATCTCAGGGTCCTGAGTTCGAGCCCCACATTGGGCGTAGAAATTTCTTTAAAAAAAAGAGAGAGACACCAAAGAGCTTGCTGTCTCTTTCTATCTGCCATATGGGGACACAGCACAAAATGCAGCCATCTGCAAGCCAAGAAGAGGGTTCTCACCAGAACCTGACCATGCTGACACCCTGATTTAGGGGGTTCCAGTTTTCAGAATTGTGAGAAATACATCTCTGTCATTTAAGCTACTTAGTCTATTTTGTTATGGCAGCCGGGCTGACGAATATAGGGGTCTTCAGGCTTTTCTCTAAGAATAACAGCCTCCACTGTACTCAGAGGGCTTTGGATCCATCATCCCATTTAGCTGTCCCTGCATTAGTCAGGTAATTAGTATAGCTGTCGCAGCAGAGAGCTCCTGAAATGTCAATGGTTTTGCACAATAATGTCTTATTTACCACTCATGTAAAATCTGATATAGGACAGAAGACTTCTTCCGTCTTGTAGCTACACCATTTGGAAGACTGGCCTCCAGGGTCATCCTGGAAGGTGGAAGAGAGAGATGGAGGAAGTACATGGATACTTCAATGCCTCAGCCAGGAGTGACACATGCCTCTTCCACTCATAGACCTTTGGCCAGAACTAGTCACATGACCTCAGCCTTCTGCAGGAGAAGCTGGGAAATTCAAGGAAATCCCGGAGTATTCAGTGTATTCTATCATTTCTGCTGCATAACTCTTATCCCCATTTTGCAGATGAGGAACCCAAAAGTTCAAGGCACAATAACTTGCCCAAATAACACAATTAAGTCACAGAGCCAGATATAAACCCAGGGCATTCTAGCTATTGAGCCCAAGCTCTTACCACTGTCCCACAATGTGGTGGGTGGCCAGAAGGCTTTGTTCCCAGGAAAGGGATTCCTGTCAGCACTGTGTCCTCTCCCTCCGGGAGTCGAGGTCTACAGCTGTCTTCAGACCATGGTCTGCTGCTTTGGGCAGCTGCTTATCCATCCATGAAGCTCACCATCACTCCCAGCCCCACTGTGAACTAGAGGGGATCCCCAGGCATTCATAATTCTTTGTACAGAGTTCCCTCCTTCCCTGAGGTATTTGGACATGCCCTTGTGAATGTTAGATAACTGGAAAATACTGTTAACTGCTCAGAAAAGAGCAGATTTGGAGGCAAGAGGCCAGCTGCTGTGTGTCAGGATTGGCAAGCTGGGATTCTTGATCTGTGGTCCAAGGGCCCCTGGGAAGTTCACTGAAGACCCTGAGGGGTTGGTGAAGCTCCTGAAATTCTATGTGCATGGCTTAAAAGATTTTTAAGACAGGGGGCTGCAGTTTTCCTCAGAAATGACTTAAGTCTGGTTTAGAACCTTCATTTTAAGGTGAGGAAACAGAGGCCCAGAGAAGGAAGGATTTCCACAAGTGATGCAGCAAAGCCAGGCCTAGACCCTGGGCTCCTGACTCCAAGTCCTGCACCCTTTCTCCTGTACTAACGGCTTGTCTCCCCACTCTGGCAGGTGCTGGTCACAGGCACAAGTCCAGGACACCTCTGCAGTGTGGAGGGGGTGGGAGCCAGATCACCAGGGTGTCCAGGGCCAGGGGTGTGGGAGTGGTCACTGAGCCACCTGACCTGTGAGTGTGGCCACAGCCCTGCCCACTGGCCAGGGCCTAAACATGGCCGCCCCAGTCTTGTACAAGGAGAATGGGAGTCAGTCCAGGGCAGGGGGATACCTCACTTGGGAACCTCTGTGATCTCCCCGCACCCCCTATTCTCTGTCCATTCACCTTCCCCCCTCTGTCATTCTCCAGTGTCTTTCTTCTTTCCTACACCTTTCTGGTGGTTTCCATGACAATGTTCTCACTGGTCTACAGCAAAATGATAAAAATGAGGGTAATGTAAGTTGTTTTTGTTAAAGATAAATTTAAAGAATGATTCTTTGTTCCGGAATTAGGCCCTTCCTACTTTTTTGGTGTTCAAATGTGTTTTTAATGAAACAACGGCAATAATACAATGGTAGTTTTGTTTGGTTTTCCCTGTTGTTCCATGGTTGTTATATACATGTTGTTAATACGCAAATTCTTTCAGTCCCCAAAGTTTTTTAGAAGTTTTAAGATTTTATTTATTTATTTTATTTATTTGAGAGAGTGAGAATCTGAAGCAGCCTCCAGGCTGAGCACAGAGCCCGACGTGGGGCTGATCTCACCACCGAGAGATCATGACCTGAGCTGAAACCAAGAGTCGGAAACTCAACTGACTGAGCCACCCAGGCGCTCCAGAAGTTTAATCAGTCTTTGAAAATCCAAAATAAAATTCTGGAGAAAACTGATGTAGTGGAAATTGTCTGTTACTCAATTCATTCTTGAAGGACTAGGATTCAGGCAACCTGAGAATCAAGGCCCTCCAAACAGGGGTCCAGAGTGAGCAAAGATTTAGAGATAAGAATGAGCAGAGCACAGTGAGGACAGGCTGTCTGCTTGTGGAAGGACAGGGTGGAGTGAGGTCAGTCAGTGCTTTGGGAAGCTTGCAGGGCCATGAGGGTAACCCCAGGTGAGGTGGCTCCTAAACGGACAGCTGGGCTGGTGGCGGCAGCGGGAGATGGGGGATTGCTGGCTCCTGACAAATGCAGATGGATTTTGGCTGGCAGAAGCACAGATATCTAGAATATCCCAGGTTGTGACACATGGGGATTGCTCTAGTTCCAGGAAAGGCTCCCCCAGAGGCAGGCGTGAGTCATGGACGTGTTCCTTTGGCAAAGGGACAATGCCAAAGGAAGGGTGCTTAGAAAGTGCCCACTGCCTCCCATTCCCCAAAAGTGTTAAGCTACAATCCACAGACCCATGAATTTCATTTTTTTTTAACTAAAAGAGATGCATTTTGTACTGGTATTCAGACAACCAGTGGATATTGTTAGTATTCCTTCCAATCGGTTGATGTCGGTGTCATGCTGGTGGTTGAATATTTGGATTATCACCACTGCAAATGTGTACTAGTGTGCGTGTGCACATTTATAATGTGTGTATGTGTGTACGCAACTAAAGTTTCACAAAATAATACTTACATTTACTATATGTGATCTGTTCTGAGATTATTCTATTGCATCTTTTAAAAATGTTGGTTAGGGGGCATTTGGGTGGCTCAGTCAGTTTAGCGTCTGACTCTTGGTTTCAGCTCAGGGCTGTGAGATGGTGGCTCCAAGAATCCGCTTGGGATTCTTTCTCTCTCCCTGTCCTTCATCCTCTGCCCCTTCCCTAGCTTGGGCTCTCTCTCTCTAAAATAAATAAATAAAATCTTTAAAAATGTTGGTTAGAATCCACCAAGTTGATTTCACCACTCTACTGAGTCCAGCTGATTTGACTGTAGACATCTCTCGGTCTCCATTTGCCCCTTGATTCATTCGTTCAACAAACACTTCGTGACATCTACTTTGTGTTAGGCACTTCATCATCGGACTTCAGTTGCAGATAACAGACACCACTGTACCTATTCTAAGCAGAAAGGGAAGTAAGACAGAGAACTGGGGGCTTACAAAGTCCCTGAAAGGGCTGGAGAAGTGAGATCCAGGAATGAAATTCCCAAAACACTGCAGGACTGAGCTGCCGGGGAAGCTGCTGCCTCAGTCACCATCAGGAAGGTAGGAGTCAGGAGGCCATCACTGCAACTGTTGGCACCAGGAACACACACCTTAGCTGGGATCTCAGGATCAGGGAGCTGCTGTCAAAATTATTGTCTGTGTCTGCAATATCTGCCCAACCAAAAAAGAGAATGTCTCCCGCACAAATTCCTCTGCTCCACTTACCTCCATGCACACCAGTTCTTAGGCAGTGCACGTGATCAGTGATACCTCAATCACATCTGGAGTCCTGGGTGTGATAGTCGAACGTTTCGCTTTCCAGCCCAGCTATACAGGAAGGCACACCAGGAGGAAGTGGAACAGAAGCTAACCAAACCAATCGACAGCAGCCACCCCTTCCCCCCCCACCCCGCCTGCCCAGGGACAAAATGTCTGGAAATGGTATTTCCTGGTGTGCCTGGTGTGAAGGTAGGTTTCTACTCCCTGTCTGAATACTTTTCCATTTTTACAGCTGCCTGTGGCTTTGAACACCAACCTATGCCTTTTATTTCCATGCTTCTCTTTTATCTACATTTAATATGTTGGGTTTTTTTAAATCATAAATTTGATGGTCAGGGTTCTTCCTCTCCTCTGGCAGTTTGGTGGGGAAGTCCCATGTCCCACAGCCTTCCCCCTTACCAACTGTGCTGTTCTTAGGCACCCATCTTGGTCCACTCTCTGGAAGGTCAGTGGAAGCTGCTTTGTCACTTTCTCCTAGCAACAATCAAGAGAGAAGGCTCCCTCTTCTCTGTGCCATCATCAACCTTGCTCACTGTAATTTGAACTTGCTCCTCCCCTCTAGACTTCCATGGTAATCATAGTTCCTTTCCCTAAAAACAGTTGCCTCACAGATAAAAAAGATGGTATCTGCCACTTGTGGAGACCAAGGCAAGAGATGGTCCTGGGAAAGACAGGTAGAGAGATGAGCTCACCTTCCCTTTCTGTGTCCCTTGATGCACCAAAATCACTTTTCCCTCTGATACCCAGGTCTGTGCTCACCTGCCAGCTCCTATTTAAGAGGATACAATAAGAGCACTCAAAGCTCAATAAATGTCTGTCTAATAAGTAAATTATAAAAAAAATCACTAATAGTGTAATCTCATTTACCAAGACAGGGCTATAGGATATACAAATAGGTGTAGCCATGGCAATAGAAACTGCAAAATAAATGGCTTAATATAAGACAGAGGTTTATTTCTCTTTCATGTAACATTCCAAGCATACATAGTCCAGGGCTGAAATGGTAGCTCCAAAGCCTCAGTGGCTCAGGCTGCTCTGACATCTACAGGTATTGTTTTAATCAGCAAGGTCCAAGATTGCTTACCAACCTGTTCCTCTTTCAGGCAGCAGAATGTAGGATGGGAGAAGAGAGGGTCTGAATCCTCCCTTTAAGGACTGTTCCATTCCATTAACCAGTCATAGTCACATGGCCAAACCTAGCTGCAAGGAAAGCTGGGAAATGTAGTATCTATTCTAGGCAGCCATGTGCCCTGCAAAAAATGAGGCATGGTGGCAGTCTAGTAGTCTATGTTCTGTGTGTGTTTGCCAGAGGTATGCTTTCTAATTCCACAAGGTACATTCCCATTCGTGCCCAAGAGCCCTGTCTCTAATCTCCTTAATCATGCAATCTCCACACCACACCCTCTCTGCCTCTTGGACTCACAGTTGACTCCAGCATCCCCCAGAATACAAGCACCCAGTGTAATATGAGAATGTAGAGGCCCTACAGTGACGATTCATTTACCTTTGTCATGTCAGCTCAGACTGACAGGGCTGGGCCAAACCCAGTACCCACATTTATACCCCTTGGAAACAACAAATATTTGCCAGCCATGTGCCCAGAAGATGTCACCAGAGCAGTGTCTGAGTTAACCTTGAGTTAACCTCTGCAGTTAACCTTGATGGTTTCCAGCCTTAGGAAACAGGATTCATTACATAGTGCCTCTTCCCCACCTTCCAATAATGTGACCTGGGGTACCTCCAGCCTCGGGGAATTTCTCCTGAGGTTCCTTCCTGGGGCGAAATCTGAGGAATCCATTCACTCCCTTGGAAGTAGCTGCGGTTCTCACACTTGCTCTGGCCACTTGGACCTTCTGGTGCTCTCTGTAGAACACCAGGAAATGGCAAAAGATGTAATCCAAGTTCATGAACTCCACTCTCTTTCTCTGCCTTCCTTCCCTCTTCTCACTCTATTGTATGTATCTAGGTCACTGCTTCTCAGACAACAATACATAAACTATTTTAAGAAATCACATTTCTGTTTTTATATTATTATTTGTTTGCTCCATTCTCATTCATTTTGAAATCTCTTACTCATCAGCAGATAAGCTGTAGTAAGAGCCAAACATTTAGGAGAAAAATATCTATTCACTTAACTTTTTCCTCCCAATTAAAGAAAGACATGCATCATTTAGTTTTGGCTATGGGGCTCTCTGGCCCAACTCAAGGAAAAGAGGTGTTTTAAGGTGGCAGTGACTGAGAAGCTCTGGGGGGGAGGGTTAAGAGGAGAGGAAGACAGTAGAGAGGAAGGGGGACCTCCCACGCTGGGGTGTTGATTTATCTTTTGACTTAGTGGGGTCAGGTGTCATGGAGGAGGAAAACTCTCTCTCCACTCACTTCTTATTCCTCTCAAAGGAAACCATATCATGTTCCAGGACATTCAAATGGCTATAGTTTTGTGGGCAGGGATCACAGACATTAAGCTCCCACACTTGAGTGTAGTGTTGCGAGATTTTTTGTTCTCATTCTCATTTTGAAAGAAGAGAACTGACCCAGTGACTGGACCCAGGCAACAACCATTCATTGTATTTGTTACCTATCATTGCATAATGAAATACCCCAAAGCTTAGTGGCTTAACACGTCATTTCTTATTTCACAGTCTCTGTGTGTCAGGAATTGAATCACAGTGTAGCTGGGTCCCATGGCTCTGGGTCTGTCACAGGTTGCAGTCAAGGTGTTGGCTGGGGCCATGGTCATCCTCAGGCTTGACCGGGGTGGATCTGCTTCCAAGCTTCCTCAAGTGGTTGTTGGCAGGTTTTGGTTCCTTGCAGGCTGTTAGACTGACAGTCTTAGTTCTTCACAGGCTTTGCCTGAGTCCTGCCCAGGTTCCTTGCCACATAGACCTCTCCAAAGGACAGCTTGTGGCATGGAGGTTGTCTGCATGAGCATGAGCAAATGAAAGGCAAGAAAGAATGGAAGCAAGATGGAAGTCATAGTCTTTTGTAATCTAATCTTAAAAGTAATAGTCTTGGGGCACCTAGGTGGCTCAACTGGTTAAGCATCTGCCTTTGGCTTAGGTCATGATCTCAGGGTCCTGGGATCGGGTCCCACATCAGGCTCCTTGCTCAGCAGGGAGTCTGCTTTTCCCTCTCTCTTTCCTGCTCCCCCTGTTCGTGCTCTCTCTCTCTCAAATAAATAAATTAAATTTTAAAAAAAGTAACAGTCGCTTCCTTTGCCATCTTCTGTTGGTTAGAAGCAAGTCACTAGGACCAGGTCACATTCAAGGGGGGCAGATTACACAAGGCATAGTTAGAAAGTGGGGGTCATTGGGGTCATTTTAGAAGGCTGTCTACCACACTTGCCTCTATTATTATTGGAGAAGTATAAACGTTATATTTGGTGATAATAAAAGGATTTCTATTTCACAAAAGGTAAATCAATCTCTCTCCTCTCTCTTCGTTGTTTCTTCACTCATAAAACCAACTCTGAAGTTCTTATTGCTTTGGGCTCAGGGAGCAGTTAGTGGTAACATGTGAGTTGAGAGAGAAGCAGAGGCTCTGCTTTAAGTCTTAGGACAAAGCCAGGGACTCCAGTCCCATTTGCTTGAGAACACTGTGCTGGGATCCTGCTGGAAGTCATCTTGTGGGGACAGCTGAAGTTCCCTTGTCTTGTAGTTGGCAGTCCGGCTGGCTGTCATCTACCAGCAAGCCAGCCCCTACCATGGTTCCATCTGAGGGAAACTGATTGTTTTCCCTTTTGGTAAAATTCTCTGCTTTCCTTTCTTCTTCTCACTCTATTGTATGTATCTAGGCCACTGAATCTCAAACAACAATACATAAACTATTTTAAGAAATCACACTTCTGTTTCTCTATTATTATTTGTTTGCTTCTTGCTCATTCATTTTGAAATCTCTTACTCATCGGCAGAGAAGCTGCAACAAGTGCCAAAGGTTTCCCACCCTGGAGGGCTCCTCCCTCTCTTTCCTCTCCTCCGCTCTCCTCTTCAGAGATCCAATGCAAGCCCCTCTCTTCTATGAAGCCTTCTCAGAATCAACTGAAAAGATGGAAATTTCCTTGGAGATGTAATTGCCTGAAGGTAAAAGAAGGTAAGGAAACAAGCTAACCATCTGAAAGGAAGCCTGAGGGAAGAGATATGACGGCAAATACCAGTTATGAAATTTCTCTTCTCCTTGAAAGAGAACCTCTGTAGGCAGAGACAGATGCATCTAGCTGCCAAGCACACAGTAGGTGTTCCGTTAGTCCCTGTGGATCAAATGCCACTTGTGGTGCTTCTCAAATATTCACAGATTCTTGGCCACCCTTCCCTTCAAAAGGTAGAGCCTAGGGATACCTGGGTGACTCAGTCAGTTAAGTGTCTGACTCTTGATCTCAGCTCAGGTCTTGTTCTCGGGGTCGTGAGTTCAAGCCCCATGTTGGGCTCCATGTTGGACATGGAGCCCACTTAAGAAAAATAAGATTAAAAAAATTTTTTTTAAGGTAAAAAAAGGGAGAATGTAATTCTCCCTTCCTTAAATGTGGGCTGTATCAGTCAATCACTTCTAACGAATAGAATGTAGTGGAGCGATAATGTACGACTTCTGAAGTTAGGTCAGAAAAATTACGGCAGCTTTTGCCCCAGTTTCTCTTGGATGATTCACTTCTAGGGAAAGTCAGCTGCTATGTCAGGAGGGCTGTCAAGCAGCCCTATGGAGATGTCCACATGTAGAGAAACTGAGGCCTCCCGCCAACAGCCAGCCTCAACTTGCCCATTAAATAAATGAGCCACCTTGAAAGTGGATCCTCCAGCCCCAGTCAAGCCTTTGGATAACGGCAGCCCTGGCCAAAAGTTTGACCACAGCCGTAGCTTGACCGAATCAGCACCCCCGAGCTAAGACGCTTCTGGATTCCTGGGAGAGATAACAAATGCTTGTTGATGTTTTAAATCACTAAGAGGGAGAGAGCTGGAGGGACATTGTGAAAGGAAAAGGTTTTTGCTTCATGATTCTAGTGTGTGTACTTGGCAAGCTCCTGTCGAGCAAGCACCTCCACCAATGCGCAGTGCCCAGAGCGACCAGCGGCACCAGCAGCTACAGCTTCTCCTGGCACCGCCCACCCGGGGCAGTACTGTAAGCAGAGGGCCAACAACCTCCTGCAGCGTTTGCAGCTTCTCTAGCTCCCAGCACCTGCTGTACACTTGGCTGCTCCGGCATCAGGCTCCTGGGGTGCTCACGAGGTCTCGGGCACCAGGCTTCTGCAGTACAGAGAGGCCAGCAGCGCCCAGTGGGCAGGCAGTTTTCTAGCTTTTTCTTTTTTTTAAAGATTTTTTAAATTTATTCATTTCAGAGAGAGAGAGAGCATGAGCAGTGGGAGGGGCAGATGCAGAGGGAGAAGCGAGCTCCCTGCTGGGCAGGGAGCCCAACACAGGGCTTGATCCCAGGACCCTGAGATCATGACCCAAGCCGAAGGCAGACGCCCAACCATCTGAGCCACCCAGGTGCCCAGTATTCTAGCCTTTGATTGGGTACCTCCCTGTGAAGAACTCTCCCTGGCATCTTAGGGGGCAGATTTCTGGTGAGTTCCACTCTCATGACAGTACAACAACTTTTCTGCCATCTGGTGAGCCATAGGCTGTGTTCTCAACAAGGTCTGGATTTCAGCTTTAGTGGGGGTGGGGGCTGTCTCTTCCTTGGGTGCCCTATCCTAAGTCTCAATCCTGGGGCTAGGGGCTGCTCCTACATCTAAAATTCATGTATTCTTTACTCCTTACTAACCAAGTCTTTTGTTACTGTAATCCCCTGTCGTCATAAATAATTATATTAAAATTTCCCTGTTCAAATCACTATGTGGTTTCTCTCTCTCGATTGGACCCAGATTGACACACTAAGTTTGGTCATAGTTTGTTACACAGCAACAAATAACCAAACCACCCCTCCCCATCTCCTTGCCCACTTCCAACTCCCCGTTCATTACCATCAGCCAATTGTTATCATGTGCCTACGCACATTGAAGGCTCTTCCTTCAAGGCTTTTATAAGGAGTCAGTTATGAACTACTACAAAAAGGAGAACAAAGTTTGTAAGATCGAAGATTTAATTTGCTAAATGGAAGGTACAGATATGAAGTGCTGCAGGAAGCAGCAAAGGCTGGTTGAAGAAAGCTCGAGGCTGCAGTAGGACGTAATTCAACTCTGAAGACACTATAGGACACAGCCCAGTGGAAAAGAGAGAAGGGTGTTGTATCCAGGGGGAGCATTGTATCAAAAGCTTAGAGGCGAGACCCCATGTGGTAGGATTAGGTCTGCAGTGGCTACTAGTTCACTCCAGTTTGGCTGGAGAAGAGATTTCATATGGCAGGCTAGTGGCAAACAATATACCCAGATTCTGAAGGGCCTTAAATACAAAGCTAATTCATTTGGTGTTAACATGTTAAAAAGGGGGGGGGGGAAGGAACCACGTTTTTGAGGACAAAACTCAACCTACTTTTGTTGTAAGTACAATTATACTTGTCAGATCATGAGACTTAGCTTTGGGGCTGAGAAGAAGTTCACCATGACAGTAGGAAACCCCTGCATGTTTTTGAGGATGACGCAATGTGGGGCTCTGAGATTAGCCTGGAGTGTGTTGGGCTGGAGAGAATGAAGAAGTAGAAAACAATACCCGAAAGTACTGATGGAGGGGATAGGGTAGCAGCAGTGGAAAATGAAGAACTTGGATAGATGTGGGATGTTCAGAATGGCTGGTTGGATGTGGCAGAAAGAAGTTGAAGGTGTTGCCCAATACTTAGCTGGTGACATGGGAACACGGGGAGCTGGATGAGGGGTGGATAGGATGATGCTGGCTTTTGACAAGTTCCATTGGGGTGACTGCAGTGTATCCAAGAAGCAGGAAGGGCAGCCTCACGCCTGAAATCAGGAGGGAGACAAGGGCTGAGGATTCAGATTGGGTAGTGATGTCCACTCGGGGTGACAAGTCAAACTTTGGGAGATGGCGTTGAAGTCCTGGGTCAGGAATTCAGTGGGGACAAATGTCCTCAAGTAGTCCAGTCCTAAATGGACCCCTAAAAGCCAGAAGCTCTGTCTTTTCCAACTGCCACAGATTCTGGCTTAGAATCCACGGTCCACTCCCAGGGGGCTCAGGTCAAGGAATAGGAAGGCAAAACGCCCAAGACTAGGAGGTTTTAACCGTATTTCCACCCCAGACCAGTCATGCAGCCTTGAGCAAGTACGTTCCCTCTTTGGGTTTGTTTCTTCCTTCAGCAAAATGCCAGGGTTGGCCTTGGACTAGACTGGTTTTTAAATCCTGCCTCTGAAGAACAACAGGCTCCATAGCTGGGCCCACATGTTCTTCCTCCTAAATCAAGTAGTAGCAGATGAAACAGCTCCAATTTTGGGGTTTTCTCCATAAAGTTTTCTTTTTTTTCTTTCTTTTTTTTTTTTTAAGATTTTATGTATTTATTTGACAGAGCTAGTGAGAGAGCACAAGCAGGGGGAGAAAGGGGAACAGTGGAGGGGGAGGGAGAAGCAGGCTCCCCGCCGAGCAGGGAACCCAATGCAGGGCTAGATACCAGGACCCTGAGTTCATGACCTGAGCCGAAGGCAGACGCTTAACCATCTGAGCCACGCAGGCACCCTTCCATAAGGTTTTCTTAAACCATTAGTAACCACTACTGTTTGTTTCCCAGCAAGGGCTCACAGATAACACAATAAATGAACAAGTGGGAAATGCAATGAAAATAGGTGAACTAAGGAACATCTGAGAATAGGTGACCATATTTGGCTTGACAGTATTTTTGTTTCTGGAGACTTCATGGTTATGGTTTTATATTACTTACACAGTCACTCTGGTTTCTAAAGCTAAATTCCAGTGGCATTTCAGGGTGCTTCATCGAGGGTTCTGGGACTCCCCAGTGCCCGTAACCCAAAGAGACTGGAGAGACATCAGACTCAGTGCTCTAAGGACCTTTCCAGTGCTAATCTTTCACTCTCTCAATAGTTGACCTTTGATGAATACCCTCTGCAGGCAGAACACTGTGCCTTACATTCATTAATCCCTATAATCCGCATAGAATCCTCTCAACAGCCTCATGACATAAGTACTATTATTATATTCATTTTACAGGTGAGGGGAGGACTGAAGCTCAAATAGGGGAAATGGCTTGCTCAAGGTCACACAGCTAGTAAGCGACAGAGCTGGCATTTGAACCTGAGAGCCCAATTCCAGAGCTCTCACTCTCCCGGTATGCCTGCAGTTTCTGTCATTAATGCTGTCACCAAATACTTTCCGTTCTTCCTTGGACACATGGTAAGACTCATCTTTCCTACCCCCTTTGGCTGGGGAGATGTGAGCAGAAGTAGTGAGCATCAATTCGGGTGTAACTTCTAAGAGCCAGGATCACAGCCGCATTCCCTTTTCCTTCGTAGGAGTTGTAGATACACAATAAGAGCCACTCTCAGCCTTGGTCCCTGAGAGAAGATGACTTGGAAAAGACACCTGCCACCCCCCAGCTGACCTGCCAGGGGCTATGATAAATAACCTTGTCATTTTTTACCACTAAGATTAGGAGGTTGTTTGTTACAGTGGCACAGCCTAGCCCATCCTGAGGAATCCAAGGCCATACTGTCTCCTGTTGATTATCTTTGGCCTCAGTCCCCAAACATGCCTTCTCTCTGAAACTCCCTTAAAGCATTGGCTCCACATTCAAATTTGGAACGCAGCAAGAGGAGAAGAGAATCTGTTCCCTACACAGGGAAGTGGGGATGTCTTTGGGGAGATGCGCCCATGCTTTGCCATGCTCTGGGTGGGGATAACGCTGGATGAAGTCTACACTCAGCCCCTGGAAGGCCCTAGACAGAAACTGCTTCAAGCTTTTCTCCCATAGTCATTTATTGGCTCTCCTTAATTTTATTCCCCGCTATTAAAGTAGGAATGACTGGGCCGGCAGGAGGAGGGCCGGACTCCCACATCCTGGGAGCACTGCAGGCTGACTATGACCTTGCAGGCCTGGATCTGAACCTCCTCCTCAGGGTGGATGACCAGGGCGAGCAGCCGGTCTGCCAGTCGTGACTCATCCCCAAAAAGAGCTTCATGCAGAGACTGTTCATTGTAATGCCACTTCACGGCCCGGTAGTGGGGTGAATTCCGGCCCTCACTTAGCCGCTCAGCAAACACCAGGACCTCAAACAGCAGACTCCCTGGCTGGGTGGACTGAAACAGGTTCAGGAAGTTGGAGTGCACCTGTGACGGGAGTAGAGAGACAATGGTAAAGAAATCCAAGACAAGTTCTTAAGTTCTTCTTCTTCCATCTTCCTATTGCCTCAACTCCCTAGCACACCTAAATTTCAGATTCAACTGTATAGGAATTTTTTAATTTTCCTCTCATTATCGTTCTCTAACATAATTGTACTGTGCTCATAAAACATGAGAGATACAATCATTTGTTGAGTCACACATTAAAGCTTAGCATGTGGTTGATTTTTATAAGTATTTTGTGTGCTTGAGACGAATATACTCTTACTAACTGTAAAGTGTCCTAAGTGTGCTAATGGCTCAAGCTCATTTATATTATTCACAGCAAATATACCCTTACTGGTTTTAGGTTTTTATGTTAATTGCTGAAAAAAGAAATCTCCCAAATCTTCCATTGTGATGGTAGGTGTGTCAATTTTTCCTTATAATTATTCAGCCATAAGAAAGAAGGAAATCCTGCCATTTGTGACAACATGGAGGACATTATGCTAAGGGAGATAAGCCAAAAAGAGAAAGACAAATACTGCATGGTATCACTTATTGGTGGAACCTAAAAAAATAAAAAAAGGTCATACTCAAAAACAGAGTAGAAAAGTGGTTGCTGGGGCTGGTGGTGTAGAAGAAATAGGGAGACATTGGTACAAGGGTATAAACTTTCAGCCATAAGATGAATAAGGTCTGGGGGCGCCCGGGTGGCTCCATCGGTTGAGCATCCGACTCTTGATTTTGGTTGAGGTCATGATCTCAGCGTCCTGAGATGGAGTCCTGTGTTGGGAGCCACGCTGGCTGTGGAGCCTGCTTGAGATTCTCTCTCTCGCTCTACCCGTCCCCCTGCTGCTTGCTCTCTCTCTCTTAAAAAAAAAAGATGAATAAAGTCTGCAGATCTAACAGAAAACATAGTGACTATAGTTAATAACACTCAATTAGATCACTGAAATTTGTTAAGAGAGTAGAACTTAAATGTTCTCACACACAAAAAGATAAATATGTGGAAGTGATGGATGTATCAATCAACCAGATGGTCAGAATACTTTCACCACATACATATATGTGTGTGTGTGTGTATAAGCACCACTGTGTACACTTTAAATATCTTACAAATTTGTCTCTCCGTTATACCTCGCTAAAATTGAAAAAAAAAAAAGAAAAAATTTCTTGTAAAGCTATCAAATTTTGCCATACAAATTTTGAGGTTATGTTATTAGGTTCATATACGTTTAGAGTTCCTTTATCTGTCTGAACCATTATTTTTTTTTAAGATTTTATTTATTTATTTGACAGAGGTAGAGACAGCCAGCGAGAGAGGGAACACAAGCAGGGGGAGTGGGAGAGGAAGAAGCAGGCTCATAGTGGAGGAGCCTGATGTGGGGCTCGATCCCATAACACCAGGATCACGCCCTGAGCCAAAGGCAGACGCTTAACGACTGCGCCACCCAGGCGCCCCCCGTCTGAACCATTATTATGTAGTGACCCTGTCTATTCCTAATAATGGGTTTTGTTATAAGTAATTTTTCTCTAATATGAAAATACCTACACTTACTTTTGTTTTGTCACCTGGTTTCCTGACTCTCAGTTCAGAAAGCCCCATAAAGGAGAATCCCCCTCTCAACAAAATGAATTCTTATTCTATTGGGAGAATGGAAGAGAGCATAGTTTTCAATATATCTAGTGCAAAGGCAGGAAGAGAAACAATCTTGTTACGGCTAAGTCTGCCTGGGGAATCCATGATTCTTCCTTCCCTAATATCTGAGTTGGTATCCATTAACGTTTCTTTAGTTCCTTTCTCACCTGACAGTTGAGAATATCATACAGAAGGTCGTTCTTCTGTGCTAGGTAGCTCAACAATCGTATGGCTTGCACCTGAATAAAAGAAAGAGTACATTGCATGGTGCACTGGGTGTTATACGCAACTAATCAATCATCGAACTTTACATCAGAAACCAGGGATGTACTGTATGGTGACTAACATAATATAATTTAAAAAACATTAAAATGAATAAAAGAAAGAGTAAAGCATGAGAAGGCAGGTGAATGTGGGCCTGAGCAGGGAAAGCACAAATCTCTACTCCTCCCTCTAGGTGCTGTGCCAGCGCTGGTCAGGAGGGACAGGGCCTGGGCCATGGTCCTTAGGCACCTGTGCCAGGATATAGTCTGACTGCAGGATCTCCATCAAGGCAGGCATCACCCGTCGCAGCTGTGGATGGACATAGTCGGGCAGTGGGAGGCTGTTGAGGAGTCTGAGGCCTGCAACGTGCAGCTCCGAATCCCAGACGGTGGAGATCAGTTCCAGTACCTTGATGGTGTGTTCCTGGCGGGGGGAGAGGGGGTGGGGGGAAAAGGGTCGGCTTTTATGTGGTGATCCCCAACACTATCCCAGACTTTGCCCTCTTTGTTCACTCTTCCCTGCCCTTACCCATGATAACTGACCCCAAACCCAGTAGACAACTCCCTCTAACTTACACTCTCAACATTACTTGACCTAGTTGGCCACACCTACCTCCTTTCTGCACCTGGCTTCTCTTCCACAGACTTCTTTCCTGGTTCTTCTGCCCAACCTCTTCTTATCTTCCTCACTCCCTTAGTGATAGCGTCCAGACTCAGTGTTAAATACTGTTGATGCTGATGCCTTTCAAATTCCTGTCTCTAGCCCAGACCTCTCCCTGAACTCCAGACTCATATATTCCAGTGCCAATTCCACTTCTTCCCAGAATGCTTTTTTTCTTTTTTTTTTTTTAAAGATTTTATATTTGTGTAATCTCTACACCCAATGTGGGGCTCAAACACACAACTCCGAGATCGAGAGTTGCATGTTCCACTGACTGAGCCAGCCAGGCGCCCCTTCTCAGAATGCCCACTAGACCTCTCCGAGTTAACACATCCCCAGCCCTCAAATCTGTTTCTCCCACCACCTTCCCTGTCTCTGCTTTTGGTCATACCTCCCTTGCAGCTACTCAGGTCAAAAATCTGTGGTCCTCTTTAACGACTTTGTTTTTCCTCACACTGCTGTTCTAGTCCTTCGGAAAATCCTGTCAGCTCTACCTTCAAAATCTATTAACAGTCAAGCTGCTTCTACCACCCTGTTCCAAGCCACCGTCAGTTCTCACCTGGACTTCAGCAATAGCCACCTGTTTCCCTGCTTCCATCCTCCCCCCTGCATCTATTTTCAGAACAGCAGACATGTAAGACACGTCACTCTTTTGCTCAAGTCCCTAGTTCGTTCAGGGTAAGAGCTAAAGTCCTTACAGTGGCTTACGAGGTCCAATCTGCTCTGCCCCTCTCGACTCACAAATTCTTTGACCTCATCTCCTATTCTCTTCTTTGCTCCCACGGTGGCCATCACAATGGTCTCTTAGTCATTCTTTGAGCATGCCAAGTACACACTTCTCCTGTTTTTGCACAGGCTGTTTTCTCTTAGAATGCTCTCCCTCCAAATCATCACAGCTCACTCTCTTACCTCCTTCAAGACTTTGTTTTAATGTCACCTTCCCAGTAATGTCTTCCCCGACCACCTCTTTAAGACGGCAACCACTCCCCACCCAGCCAGCCTTACCCTCCATCTTTATTTCATTCTTCTCCACAGCACTGGCACAGGCAACACACTTTTTATTTTGGAACTTTTTATTTTCAAATAATTATAAATTCTCAGGAAGTTGCAAAAATAGCCCAGGGACATCCTGTGGGCTCTTCACCCAGATTCCCTCAATGGTTACACCTTATGCAGGTACATAAAATATCAACGCTAGGAAATTCGTATTGGTACAAGGCGTGTGTACAGTCTTTGCCATTTTGTCATGTATGTAGATTCCTGTGACCACCACTATCAACAGATGCTTCCATCAGTTGTCCCATCACGACGGAGATCTCCCTCACGGGACTCCAATATAGTTACATTTCCCCCTCCCCACCAAAACCAGCCCTAAACATTGGTAACCATTCGTCTGTTTTCCACCTCTATAATTTTGTCACTTTGAGAATGTTACAGAGTCCTACTTTGTAACCTTCTGAGATCGGTTTTTCACTCAGTAGAACGTCCTTGAGATCCAAGTTGTTGTATCAATAGTTCATTCCCCTTTATTTCTGAGGAGTGTCCCATGGTAGGGATTAGCACAGTTTAACCATTTATCTATCTAGAGACATTTTGGTTGTTTCTGGTTTTTGACTATTACAAGCGAAGTGGCTACAAATAATTGCGAACCGGCTTTTGTTCAGAGATGTTTTCATTTCTCTAGGATAAATGCCTCAGAGTGCAACTGCTGAGTGTATGGTAAATGTACCGTGCGTTTTTTTTGTTTTTAAGTAGACTCCATTTGTTGGACCCCAACACAGGGGCCTGAATTTATGACCCTGAGATCAAGACCAGAGCTGAGATCAAGAGTCAGATGCCCGGGGCGCCTGGGTGGCACAGCGGTTAAGTGTCTGCCTTCGGCTCAGGGCGTGATCCCAGCGTTCTGGGATCGAGCCCCACATCAGGCTCCTCCGCTATGAGCCTGCTTCTCCCTCTCCCACTCCCCCTGCTTGTGTTCCCTCTCTCGCTGGCTGTCTCTATCTCTGTCAAATAAATAAATAAAATCGTAAAAAAAAAAAAAAGAGTCAGATGCTCAACTGACTGAGCCACCCAGGCTACCCAATAGTTCATCTTTTAAACAAACTGCCAAACTATTTCCCGGAGTGGGTGCTGTACCATTTTACATTCCCACCAGCAGCGTACAAGAGAGCCCATTTCTATCTTCACCGGCATTTGGTGTTGGCACAAATTTTGAGTTTGGACCATTTAATAGGAGTCTAGTGCAATCTCATTGTGGTGATAATTTGCATTTCCCTAATGTCTACTGATGTTAAACATCTTTTCATCGGTTTATTTGCAACTTGTAGATCTTCCTCAGTGCAGTATCTCCATGTCTTTTGCCCATTTTCTAATTGGATTTTTTTAAATATTGAGTTTTGAGATTTCTTTATATGATCCAAATAGGAGTCCTTTGTCAGATATGTGCTTTGCAAATATTTCCTCCCTGTCTGCAGCTTGTCTTTTCATCCTCTTAAGAGGGTCCTCCACGAGGCATTTTAGTTTTGATGAGCAATGTATCCATTTTTTCTCTTATAGATCATGCTTTTGGTGTTATTTCTAAGAATTCTCCATCAAGCACCAAGTCCCAAAGATTTTCTCTTTCGAAACTGTACCACCACCCACACACCAGCTTCCTTACGGCCCGACTTTGTTTTTCTCCCTTGCACTTGTTACGTGAAACATACTATATAGTTCACTAATTTGTGCATTGTCTGCCTTGCCCTGTTAGAATGTAAGTTTCCCTTGGGAAAGGGATCTTTCCCGCTCCCTGTTGCATCCCCAGTATCTAAACACAAAGTAAGTGTGAAAGATACATCTGTTGAATGAACAAAGGGATCTTGGCTTCTGAGATGCAAGATGCTTGGACTGAGAGATTACCAAAGACGGATAACCCCCCAAGCTGTATTTCTGTGAGCCGTGTAAGAAGGCTAGAACCCCGGAGTGAGGATCACAGCATTCCCATTAGTACCAGTTTCTGCCTGCCCCAACGCCTTGCTATCCGCTAAGACCTGAAGGACAGGTAAGAGTTAGTCTGGAGTGGCGTTTCAGGCAGAGGGAACAGCAGGTGCAAGGGCCAGGGAGTGGGAGAGCATGAAACATACAATGCGAATGGCTAGGCCTGGGGCAAGGAGGTGGAGGACTCTCCTCTTTATGCTGAGAGCCCCGAGGAATACCAAGCAAGGGGTTGATGGGATCAGATCCCTCTGGACAGAGTGGTCTGACTTAGGGAATGGGGGCAAGGTCCATTTTGGACATGCTGGGTTAGACGGCCCCTAGGAGGTCTAAGTGGAGCCGCTAGCCCTGGGTCTGGGGTCTGGGGTCTGGGGCGGGGGGGGGGGGGGGTTCCCAGGCTATGGACAGCGATGCAGGAAAGCACATCTAGATGAAAACTGAGGCCAGGAGTGGCTGCTTTTACCCAGAGAGAGAACAGGGATTGGGTTCTCAGGATAACCTGGCAGAACTGTTACCCAGGCCCGCGGCATCAGAATCTCCTGAGAGGCTTGTGAAAAACCTAGCTCCCCTGCTGAACTAGACTCTCTAGGTGTGGGGCCCTGAAATCTTCATTTTTAACCAGCTCTGCAGGCAATTCTGATATGCTTGAGAATTACAGACTGAGGGAAACTTAGAGGGCTAAGGGATACAGTAGAGATGACCAGCAAGTGGAGACCTAGAGACCTTTTTATTCCCCCCAAAATTGTTTTTTCTTTTTCTTCCTTCCTTTCTTTTTCTTTCTTTTCTTTCTTTCTTTCCTTTTTTCTTTTCTTTCTTTTTTTCTCTTTCTCTCTCTCTTTCTTTTGATTTTTAAATAAGCTTCACGCTTAACATGGGGCTTGAACTCATGACCGTGAGATCCAGAGTTGCATACTCGGACTGAGCCAGCCAGGTGCCCCTCCCCAAAAAAGTTTGATGCAAAAAATTGAAAAGTGTGAAAATACTAACTTTTGGGGAGGAAATATAATGCAATGGGAACACTCACGCAGAGCTAGCTGGTAGAGGGTATAAATTGATACAACCCTTCTTGAAAAATTGGGCATACCTTTTCACCCAGCCATCCCACTCCTGCATAAGGATCCTAGAGAAAGTCTCCTATATCCTCAAGGGAGAGGTGCACAAGAACACTCATGGCACAATGTGGAAACAATTTCAGTGCCTACCTATGGGCAAATGGATGGATAAAACTGCAGGATATTCATGAACTGGGATACTATGCAGCAGTGACAAGGAAACAGCTCTCCACACCAATAAAGGTGAATCTTTCGATGGTGGGGAGGGGGGGAAGGCAAACCACAGAATACAAACTGCATCCTTCCAGGTATATGGAGCTTAAAAACATCCCAAACTACATTTGGCCTACTCATTTATTATCTGGCTTGCCTTGCTAGAATATGATACCTGAATATATGACAGAACTAAGGCGAATATCCAGGAAATGATGCACAAAATGCAGGGATACTTGCCTCTGTTTGGGGGAGAGTCTGGGATTGGGGAGGGGCATCCAGAACATCTAACCTGTTGGTCACGTTCTATTTCTCAGCCGTGCGCTTTGTTTTATAGTTCTTTCTATTGTACACGTATAAAATGCTTGTAAGTTTTCAATATGTTACTCATGTTAAATTCAGGGGAGGCCATTTGCTAGAGAGAAATTTGGAAGTCAAGGAAGGAATAGGGGTTCTTTTTTGGGGGGGTTGTTTTTTAAGATTGGAAGGATTAGAGCACGTTGAATATGATGGGAAGGAGTGGGGGGGAAGGCCATATCAGACAAAGAGGCTAATTAAGGAGAGAGGCCATTAAAGAAGGGGATGGGATCCAGGACAGAGACTAACGTTGACCCTAGACGGGAAGAAAGCCATTTTTTCACAGCATCAGCAGGAAAGGATGCGTGTGGAAACAGGTAAGCCTGGGAACATTTCGCGGCTTATAGTTTCTCTACATGGTGGTAGTGAAGGCATCAGTGGCCCAGCCACCAGTATCAGACCAACACAGCATGGGGGGCGGGGCGTATCTGATCCTTGTCCCTGGTTCTAGGCACAGAGCTACTAAAATCCTTGCACTTGTAGGGCGCCGGGGTGGCACAGTTGGTTGGGCATCCGACTCTTGGCTTCAGCTCAGGTCGCAATCTCAGAATCCTGAGCACAGGACAGAGTCTGCTTGAGATTCTCTGCCTCTCCTTCCCACTGCCCCTCCCTTCTATTCTTGAAAATAAATAAAATCTTACAAAAAATTGCAATTGCCTGATAGAAGGGCCTTTTGTTATTCATAATAAGCTCCTCTCCCTTACCCCAGAGCTTATGCTGATTAGGGGACTCTTGGTGGATGGTAGACAAGCTTCCATATGGGGGCGCTAGTGGCCAGAAGGGCCAAGCCATGATTAGGGGGTTGAAGAAGGAAGAGAGGGGTTAGGGATTGAGTTCACTCACCAATGGCCAATGATTAATCAATCATGCCTACATAACGAAACCTCCATAAATGCCCCTAAACGCCAGGGCTCAGAGAAATCCGGGTTGGTGAACACATCAAGGTGCTAACCGGGCGACTTGCCTAGAGAAGGCCCAGAAGCTCTGCACCCTTTCCCCCCATACTTTGCCCATTGGTGTCGTAGAATTAGTTGGTATCAGAAAGAATTCGGTGCTTCTGCTGTTGGGGCCTCAGAGATACCCCAGTTCAGTTTTGGCCTGAGATTCAAAGATTTATGACCCTTGAGGAGGGTCTCACTTAATTACAAGGAAAAGTATATTTCTGGATTACAGACTCAGACCCACACAGCTTCTGGAACATGACCATTTATCCTATGCCCATTAAAGAATCCATGGGCTATGGACATCCTGTGTGCTCTACCCCACCACTTGCCTCTGGGCTCACCTGGATTTTAAGCCTGAATTTTCTGATGCCCGAGAAAGCTTTAAGTGTGTTCAGAGCTTGGATTTTGACACTGTTGTCCTTGTCATCCAGCATGGAGCCCACCAAGTTGATGTCATCAGCAGTACAAGAGGAGGCCTGGGGTGGGCCAGGAGAGACAGAAGAGGCAGGAGAAGCGGGTGTCCTGGGCCCACCGCCCCCCGTGTCACCAAGACCCCTCAGCACAAGCCCTCCCGCCCTCCGCCAGAGAGACAGGTCCCAGGACAGAGTCTGGCCAGCCAAGGCGGGTAGGGATCGCTGTGGCCCCCAGGGGCCGGGCTGGCTGGGAGGGGCCTCCGCTGTCCTGCGCTCACCTCGGCCTCCAGCAAGTACACACAGCGCGTGATGCTGTGCAGGATCATGCTCTTGGCGTACTCATCCTGCTTGGACTCGAGAGAGTTGAGGAGCCTCCGGAGCTCACCTGAGTCCCGCCCGTGCCGCTCGCGCTCCACTGCCAGGCCTAGACAGCCACCCCAGCCCAGTTCAGGCTGTGGACTCCGACGTGATCAAAGAACGGGGTTGGGAAGTGGGGGAGAGGGACCTGGGGACAAGGCTGTCTTGCCTTTTCTGCAGAGACCTGCTTGCTCCCGCGGGACCACCAGGTGCAGCTGAGCCGTGTGCACGGCAGGAGGGGCGCTACGGCTAATGGCGTAGCATTCAGGTCCTAAGTGTCCTAGGTTCGTATATTTACTGTGACAATTTTCTGGCCCACAGCACTCGTGTGTGCTATTTCGTCATTATCAGTACATGGCAGTGCTATCCCAACAGATGGCAACGAAAAGTCTTGCAGAAGGGTGCCTTTTCTACTTTGCACAAAGTTGCCATGTGGACTAGCGGAGGCTCTGGCGCGCAGGTGGCCCAGTTTTCCCTTAGGGAGAACTGCTAATGCCAAGGCTCCAAGCAGGGGTATCCTGGGAGCTAGAGTGAAGGCAGAGTCTGGAGAGCTGCTGGATGAGTCCTGAGGATCCCCCTGAGGGCCATCTACTCCCTGGGGACTCTAAGCTAGCATCTCTACAGTGGGCTTGAGGCAGATGGAGAAGAGAAAGGAAGGACAGAGGAACTTGAAGGAGTCACCTTTGGGCCCTCCCACACTGGAGGCCTCGGGAGCAGGTGCCTCCTGGGGCAGAGCCCTCTCCCCAGGGCCCGTACACTCACGGGCGATGCAGATGGGTGAGGCCGTGCAGAGGGGCGGCTGGCATTTGATGCCAGCCCTGATGGCCTTGTACAGCAGGTAGATGAACCCAGCCCCTGTGGCCAAGCCCACTACACCTTTGCGGATGTCCATTTGCCCCAGGTACTGGGGGATGCTCATACCCATGTCGTCGGTGTGGCCTTGCGCCCGGGTGGGAGCTAGGCCCAAGGCACCTGGCAAGGGCCTTCTGGAACCAGAACTCTGGCAGGGCCAGGAACCAGGATACGGAATCAGAACCTGGGCAACAAAGGAAACTGGGGAGACGGGATGGAGGGCGGTGATCAGGAAACGGGGCAGCCAGGAGCGCTTGGAACAGGAGAAGGTTTGGCTCCAGAGGCTGTCAGAAAAGAAGCTTAAGACTCTAGGAGAATGAAAAGTCTTGCGGGGGAGGGCAGGAAGGTCCTTCACATCCTCTTTTCTTTAGGGGAGCCAGGTTCGTTGGGCCTCAGCAGGCAGCCCTAGAGGCTGCTTTCCTCCATTAGAGGGCAGCAGAGGCCCAATTTCTGGGTTGGTTCCTTCAGAAGTTTCTGGGAGGGGTGTTTGGGATGTGCCCCTTGGCAACACCATTCTCTCACTCCTTGGCCTCCCATCTTTGATTTCTTCGCCATAGATTCACTGCTGGGCCTCGGGGTGTTTCTGCAGGCAGGGCCCCCCTTCCACCAAGGGGAGCACTTTTATAAAGTTTTGCAGTCCTCAGGCAAAACCATCATCTTCCAGCAACTGTAGTTCCCCTGTAGTGGGTAGTAAACTACCTATCGGGCCAGAAGCTCTTAAGGGGAGCTCTCTCTGCATCTCCAACATCCAGTAGAGTCTTGCACGTAGTAGGTGCTCAAATCATGACTTCTGTCATCCTTTGAGGACTTGAGGGCAGAACCATGACAGAGAATCTGGGTACAGGGGCTCCAGGCCCATTTAACCAGTGTGACCCTGGAGAAGGAAGGGACTGCCCCTGCCTGGGTCACAGTCTGTGACTGTCTGCCACCTGGGCGGATCCACCGTTACCATTCTGTAACTCCAGGATTACAATTTGGGTAGGTGAATGCCTTTACATGATGGCGGCCTAAATCTGGGAGTACCGCAGTCCAGTGCCCGGCACCCCGCCCTACCCACCCCTACAGGATGAGATGAGGCTTGAGGCGTCCTGTGGAGTCAGAAAATGCCACCATCCCAGAAACATGAGAGTCCAGCTTTGGAGGACTTGGTCTCCTCTAATAGGTTGGGGCGGGTGAGAGCAGACCCTTCTCTCTTTCTCCCCTTCCCCGCTTGTCCCCATACCCTGTGGCCTTGCCTCCTTGTACAGAACAGAGAGGTGAGAGGTCCTGAGACAGGCTCAGGCCCAGAGCCAGCACGAAGTATCATTGTATCAGAATAGGGCTTCACCTGCTTGGCTTTGAGCCCCCGTTGGAAAGTTCTAGGTCCTGGGCTACACCTGGGCTTGAAGGAGGCGGGGAAATAGGGAAATAGCATCCTCGAGGCTGCTACAGCCAGCCAGGCCTGACTGCTCAGAGCCTTCACCTATCACACCCCAGGCTGTAGGCAACACTCCCAGGCGGCTGTTCTTTTCCTTTCCTCTCTACTGTCCTCGGCCCTCTCAAGGTCATTCGTAGCACGCTACCCCGCCCCAAGGTGGGGGACTACATGGATTCTGTGATGAGAGGCCTCAGGAAGTCTGTTGCTGCCATGGAACCACCTGTCATGCCCCGTGAACTGCAGGCAGGAAATGGCTGCCTGATGGGACTGCTTTAGGTTCCAAAGCTACTCTAGTGGATCTGAGGTAAGATCTTTCAGAACAAGGTTCCTGCCCTTCTCTGAGGTAGGACCCAGAACTGCCGGCCTCTCCAGTCCGTGGACTTGATTCTGCAACCCTCATTTCCTAAGCAAATGCAGTGCTCACCTATTCTTTTAAGACTTCCAAAGGAACAGTTCCTTCTTGGCTTTAACCCTCCCGCTACACCTAAATCCTACTTCTTTTGGTTCTGCTCTCAAATGACACAGAGGGATGAAGAGGCAGAGGCCATCCCCAGAGGGACATTTCATTAGTCCACAGCACAATGAAAAAAAAAACACAGAGGGAAGTCCATTTGTTGGTGTAAAGCCAATGACTGTCCCTTCTTGGGAGTGACTGCTTTTGATTTAGATGAGGTCTGTCTTATTTTGAGAATTAAAATGTACTTGCTTTTATGAAACGATGGTGCTAATGGATAGTGATTGTGTTCTGAATGTTCTTAGGGTGCATAAATTAAAGCTGCAACTTTGTAGGAACGTGGCTTTCGTTTTCTTGCTTTGTTTCTTCTGTCAAATCCAAAGATCTGGAATCACTGACTAGAGAGAAGTCTGAGATTCCATATACACACAGTCAGCCGCCAAGTTTCTTACCTGTCCTCACCAAGGCAAAAAGACCTGGGCTCCCAAGTACACACTTTTCTGTCACCTGTACTGGCTTTCTACTTTCAAAGAACCCATCATGGTAGGTGCAGTTTAGTTCAGTGAAGGAGAGAGTGGGCTCTGGCCAGGGTTCAAAACCAGTTCAGCCACTTAGCTTTGTCCTCTCTTTGTACCTGACTTTCCACACCTGTAAAATGGGAATAATAATGTCTGCCTCATGGGTTGTTTGTGATGATTAAGTACTTGAAACGGTACCCAGTACCCAGAGCCCATCAAATGTCAACTGTAATAATTACTATTACAAGCAGGTTTCACCTGGACAAAAAAGTTGGGTGTGGGAAAGCAGTGAGTACACAGATGGTGGGCCTCAATGACACCCCAAAAGACACATTATTCATCCCGTCTACCCCTCCCACTCTGCTCTTCTTGAGGCTAATCAATCTCAACGACCCTAACCCATTTAGTTGCCTTGAACAATTCTGGAGGCTTCTTAGAGGCCCTCCCCCAAATACTTAAACCAGGAAGGCTAGTCCCCTCAGCCCATTCCCCACCTATGAAACCCCAAACTACCAGGCTCTGGTAATGAGTGTTTCAGCCTAGTTAATTAGAAAAGCCTAATATGCTATTGGGGGCCTACCTTGCAAGACACAGTGCTAGGCCCTTATGGTGGGTGACTCTGGAGGGGACCGTCGCTTGTATGCACAGGAAAAGCCAAGGGGAAATTAGCATATTCTATAATGAAAAGCTGACTGGAGTCCCCGATGGGCTTGGGTTTGGGCAAATTCCATAATCTGAGCCTCAATTTCCTCCTTCGGAATATGGGTCTATAGACACCTACAGGAAGTGCTGTCAGACTGAATGAGAGAACGTCTGTTGTGACTCTCCGCGAACAGGGTCAATCCATACGTGCGAGCTCCCCCCCGGTAGAAAGCCAGAAATTTAGAGAGGCGAAAGGCTGGGGGTGCCGCCCGTGCCCTGACGTGGACCCCACACTCTCCGAGACCGTCCCTTCCCCAGCTGGCGCTTACCCCCGCCCGGGAACCAGATTCGGGGGCCTCTCGGTAGCTCGTTACTCCAGCGCTCGCGTGGGGACGGGGAGAAACGCGGCGAAAGCACTGGGAGCGGCGCCCCCAGAGGAGGAGGGCCCGGTGGGGGGGGCGGAGGCCGCTCCTTTCCCCGCCCCGGGCCTCCCTCCCTCCAGCCCCCCCTCCCCGTACTACCTCCTCCCCAGGCGCGCATCCGGCGGCGGGCACAGGATGTTCTTTCGCTCCCGTCCCCCCCCCCCCCGCCAGCCCGCCCCCGCTCTCACTTTCCCTTCGCTCCCATCCCCCACTCCCGCCGCGCCCGGCGCCGGCACCTTGTTTAACCCCTCCTCTCCCGCGCTTTGCGGCGCCCCGGCGCCCCCTGGGCTCCCACCCTTCCCGCCTACCCCCCAGGACGCGGAGCATGCCCTAGGGCTGCCCGGGAAGGGGCGGGCCCGGGCTCAGCGCCGGCCGGCGTTCTCAGGATCCATTGGCCCGGCGGGGGTGAAGGGGTGGAAAGGGATCCCAGAGGCTGAAGCCGGCATTCTCCGGACCCCCGCCAGTTCACCGGCGCCGGGTGGGCTGGGGGTGGGCTGGCAGCCCTCGAGCTAGCCACGCGCCCGCGGTGGGGGGGGGGGGGCGGGGCGGAGGGAGGGCGGCGGCCAGGTGGGCGGGGTCAGCTCCAGGACCGGAGGCGGGCGGGAGGGTCGAGGACCCCAATGTCATCCTCTCCCCTGGTCAGGGTAGGAAGGGGCCAGGGACTTCGGGAGAGGATGGAGAGAGGTCACGCCCCTCACGTACACGTCACTGTTTCCAAGGCAACCGAGGGCGGGAAAGCGGGCTGGAGAAAGGAGGCTTTAGAGAAAAGAGGCTACCGGAGGCTTTGGGACCCGGGTGGGGGTGGGGAGGCGGCGGGGGCGGGCTTTTCAATCTGCTTCTCCTCTTGCTGCCGCTGCAAGAAACTGAGGGGAGGGCCGGTTCTGCTCATTCAACAAACGCTCATTGAGCTTGAGCTCTGCTTGGCGCCCCGCTTAGGCGCTGGGCTATGGCTGCTCGGGATCCGAACCCTGCCCCCTCATCCGTCATTGTGAGTTAGGGTAGGAGGGCCTTGCGCCCCGGGTCGCGTCTGTGGAACCGGTGTAATGATTAATAGTGTCCTTTTTCGCGCTTGAAAGTGTTCCGGTATGGGGGAAACTTTGTCCCCCAGTACAGGAAAGGCTCCAACCATACTGGGAAGGAAGACAAGCCCTTGTGAGATCACTATGCAACAGGCACTTTCTTGGCCCTTTGTATTCTCTGTGTAATCTTTGCCCTTGGTTCTGCAAGGTAAGTATCACTAGCGACTTTTATAGATGAAGAAACTGGCTCAGAGAGGTTGGGAGACTTGCCCAAGGCCAAACAGCCAAGTATTGAATCCAGATCCAGGTTTATGTGGCCTCCAAAGTTGGAGTATCCTACCTCATGCTTCCTTCTCAAAATAAATAGATTATATTAAATAAGTAAATAAGAGATACTATCACTGCCACGAAGGAGCTCATAATCTATGGGGTTGCAAATATTACAAGACATAACTAAGCAATAAAATAAAGAGGAGATTGAAGGCGGCTCATAAGGCTCAGAGGGAAGCTGAGAAAATGATCAAAGTTGGGTGGAGATTATCAGAGCCTCCCTGCAGGAGATAGATTTTGAAGTGCTGGGGCCAGGATCACTGTGTGTGTGTGTCAAGAAAGATTAACAATCTAAGGGCATCAGACCAGGCACCCAGAGCTAGGCAGGCTGGAATCTCCAGTTGTGAAAAGATCCCTCTAAACCCAAAGTCACTGGCTGTGCCCACTCACCTTTCAGCCTTCCACCCTCCTCAGTGGTTTTCTGTTTCTTACGGAAGCACAGGCTCCCAGCAGGCAGCTGCATTCATTCCACTCTACACTGAAGGTCTCTGCAGTTCGCATTTGCCACAGACTCCTTGACGTTAACTTGGATGTCAGCTTCTCCCTTCCCCACCGTCTCTGAAGATTTGGTGGATAAAAAATTGTGACTTTTCAAAACCAAAGGGCCTGAGCAAGTATTAGGAACCAACAGGCTCGATGGGAATGGGGAGGCTGAGTCAGGAGAGAAAGATGAGAAAGGAGTACAACCAAGTGGCTTGGTCACTCCACTAACATCTGCTCCCTTCTGCTCTGTACCAGGCCCAGGGTATACCAAGGATCTGTGATCTGGGCACACCAGGAATGAGTGCGGGGCCCTTCATCTGAAACACACAGCTGAGCAGCTGGTGTACCCAGTGTGCTTGGTTGAGGAGTCTGAAGCTGAAAGCATACACAATAAACAGCGTTCGCGAAACATTATTCCAGTAGGCTAGGTAGGGGAAAGGAAAAACGTAGGTCAGAAAGGTGTGGCAGAGGCTATGGGAATTTGAGCCAAAGGTGGAACCTATGGGGATAGAGAGGAAAAGGCAAATAAGAAAAATAAGAAACAGGGGCGCCTGGGTGGCACAGCGGTTAAGCGTCTGCCTTTGGCTCAGGGCGTGATCCCGGCGTTCTGGGATCGAGCCCCACATCAGGCTCCTCTGCTGGGAGCCTGCTTCTTCCTCTCCCACTCCCCCTGCTTGTGTTCCCTCTCTCGCTGGCTGTCTCTCTCTCTGTCAAATAAATAAATAAAATCTTAAAAAAAAAAAACAATACGTCTTGTAATAAAAGTAACAAAGGGAGGAATTTGGTAGTAGATCAGGTATACGATGGTGAAGAAGAGAGAATAGTTAGAAATTAACCCACCTTCCTGGCGAGTTTGGGGAATGGGAGAGTCACAGGGGGCAATGCAGAAGAGCTGATGTGAGCGACATGAGGACGAGGTCAGTCACTTCCAGGTCATGTGAGGGCAAGTGTCCCCTAGGTGACTGAACTTGGAGATAGGGAAGTCCAGAAGGGCAGTGGGCTGCCTTGTGAGAGTGTCCTTGTCACCGTAGGTATGCAAACAGCTTCAGAGCAATGACTGACCTGGGATATCATGGACAGATTTCATACATCGGGTAGAAGGTTGGAGTTGATGACAGTTGAGCTACCTCCTGGCTGGGAGATTCGGTGAGCGCTGGCTGGGTGAGCACACATATGGGAAAATGACTATCTGTGTGGGAAGGGGGTCCATGGCCCAGGCCTGCATTGGCATCCATCTCCTCAGAGGATGCCAGAGATGCCATCAGATGGCCCAGGGGCCTGAGGCCCAGGTGAGGCACTTCAGCTGCCCCGGGTCCCACCCCCAACCCCACCCTCTAAGGCCCTGGAGCCCAGGCCTGTGCTGGCTGCCAGGGCCTTTCCTGGAACTCAGCAGAGGACAGAGCCCCTCCCTGCCAGCCCTGGCACACTCCAGGCACAGCGTGTCCCCTGGGGCACCTAGCAGACACCCCAGGAGGCTAGGGTGTGGGACAGGTCTCCGCCTCCAGGAAGAGTCCTGCTCTGGGCTGCCATCTGAGCTCCCTGCCCTGGGCTGTCATCCTCACAGTGGCCGTACCAGGACAGCCGGCACAGAGGAGGAAGGAGAAGTTTTGTGGCTGGGTGGCAGGATTCATGGGTCTTTGTTGTGGCTTTGGGTGGGAGGGTGGGTAAGGCAGAGAAGCAGGGTCTCAGGCTTCAAAGCACCTCCCCACCTGCTTCTCCCTCCCTCTGAGGAAATCTTCAGGGGCCTAGTGGTTTTGAGGGGTGGGGACAGGAAGAGACTCTAAACTCCGGGTCAGCCAAGGACAGAGGTGGGGGAGATCTTGCCCTATATCCCATTTCTCTCAGCATCCTCTTCCTGTGCTCCCCACCACCCTAGAACAAATTTCTACCCCCATCTGCAGCGATGAGTTGCATCCTCCACACCAAGACCTCCAAAGGCCTCCCAGAGTGGTGGGCTTTGGGGGAAACAGGAAGCTGCAGGCCAGGCCACACCTGCCAGATGGCAGGAGAGCGCCCCTCCCGGGTGGACCGAGCCTGCTCCGCTGGGCTGGGGGCCGTGAGACTCTGGAAACGCAGGGGCGAGAAGGCAGAGGGATGCGCAAACGGGCCACGTGGAGGTCCCGCGCGGCAGGCAGGGGCGGGAGCCCAGGAGCCGGCCGTGCGCCCGCCTCCCCCCCCCCCCCCCCCCGCTCGAGGGAGCCTCCGAGAGTCGGGTCGTCGCTGACCGCAGGCTGCAAGAGCGGTTGATCTGGTGAGCGAGCACACCCACTTACCCAGCTGCTGAGTCAGGCTGTTCTCGCTCCCCGCTCGCCCGCCCGCTCGGGACATTGTGTTCCAGCCCCGGCGCGCTGGCACCGGGCCCAGGCGCTCACACCAGCCTCCTCGCCCTGTTTGTGCTCGCGGCTTGCGCTCGGCGCGCAGCCTCCCTGCCGCCGCAGCCCTGCGAGTGCGCGCTGGGGCCGGGCCAGGGGCGGCCGGGAGCCGGTGCGGAGCCCCGGAGACGGGCGCCCGGCCGGGGTGGGGCAGGGGGCCCCGCCGCCCAGCCCGGGTTCCGGCCTTACAGCACTCAGACCTCTCCATCCCCCACCTGCACCCCACTGTGGAAGCCCAGGCGTGTGCGGGGCCCGAGTGGCACAGCTGGGGAAGGGGGGCAGGTGTTGGTAGCTTCCCATGGGAGAAGGAGCCGCCCAGGCTGCCGCCCGAGCCCCACTAGCGCTCGGTCCAGTCTGGAGGATAGCTGCGAACGTGCCAGGCCCACACTTGGAAGACCTGGGATGCAGTCACGTGACAACGGAAGCCCGCTGGAGGGGGCCGATGCGAGCGATCCCCCGGAGGAGCCTGCTGGTGCCTCGGACCCCCTTCCCCGACCGCTCTTCACACCAGTCTGCAGACTGCAGGGATTCCCAGGGGTTGGCGAACCAAGCCCAGCCCTGTGAGATAGCTTGGGAAACCCCTGGCGGGGCGCCAGGAGTTCGAAGAGCCCGGGAGTGGAAGGCGGGGTGGAGGAGACGACCCCAAACTGGGACCTGACCCCTCCCTTTGTTCCAGCCCCAAACCCGGATTTATTCAGAGCCACGTTTTCTCTTTACCCATCCGTCTACAGAAAGACGTCACTGAGTGCAGTTCCTGAAGGTTCCACGTCTCCAAACCGAGGAGGGGACAAAGGACTGCTCTCCTGGGCACCTACCATATGGAAGGCTCTTTTGGGTCCTGCTGAGGACGTCATTAGAAAGTTGAAGACCCAGCTTCTACGAGCCCTTTCATCTCCCACCTTCCAGCCTCCACAGTGTGCTGTGCCGTTTCTCCTGCCCCCAGTGCCCATCCTCCCAGTCCACCCATCTCTCAAGCTCCAACTCATAAAGCCTGCTTGAAACAGTGCCAGCCAAATCTGATTCCTCTCCCTCGAATGCCCAGCACATTCAGTCTGTACCTTTCTCACGGCCCAGCGTGTGGCCTGTCTCATATTCTAGTGATGTGTTTACTAATCCTGTTCTCCTAACCAGATTAAAAAGTCCTTGAGGCAGAAACAAAGTCGGCCTCTTGGAGGCCTCCCCCCATCACTTGAGCTCATCCCCCACAGGCCAAGCTTGGCACTGGAGTTGATGTCCAGTAAATGTTGGGTGTATTGAAATGATTTCCTGCCCTTGGGCAGATTGCAGACCAGCTGAAGAGACAAACACACAGCCCGTGAGGTTAAATAATAACCCAAGACAGCAGGTGGTGAGTACCAAACGTTAAGAGCTATAGGGACTCAGGAAGGAGGTGGTGATATGGGAGAAAGATCCCAGGAGGTTCTAGGCCTTGAGCTGTGTGTGTGGAGGAGGAGAGACGAGGCGTGGAGGTGACTCATCCTGGTTGACATCACCACGAGCCAGCCTCTGTGCTAGCCACTTTCCATGCATTATCTCTAATATTCAGATGGGGGAGGAGGGTAGGTTTGGAAGGAGCGGAGGGCCTGGTGCCCAAGCCAGACCTGCCCAGAGCTAACCAGAGCATAGAGGCAGCCTTGGATCTGGGCTCCCCACCCTCTGTTCCCCGGCACTGCCTGTTCCCTGGCCTGCCACGCCTGCACAGTACACCCAAGAGAGCTGCCCAGCGCTGCCCAGCTCTGGAGGCACTCTGGTCCCACCCTGGTGAACAACTGGCTGTGTGATCTTGGGCAAGGCACTTCCTTCCCTACACCTCACTGCCATCTGGACCTTCCTTGCAGCGCTTATAGGCTGGGACTCTGAGTGAGTGTCCCAGGGGATGCTTGCCACCTCCCTCATGTTACCTGGGCTGCTGTGGCTGCCTACATTCCCCAGCCCCCCCAACCCCGCCAGCCCTCTCTCCCTCCCCCACTCACTGCTCCCTCCCAGTCTGGAGCTGCTGAGAGGAACACTGGGTACAGAGTGTGAGCAGGGATAGTAGGTTTCCTGTGGTTGCAAAAGGAACATCGGGACTTTCCCTGTGGTGCCCGAGCTGTGGGAGAAGTGGGGGAGGAGGAGGCAGGGCCAACCTCCAAGGAACCTCTGCTCTCTTCCCTCCCCTCCACAGTGCTCCCAGCTCTCCAAAAGGCTGGTACAGTTTGTTACGCTGGGGCCGGAATGTACCGTGTGTTTCATATGGCCTCTGTCCAGTCCTACACTGGCCGCTTTATATTTATACTTCCTTCTTCAGCTGTGGCATCCTGCTGTCAGTCAGTCACCCCTGCTCCCATCTGCCCACCTCCCACCTGGGCCCTGCACCCCACCATGAGTCAGTCCTTCGGTTCTAAACTCTTGTGGGAGGATGGTGTGGGGTGCAGAGAACACCGTGGAGGAGAGAAGTTGGACTCCAAAAGGGTAAAACCCCCAGTCCCCTTTCTCTTTCCCATCACCCAGCCCTGCAACAGCCTCCAAGGTCACGGACCCTCCAATTTGGGTCTAATGGCTCTCTGGGCCCTTGAGGTCGATTCACCACTCCTTGCCACTCTGCAAGCACTTCAGAAA
Source organism: Ursus arctos (assembly GCF_023065955.2). Classification (NCBI taxonomy): domain Eukaryota; kingdom Metazoa; phylum Chordata; class Mammalia; order Carnivora; family Ursidae; genus Ursus; species Ursus arctos. The sequence continues at coordinate 30,808,666 of NW_026622997.1, read as the reverse complement.
TATTCTTGAGCCCGGCTGGACAAGTGAGCTGAAGGCTCTATTTATGTTGCCTCCCCAAAAGCTTGGCAGACCTGTTAATCTGTGATCCTCCCCCATCAGTCACAGAGAACACGGCAGAGGTAGGGTGGGTGGGGGATCAGATACCCCCCCCCCAGGAATCACACATTCCTAATAGAAGCTGCAAAATGGAATTTGACACTTGGTGACTTAATGATTTTCTGAGTCATGATCAGTTTAACTTCCTCAAAGTGGCTTCAACGTTCAGAGATTGATCTGGCCTTCCTTCCCTAGGAGCTTGTGATATTATTATTCACAATAATAGCGAGTATCGATTGCTACCGTGGACCAAGCATTGGGCTTAGGGCTTTATACACACAACTCATTTATTCTTTGCAACAACTCCAGGAGGTGGGCGCTACTGTTAGCCTCCTTTGACACTTAAGGAAACTGAGGCTCAGAGAAGTGACTGAGCTGGGATTCACAATTAACTCTACCATCAATACCAGCATTTCTAAATGTTCTGCCAGATGCCTAGCTCGTGTACCTCAAACTGTAAATCCTCCATTTCTCAGGCCTCCGTTTCTCAGAGTCTTATTGCTTTTGTCCTCACATGATTCCAGGAACTCTGCGTTCTTGGAGTCCATGCATGACCTGAGGTATAATCTGACAGCCAGAAAACTGTTTTCAGCCCATTGGACAGGCTGAAGTGTAGAGGTCCCGGAGGACCTCAGTGGTGGAGCTGGATGGTCAGGTTTGCTGGCCGAGGGGATCTTCAGTTGTCTTTCAGCCAGTTGGCAAGCCTGCTGCCACTCACCCCCTCACCTGGGAATAAACTTTGCCTTGTTGTATTGATCTGGCATCAAATCCAAAAACCAGAGGCTGGGGCTCTGACCTCGGGTCTATCTGTGGCACTCAGTGACATGGGGGCATGTGAGCTTAGGGTACTCTCTTAGGGCCCATGCAGAGCAGGACGCTGGGAGAATCAGCATCATTATGTCCCTGGCATTTACGTCGGGCCATGTACATTTCACTGACAGGTCCTAACTCAGTGTGATCGTAATGTTTCTCTAAAGTAAGGAGACCAGTACTCACTTCCCTGATGGGAAAACTGAGGCAAGAGCAGCTCAGTTGCTCACCCAAGGGCCAGAAGCTAGGTTTGTGACTGTGATATCTTGGGTGCTGTGTTTCATAACACAGGGCCTCTTCTGAGCTAAGAGAGGAAGAGTTTCTCAAGATGTCCCAAAAATCTCGTGACATGTGTCCTTTCACCCAGCCTACCACCCTAGGAAGGGACCACAGCACCACATTGCCCACACCACCCTTATCTACCCCCGGAGGCTGAAGCAAGGGCACCAGACATCCTGTAGCGAGTCGGCCTGTCCCAGTCTCTGGCTTCCTGTCTTCTGCGGCTCTCATGGGCACATTTTGTCCCCTCTGAGCCCAGTTCTTCCTCTTTCATCCTTCTGTCTTTGCTCACTGAGAGCCCTGTTTATATGCCTCCATCCGTGTTTGCTTTTCATTTTTGCTGTTTACGTGTTCATTCTCCCAGGAAGTGTCCTAGGGTCCCCTCTGACACCGACTTGCTTCCAAGGAAGTGTCTTCCATTCCTACCCCCACCTGCGCACCTCACCCCTTACCTCCAGCTTCTGCCAGTGTCAGATGGCCGAGGTTCATGCATTCAGTGGGTACTTAATGAGCACCTACTGTGTGCTCCAGGAATTATGTTAATTCCCGGGGACCCAAAGTCTAAAAACTGTGCCAGAGCATCTATTAAGAACCTACAGTATGCAACAGGCACTGTGCTTCATCCAGGAGGGCACCAAAGCTGGTCATTGCCCTCAGGAGATCTCTGGGCTACTTGGGAACCTGCACAAAAATAGATCATGACAGTACCCTGGGAAGTGGGGGACTGGGTGTGGCCAGAGGGGTCAGGAAGGACTCCTGTGAGGAGGCTTGTCTTCAAGTCTGAGAGGAGCTAGCCAGGCAGAGCCAGGGTGCAGGGCGTTCCAGGTAGAAGGAGCAGGGTCTATAAAGGCACACCAGCGTGAAGCAGCCTGTGTTCTCCACTGGGCACTTTGAGTTGTTTGGTCTGGCCTGGACATGGAGCACAGGTTGGGGAACCCAGGGAGATGAGGCCAGAGACAGAGAGGCCCAGATGGTGCAGAACCTCATGTTCCAGCAAAAGGGTTGACCTTTATCCTGGAGCGGCCGGAAGCCCAAGCAGCCTCATGGCTCCCTACAGCCTGGAAGCTCTAGGGCTGGGCCTGGGCCAGGCCCAAAGCCCTCTCTCGAGCCCTCATTAACCCACATTTACTGCCCTTTGGCTTAGTGAGGGCTGTGAGAGACACTGGAAAATAATGCTGTTTTTAAAGCATGATCATTCATTCATTCATAAATATTTAGAAAGCTCTGATGTTTGCCAGGTGCTGCTTTGAGCATTGGGAATGGGTCCTTAAACCCTACAGAGATCCCAGCTCTCAAGAAACTTATATCCTTGGCAGATGGAGAGGGAGGACAGGCCATAAACAAATAAACAAATAAAACAAATAAGTTAGCAAGATACTTTCAGATTATAAAAACAGAGTGTTGCAGTTGGGGGTAATGAGGTAGTCTGGGTAGTCAGGGAAGGCTGCGCTAAAGAAAGTTGCATTTGAGCTGAGACCGAGATGACAAGAACAAACCAGTACATGAACATCTGGGGCTGAAGATTCCAGACACAGGAAACAGCACGTGCAAAGGCCCTGAGGCAGTAAGGAGCCTGGAGTTTTCCAAGGTTTAGAAAAAATGCTGGATTCGAATTCATTACTCTACAGCAATTCTATGCAAGGATTATTGTACTCATTTTGTAGAGATAGACTGAGTCTCAGAATGGTCAAGTTTCTTGGCCAAAATCATAACTGATAGTAAAAATTTGTCTCTAAAGTCACTGTTTTTTTTTTCTTTCTAAGAAAGTATCACGTATGGCAACCATGTGTCCTAAATTATTTGGGAAGGCTCAATTTCCAAAAATTTGTCTCATTGTTCTCTGGACATTCATCTTGGACATTCTCTGTTCCAAATCATGACTTTCAGCCCTGTCTCTGCCATGTACTACCAGTGGGATCCTAGGACGAGCACTTTATCACCATAAGCCTCAATGTCATCATCTGTAAATAGGCAGTGTAATAATTCCAATGACACAGGCTTGCTGAGAGGATTAAATAAGATAATCCATGTAAGACAGCACAATGCCTGGAATACAACACACATTCATTTCATTCCATTCATGTTTTTATTGTTACCTTGGGAAACTGAGGTCACCTGCTGAACGGTCCTGTCGCCATGTGAAGCCTCTGATGCAGGAGACAGCCAGGGGAGCTGTGGGAAGAGAGAGAGCAGGAGAGGGCTGCCAGGGGTGCCTCTTGCCTGTGCTCAGCTGCTTACTCCTTGAGCTGGGATCCCACACTGACACATCTTGTACTTCCCGTTTCCAGGGAAATTCCTCGCCACTGGACCGCACCCGCCCTTGAGGACCTCCCCATCTCTTTGGGCAGAGCAGAAGCCAGACAGAGCGGGGGGCTGTGAAGTGACAGTCTTCAGCCCTGTGTGTGCCAGGAGCCCCCAAGGGGCAGGCGCCACCCAGCAGGAGGACAGGAGGCCCCAGAGGGGAGAACGGTGTGGGCTGCTGGGACAGAGCTCTTCTCAGGCGGGGGGGGGGGGGGGGGGGGGGGGGGGAGGAGGAGGGGACCCCGTGGAGTACGTGACGCCTGCCCTTCCAGCCTACACGCTCCAGTTAGCAGGACAGAGACCCCTCCCCACCCATCTCCAACCTTCCCCAGCTTCCTGCTGTGCTGGGAGGCCCTGTCGCCACACATAGACACACACACACATGCACACACACTCACGTTCACACTCATACTCACACCCCCCGCCCAGGCACCCCTGAGAGGACCAGCTGCAGCTGGGAGGTGGGGGTGGGGAGAGTACTGCCAGGGTTCTCAGATCCCCAGCCTCCCTCTCCCACCCCTCCCTTGCCCCCAACTGCTGAGCTGCTTCTAGGTTTAAAGCAAAACATGATTCTGTCCTTCCTGCGGCTCAGTGGCAGCAGCACCGCCTGGGATTATTTTTAGCATGGATGCAGGGAAGGCACATTTCTCCTTGACTTTCACTGGGGACATCCCCCACCCCCCAGCCAAGACTTGGCCTGGGGAGGCCAGTACGGAAACCCCCCTCCCAGAAAGGGGAAATGGGTGTGTTTTCTGTTCCTTCAGCTCACCAGAACAGGAGCTGTAGTCAAGCTTGGGGTTGCACTGATGGGAAATTTTAGGTTCCAAAGCCCATGAGTTCCACCCCATCTCTGTCTGTGTCCCCATACATCTGGGGAGCAGGAAGTGCATGGTGTCTGCAGCCAAGATGCCCAGTCTGTGGGTGTTGCAGCCCAAGGGGAGCCACCTGGTTCCAGACAGCACTGTGGACTACATGGGGGAGCCAGGCATTCTGGGTGGTGTTTACACGGGTGCTTGCTTTATTAATTCATTAAACTGAGCATGTCTGTTCTATATATTTCTCTGTACGTGTGTCTTTTAATTAAAAAAAAAAAAAATTTAAGTAGGCTCCACGCCTAACGTGGAGCTTGAACTCACCACCCTGAGATCAAGAGTCCCATGATCCACTAAGCCAGCGAGGCACCTCAAGTATGTGTGTCTTTTAGATGCATTACTTTATTGAGGTATAACCTACATACAGTAAGAGCACAGAGCTTAAGTTTACAGACTGATGAATTTTGACAAGTGTATAGACCTGTGCAACCGTCACGTAAATCAAGATTTTGAACATTTTCCGCTGCCGTCGTATTCCCGAGTACCCCCCCAGCCAGTCCCCACCCCTGGGGGCAACCACTATCTGATTTCTACACCATAGGCTGGCTTTGTACATGTGTGCACATTTGTGTTTTACAAGGTTAAAAAAAATACAGCTGCTATCATAGAAGAGGGAAGTGGGCAATACAATCTTTACCATGAAAAGGGGGCCTCAAAATAGAAGGGTTATTTCTCTTTGAAAAAACTAAGGAATCGCTGGCATGGGAAACGGGAGATTCCAGGGCCAGCCCAACCTCTCAGGATTGGAACAGGAGGTCTGGGGACACTTCTCCTACAGAGAGGCAGTGAGCAGGGAGAGCAGGAGTGAGGGAGAGGCCTGCCAGGGCTCCTCCTGGGTCCATCCACCCCCTTGTTCTTCGTGAGGTCCTTGCCCCTCCTCCAGCCCCCTCACCACAGCACTTTTCTGCAAGGCCAAGGCTGCAAGGAAGGGCACTCTCAAGGGCATCCCCCCAGAGAGAGGGAGAAGTCAGGGCCTCCGTGCAGCTAGGTTATTTATCTCTCCTGCCCTCCCTTTCATGGTCTTTTTGATTTGGGGCCTCCTTCACCTTATGTTCTGCCCAGGGAGAGACCGAGGCTCTCAAGGCAGGTGGTACCAGAGTCACAGAGCTCATCGGTCCTTCTTTGTTTCATCTAAAAACACATATTTGAGCTTCTGCTGGGCACTGAAGAAAGGAGGATGACTAAGACAAACGTCAGCTCACAAGGAGTGAAAGGTTGGCATTCCCAGGTGAGGCAAGGCCTTCCATCCCCTTCACGTTGGAGATGAAGGGCTCAGAGAGGCAAAGTGAGTTGTGCCAGATCACACAGCAAGCTGCTGACAGAGGGAGGTGAAGAACGGGGACCCTCCACTCAGGCCTCCCTCCTGGGGATGAGAAAGCGAAGGAAGCAAAATCAACAGCCTGACTCCCTGGCTTTCTTCCCCGCAGGCTTTCTGCAGGAGCAGAAAGAGCACTGACCTGGAAGTCAGGAGACCTCATTTCTGCTTCTAGGTCTGAGAAGCACTTCCTCTCTCTGGGCCCCGGGTTTTCTCCCATGTCCAGGAGGAAGGCTTTACATTTCCTTCAGCTCTTGTTTTCTCGCTTTCTCGAATGTACCCTGCCTTTCCCCGCCTCGGTGCCTTCGCTCGGGTTTCTCTGCCTCCTGGAATGCCCCTCTCCCTCCCCCTCCCTTCCTCTGATATTCTCCTAGTCATCTCTGACCTAGTTCACATGCTGCCCCCTGAGGCCCTCACAGCATTTGGGCTCTATGGAGTGGCGTTCCCTATGTCTCTGCTACCAGAACAGACAGAGCCTCCCTCACGCTGCAACCCTCCCGTCCTAGGGCAGGGCCTGGCCACACCCCTGGAGGAGTGGGGTGAAGTCTTGCTCCCCGCAACCCCACTTCCACCTGCCCCTTTCAACTTTCCAAGATGGAGCTCATCCTTCCTCAGGGCCTCTAAGGGATTGTGCCTTCCTGCTAGGCAGACCAGGCCAACTTGGGGCATCAAACTGGGGCACTTCGGGCAAGGGTAGCCACCCTGGGAGGGGATCCCAGGAGGAATGAGGCCAGCCAGGGCCTCGGCCGGAAGAACGGCTGCCCCACCTCATCTGTCCCGTCCTCCACAAACACCTGGGAAGAAATCCTCCCTCACAACAAACATACGCTCCTGTTCCCACAACCACACCCAAACCCACTCCTACCTACCTGCCCACAGACAAACAACTTTACAAAGATGTACCCCTCCGCTCCCTCTGCTCCCTCTGCTCCCCTGCCCCTTTCCTGGGCGGCACGGCGCAGGCGTGTACATTCATGGCGCATGCGCACATGCAGACGGCCCCTCCCACGGGGTGTATACGAGGGTAATGTGAGTGAAGGCGTGGGCAGGAGGCGCAGGCGTGTACATTCGTTGCGCATGCACACACGCGCGCACACACACACACACACGTCCCCGTGCCTACACATGGGTGTATACATGGGTAATGTGAGTGAACGCGTGGGCAGGCAGTGGTGCCCACATGCGCCTCGGGTGCACACACTCTCCCATGATGTGGGGCTCCGCTCCACCTTCAGCTCTCAGGTGAGCCCGCTCCTACTTGCCAGCCGAGGATCCTCCAGGGCAATGTGGGGTGAGGACAGTGCTCCATTGTTGGCTTCTGGCTGCCTCTGGATTGATCTCAAACTAGGTTCTTCTGTCTTAACTTCTCTTACTAATGAATGACCCCCTATGCGTAGCAGAGGTGTGGTGGGTTCGCTCTGGGCAGCACCTTGCCTGGCTGGCTGACAGAAATGGGGGTCGGGGGTGAGGTTTCCATCACTTCTGTAAACAGATGTCTCCAAGGAGCCATCGTTTTGCGGGGCCAGTCGATGTGAGGCTGATGTCATTGCTTTCACTGTCAGGCTCTTGCTTCCGTTCCACCCATTCTTCCCGTTGCTGCGGGGGCCTTGGGCTCTCTGCCTGCAGAGAGGTAGGCGGGCTTTGAAGAGGGCCCGGTCCCGAGGTTGATGTGGCAGCTCTGGGGCTGACAGCAGGGTCCCAGGCAGGCTGGCCCCCTTCAAGTGTGTGTGTGGGGGGGCTTCTCTTGGCCGCCTCCAGGGCAGCACAGCAGTAATTCAGAGAATGGTGAGGTGGAGTGGTTGCGTTTGACACAATTACCCAATCTAGGGGCTGGGCAGGGAGCAAGCTTGGATTCCGTGAAACCCAATTCAGCTGCAGTCACTGAGCACACAACATGGGCCTGGCGCCCTGCTGGGGTGGCTGGGGAGGGTGAGGGGGTGGATACAGAAATGAGTAAGACATAGCAACTGTCTTCTAAGAGTGCGTGTGTGCCTGGATCTCGTGGAACCACCACATGGGCAGAGCAACCTGGAGGGTGGAACTGGGGGGGCCACCCCCGGTCTGTCCTCTCCTACCGCATCCAGTCAGTCACCCGTCCCCTGGGTGATTCTTGTTCCATCTTTCTCATGCATTCTCTCCTTTCAGGGCTCACAGCCACGGCTTCAGCATCTCTTACCACCTCCCTCCCGGCGCTTCTAATTGGGGGAGGAGGTCCCACCTCCAGCCTTATATTATCCTTCACTCTGCTGCCAGAACCAGCTGCCTCAAACACACAGCTGATTTGTAACTGAGAGCCCTTCACTGGCTCACCGTCACTATCAGGATGAAGGTCCAAATGCGTGACGTTCGTGCATAGCATGCATGACCTCTGCCTCTCTCAGCCTGCCCTGCATTACACACTAGGTCTCGGCCTCCCTGTTTCCCTAACTTGCCATGCTGGTGTACACATCTGAGCCTTCATCTATGCTGTTCCTGTTGCCTGGAATGCCCATCCCCTCCTTGACCTAGAAAGGACCTCCTTATCTTTCTAGACTGAGGGGGTCTTTCTCGTTCTCTATTAGAACACATTTTAGGGGTGTCTGGGTGGCTCAGTTGGTTAAGTGTCCCACTCTTGATTTCGGCTCAGGTCATGATCTCAAGGTCGTGGGATCAAGCCCTGCATCAGACTCCCCACTAGGCATGGAGCCTGTTTGAGGTTCTCTCTCCCTCTCCCTCTGCCCCTCGCCCCCCCTCTAAAAAAAAAAAACACAGCACATTTTAACATAATGCTGACAATAATGATTTAAAAGCCAACATTTCTACATAGCACGCACAATTCTGACTACTTTACATATTACATATAAATAGATAATTATATTTATTAATATACGTTAATTCATTTAATCCTCACAACCTTGATAGGTAGTGTAATTATCATTTCCATCTTATAGGTGGGAAAACTGATACACAGAGAGTTTAAGTGACTTCTTTACCTAAAGTGGCATGCCTGGGGCACCTGGGTGGCTGTCGGTTAAGCGTGGGCCTTCTGCTCAGGTCATGATCCAGGGGTCCTGGGACGGAGTCCCAAGTTGGGGTCTCTGCTTACTGTGGAGCCTGCTTCTCCCTCTGCCTCTCTCCCCTCACTTGTGCACATGCGTGCAAAAATAAATAAATAAAATCTTTTTAAAAAAGATTTTTATTTATTTATTTGACAGAGAGAGACAGCAAGAGACGGAACACAAGCAAGGGGAGTGGGAAAGGGAGAAACAGGCTTCCCGCCAAGCAGGGAGCCCGATGTGGGGCTCGATCCCAGGACCCTGGGATCATGACCTGAGCCGAAGGCAGATGCTTAATGGCTGAGCCACCAGGCGCCCCTAAATAAAATCTTTTAAACAATTTAAAAAAAGATAAAGTGGCTTGCCTAATAAGTGGTAGAGTGGGATTTACACACAGCCAGTTCAGCCTGAATCCATACAGTTCAGCCCCGCACTGCACTGCCTCACTAACCGTCTTAAATATTTGTCAACTTAGTAGCTTTTGAGCAACCAGATTCAGTTAATGTTTGATGAATGAATGAGTGAATGAACTCATTAAAATTTAATGAAACGAAGAAGTAGGGCTCATCTTCATTCATGTAAGATGTCTGCTATGCCAAAGCTATTTTATTTCATAGAACATAGAAAAAATTTTTCAAAATAGATTTTGAGAGTAAAATCCCATACACCCTATTTTCATTTTATCTTCTTGTTTTTTTACATGGAATTTATATGAATCTCCAAGCCTAAGTTTTTTCAAGTCAGTGAGGAGAGAGGTCCTCAAGACCCTCTAGTGACCTGCTTAGCATGACCTCCTGCCTATGACACAGGCAGGTGGCAGCCCCATACTGACAATCTCTGTGCTTCTGACGCCAGGGAGACAGCTCCCCTGAGAAGTGACCTAATGCCAAGTGAATTATGGCCGATGCTGAAAGAACATCCTATCTCAGCAACCGGGCCAGGGACAGAGTTGTTCCAACCAGGGATGTCTGTGAGGGCTTTCTGGAAGAGGTGAGATTTGGACTGAGTCTTGAAAGATGTTGATAATTGGAGAGAAGGGAGAAGGGCATGGAAGTCCAGAGAATGTTTGGACCCCCAGGTTTGGTGGTAGGGAAGAGTCAGGCAGCAAAGTAGGAGGCAAGAGAGGATTGTGGTGGGAGGTGAGACCACCAGGCAGGTAGGTAACCTTCACTTAGTGGGGTGGCAAGAGGCTGAAATTGCCTTCATGTCCACCCTGGTTGAGTGTACATTTTTGGACAAGTGGTTGATTTTTTTATTTTCATTTTCTGTCCTACATGTAAATTAAGCATTTAAACCTGGGGGAAAAGCTCAAACGAAAATCCCCAGGGCAGGAGAATGTGCTGACGCTACAATCTAGCGCAGTAGGCTCACCACCCAACCAGCCAACATCTTCGGTCTCCCGCCACTCACTTCTGAAAGGTGGCGGAGCTTAGAGGAAGAGCCACAGCTCTGGCGCTTGCTGGCTTGGTGGATATTTCACTTCTCTGTGCTACAATTGCCTTAGGTTGTTTTTGAAGATTAAATTAGTGAAGACACGTAAAGCATCTAGAACATGGCCCAAGTTCCAGTAAGTGCATGGTAGACATTAGCTAATATGAATACTGTAGCCAAGGTCTTCGTAACAATGCAAATTTCACTGGGTTAGCCCTCTGTTAGGCCACAGGATTTGGCCTTTGGTGCCACCTCTCTCTAGTCCCAGAGTTCTCCCACAGATGTGGTTCCTGCTGACCTAAGCAATACCCTCCTCACCCACCAAATGCCCAAGTCAGTCTCCCCCCTTTTTGCCCCTGCCCACGTAGGCCCACTAGGCTGATACATTGGCTTCTTGGGATACGATTAATTCTGATCTGTGCCCATTAGGCCTGGACAGGGAAGCAAAGCTGCAAAGAAACCTGAGTAAATGCTTTCTGGGAGTTCACAGGGCACCAGGCCAATTTCAGCTTGAGGGTCAGCCAGGTTCCAGGCATCAGAGCTAGGTCCCCAGAGGGTAGACATTGGTGCCTCTGTGTCTCCTCAGGGGCAGCTGGCTCCTAGTCCTGCATGTACCCAGGCTTTGGAAATACCTTTGGCTGTTTGCATGACAGGGTCAGAGGAGCATCCAGCTATGCAGCGACAGCCTGAAGATCTCTGAGAACTAGGTTGGGGTAGGATACAAATCTGGCTCTTCCCAGCAAAGGGGCAGGTAGAGAGGGGATTAGCTTGTAAAACAGAGCCTGGGCCCTTTCCCCATGCCAGGCCCAACTGGTTGCAAACTGAGAGGGCCTTGACAGTTCTCTTTGAACTGTCTGGTTCACCTTCCCCCATATCTTGCCCTTCTCACCCACTTCTGGGACTTTCTGCCAACACCTCCTACCCTGCAAAAGCTTGCTCTTAAATCCCAGGAACCAAGAGTTTCTCTCGATCACTGTGTGTTTGTTTTCTTGGCTTTTGTTTTTTAACAAGTTGTGCTGTGGTGAGATTTCTCATGTGTTTATCCTGCGTGTGGTGCCTTCATCAAATTTGGAACAGTTTCAGCCATAGCTTATTCTAAATGGCTTCAGTATTTCTTCTGTCCCAGCCACCATTTCTCAAAGATGGTCTGCGCTGGACCACCTGGGGGTTTGCTAACAACGTCCCACCCAAGTAAGAATCTCCCAGCAACTCAGGGTCTGTGTTTCTAGCAAGCTGCAGGCTGTCTTAGGCCCACTGTACCAAGACCACTCAGCCAGGACTGTGGGTGCTTTAGGGTTAGGGCCTGGATGTCACTCACTTCTGTATCCCCAGTCTCCATGGGGCCTGTTTGTTGAATGGAACATTCACTGGGGGCTGAAGCCAGCAAAACTGAGGCCACCTCCCTTCCCAGGGTCCTAAAGTCCCGATGCCAAAAGGAGGACGCTCAGACCATGAATTTCAGGCATCAGCCGGCAGAGGAAAGAAACTCTTTGGGGGCTTTGAGGGACTCCCCCAAATTCACCAAAGAGGCCTTCAGGGAAAGCACTCGTGCTGACTTAACCACACCGGACCTCTGTTCTCTGTAAAATGTGAGCATTTCTGTGGTGAGGGTTGAGGTGATGAAGTCAGCCTCAAAGTTCGAAGTTCTGGGTGTCACACTTCTCTTTGGGGTTAGAGGTAGGGGAAAAAACAAGTGAGCAGGCGAGAAATTATTACTTGCAAGCTACTTCCTAGAAAATACAGAGAGAAAGAGACAGATAATGTACCAGGGTACTAAATAAGCACACAGCTTGCGTGTGGGGGCTAGATCAACTTTACTGAGGTGGAATTGACATACAACACAGTGTAAACCTGGAGGTGCATCGTTGGATGACTTTTGACAAACGGGTTTACTTGTGTAACCTCTATCACAATATAGATCCTTTCCATCACTCTAAAAGTTTCCTTCTTCCTTTTTGCAATCGATCTATCCCTACCTGGCTCAAGGACCCCCAATCTACCTTCTGCTGCTTTGGATTAGATTGGCATTTCCTAGAATTTCGGATACAAGGAATCGCACAGTATGGACTCTTTCCTTCCGGCTTCTTTTCCTCCACATAATGTTTGTGAGATTTGTCTGTGTTTTCGCTCCTGTTAGTTCTCTGTTCCTTTTCACTGCTGTATTGTGTTCCGTTGTATGGCTGCGTCACAATTCGTTCACCCATTCTCCTGTTGATGAAGATTATGGTTGTTTGTAGTTCAGGGCTATTGCGAAAAAGTTGCTGTGAATATTCTATAACTCTTTTTGTGAGCATGTTTATATTTCTCTTGGGAGCAGAATTGGTGAGTTATATGGTAAGTTTATGTTTATATTTTTGTTTTTCATTTAAGTAGGCTCCACACCCACCCATCATGGAGCCCAACACAGAGCATGAACTCAGAATCCTGAGATCAAGACCTGGGCTGAGATCAAGAGTCGGCCGCTTAACCCCCTGAGCCACCCAGGCGCCCCAGTAAGTGTAGGTTTACCTTCAAAAGAAACTGCCAAATTGTGTTTCAAAGTGGAAGTGTATGTTCCTGCCAGCAAAGTGTGAGAATTCCAGTTGTTCTGCACCTTTGCCAGCTCTTGGTGGTGTTGGTCTTTTTTAATTTGAGCAATTCTGGTGAGGCATGTAATGGTCTCTCACTGAGGTACACATACACCACCCCTCGGAGCCCTTCTGGAACCATTCCTCCTGCCCGCACACTTCTCCCCAGCGGCTCCAACCATTTATCTGTTTCCTCCATGCTCTAGGCCCCTTCTCTGGAACTCTCATCCTCTTGAAATTTTTATAACTGACCCCTTCTCATCATTCAGGTCTCAGCACAAATGTCACCTCCTCAAAGCCTTTCATCCCCCTCTCCCCCCTCTAACGGTGTCCTCAACACTTTTTATCTCTTTTACCCTGTTTGTGTTCTTTGTAGCAGTGAGCCTTATCTGAGAGAATCTGATTTGTCTACTTGTTCTCTGCCCCATGAGAACCTTAACTCCGTGAACAAAGGTGTCTTGTCTGTTTTATTTACCTAGAACAGTGCCTGATAGATAGTAGATGTTCACTATATGGCTTTGCTGTCCAAAGTATGCATTCAGCATATTGGCCTTTGAGGTCCTGGGAACTAAAGGTACACACATCAACAAAATACAAATATTTAAAACATAAATTATTTGTATTGTCTGGGACATATTTTGCATGTAAATATGCTTCGAAATCTAAAAATAGAAAGAAATAGGAAGAAAATTGACCATAGTCTCACCAAATTACTGTGGTTTAAAAGTGTAAAACATTTCATATTATTAACTAGTTTTAGATTTCTTATTTTTTTGGTTTTTTTGTTTTGTTTTGTTTTGTTTTGTTTTGTTTTTCTAAAGATTCCATTAATTTATTTGACAGAGAGAGAGGCAGCCAGTGAGAGAGGGAACACAAGCAGGGGGAGTGGGAGAGGAAGAAGAAGGCTCCTAGCAGAGGAGCCTGATGTGGGGCTCGATCCCAGGACCCCGGGATCACGCCCTGGGCCGAAGGCAGACGCTTAACGACTGAGCCACCCAGGCGCCCCTAGATTTCTTATTTTTTTAAAGTTAGCTTTTGAATAAGCAATATTTGCACATAGAAAAAATTCAAACAGTATATCCTTCCAGAAAAGGCTGCTCATATACAGACGTAGATATATCTATTTGCATTTTTCCCCCCAAATAGCACCATACTGCATACCTTGCTCTGCACCTTGCTTTTTTCACTTAGCAATTTATCTTAGGAATCATTCCACATCAATAGGTGTATCATTTAAGACTAGATTTAGCTGTGAGGGACAGAAAATTCCAAATATCAGTGCTTTGTAAGATTAGACATTGTTTTCTCTCTCATTAATAAAATCTAGAAGTAAGTAGCCAGGCAACACTAGGACCCGACAATGATCAGACTCTTTCTGCCCTTTGCTGTGCCATCCTTGGCGTGGGGCTCTACTTCATGGTCCAAAGTGGCTGTCTGAGCTCCACTCTTTACAGCAGTAACAGAAAAGGAAAGAGAGGGATATGCTTCCTTCTCTTAAGGATACTTCCTATGACATTTCTGCTCAACTCTCATTGGCTGGAACATAGGGACACACCTAGCTCTAACGGAGGCTGGGAAACATTTTTTTTTTTTTTAAGTTGGCTCCATGCCCAATGTGGGGCTTGAACTCATGACCCTGAGATCAAGACTCACATACTGTACCAACTGAGCCAGCCAGGTGCCCCTGGGAAACATTCTTTATTCCAGGTAGCCACGTACCCTGTTGAAAATCAGGAGATGAGGGGAATAGATATTTTTTTATAAAGATTTTATTTATTTAAGAGGGAGGGAGAGGGAGAGAGAGCATGAGCTGGGGGAAGGGGCAGAGAGAGGAAGAGGGATAAGCAGACTCCCCACTGAGCAGAGAGCCCGATACGGGGCTCAATCCCAGGACCCTGAGATCACAACCTGAGCCAAAGGCAGGTGCTTAACCAACTGAGCCACCCAGGCGCCCTGAGGAGAATGGATATTGGGGTTGTTCAAAAAAATTGAATTTTTTATAGCCAGCTGTCCAACAAAAAGTGGGAGCCCTTCGCCAAGCCTCATGTTTTGCACTGCCAAATTGAAGTCTCCCTTGGGTGTGTGATTGGTAGAGTTGGGTCAAATGTCCATGTTCTAGTTGCCAGGGAGGCTGGGCATTTGAGTTCTGACTTCCAGGTTGAGGACAAAACTCATAATAGGGGAATTCTCCCAAATATAGAAAAGCCACTTAGAATATGGACCAATCCTCCTGTCAAAGACAACTACATATGCTAGATTTTTAAATATTAAATTATTTTTAAATCTTTTTTTTTAAAGATTTTATTTGTCAGAGAGAAAGAGAGAGAGAGAGGGCACAAGCCGGGGGAGGGAGCAGGCAGAGGGAGAAGCAGACTCCCTGCTGAGCAGGGAGCCGAATGTGGGACTTGATCCCAGGACCCTGGGATCACGACCTGAGATGAAGGCAGACACTTAACCGACTGAGCGACCCAGGTGTCCCAAAATATTTTTAAATCTTAATCTTAAAAGCATCAAAATCTAACAAGATAGTGAGGAATTACTGAACGAAGATACATGAAAAGATAGGAATCCAGAGAGATCGGAGTTGCCAGATAAAATACAGAACTTCCAGTTATATTTGAATTTCAGATAAGCAACAAATATTTTTTTTTAGTGTATGTCCCAGTCAAATTTGAATTTCATATAAACAACAAATTGTTTTTTAGTATAAGTGTGCCCATGCCATACTTGTGAAATACTCATACTAAAAAGTGGTTTGTTGTTTATTTGAAATTCAAATTTAACTGGATGTCCTGTATTTTTATTTATTAAAGCTGGGCAACCCAACCAGAGAAGTGAGTCCAGCCCTTGGGGCTGCTTTTGTCCACGGGTGTTTGCCAATTTGAGTCATCAGAGAGGTTGAGCTGTGGTTTTGAAAGCTTATTAGGATTAGGGGTACAAAATTGGAATGCAGGGCCTACGAAGGTTGGAGACTCTGATAAACCACCCCTGTGGTAGACTATTACTTCGATAATCCCCCGTGAACCATGGCGATGGGTGTTCACGCTCCGTGTACTCCCCTTGACCCTGGGCTGGCTCTGTGACCCATTTTACCCGATAGAATGTGATGGAAGCAATGTTGCACCTGGTCCAACTGAAGCCTTAAGAAGGCGGCTTCCATATTTTGACTCTGGGGGAAGCCACTTACCATGGAGTAAGTCCAACTACCATAACAAATGGGAGTTAACTAAGGAATTGTGATGTGTACCCAGCTGGATTTCAGAATTGCTACGGACTTGTGGCTGCTACGGTCTGTCAGTTCCTCCTTTTTGAACAGGAATATTTTTTGGGATTTTCCTTTCTCTGCCCCACTGTTCCTGTGCGGAGCAGGTAACTTATCTCTTTAGTTCAAAGGTTGTCAGATCCAGAAGAGGATAACTTGAGAAATCTCAGTCATACCTAAGGCTTGATTTAGGTGATGAAATTATGACCTCAAACCCAATCCTAGTAGAGCAATGGGGTGAGATTTTGGGGGGTCTTAAGAGGTGGTGAGTATATTTTGCATGGGGGAGGAAGTGAAACATTAGGGAACAGAGGGAAGACAGATAGATAGATATTTTGGTGGCCCCCAGTAAACCATATATCTGTATTCACATCATTATTAGTTCCCTCCCCTTGAATCTGGACTGGACTCTGACCTGCTTTCACCAACAGAACATAGTGGAAATGACACTGTTGGTTCCAGATCTAAACCTTAGGAGGCCTGGCGGCTTCCACATTTGCCCTTTAGAGGAAACCATTCACCATGTAAAAGTCCAATTATCTTGAGACAACCATACTATGACAAACCCAACCTATCCTCATGGAGAGACCATATGGAGAATCAAGGACCCTCGCCAACATCCTAGCTGAGGTCCCACTTGCTCTCCATGTGAGTAAGGCCATCTTGGAAGTAGATCATTCAGGACTGGTCAAGCTGCCCCAACTGATGCCACACAGAGACCAGTTGTCCCTGCTCCAAACAGCAGAATCGTGAGCAACTAAATAGAATAGTTTTTAAATTTACTTTAATTTTAATTTTATTTTTTAAAAAATATTTATTTTTGGGGGGGAGGGGCAGAGGGAGAGGGAGAAAGAGTCCCAAGTGGACCTCATACTAAGCACAGAGCCTGATGTGGGGCTTAATCTCATGACCCTAAATCATGACCTGAGCTGAAACCAAGAGTCACTTGCTTAACTGACTGAGCCACCCAGGTGCCCCTAGAATAATTATTGTTTTAAGTCAGGAGTAAGCAAACTATAGCCCATAGATGACTGCCTTTTGTCTTTCTTTCTTTCTTTCTTTCTTTCTTCCTTTCTTTCTTTCTTTCTTTCTTTCTTTCTTTCTTTCTTTCTTTCTTTCTTTCTTTCCTTCCTTTCACAGCTTTATTGAAATACAATTAATTCACATACCAATTTACCCATTAAAAAAAGATTTTATTTATTTATTTGAGAGAGAGAGATAGCAAGAGAGAGCACAAGCAGGAGGAGGGACAGAGAGAAAAGGAGAAGCAGACTTCCTGCTGAGCAAGGAGCCTGATGTAGGGCTTGATCCCAGGACCCTGGGATCATGACCTGAGCTGAAGGCAGATGCTCAACTCACTGAGCCACCCAGGCGCCCCCAATTTACCCATTTTAAGTATGCAACTCAGTGGTCTTTAGTACATTCACAGATATATGTAACTATCACACAGTCAACCTTGGAATATTTTTATCACCTCAAAAAGAAACCCTATACACTTTCCCTATGATCTTCATATCCTTCCTTCCCCTACACTTCCCCAGTCCCTAATAGGCACCAATCTACCTCCAGTCTTCTGTCCTTTCTGTTCTGGACATCTCATATGAATGGAATCATATAATATGTAGTCTTTTGTGATTAGCTTTTTCATCTTAGTATAACGTTTTTGAGCGTCATCCATATCGTAGCTTCTATCAGTAGTTGGTTCTTTTTAATATCAAAATAATATTCTATTTTATGGGTATAACACGTTTTGTTTATCTGTTCATCTGCTGATAGACATTTGGGCTGTTTTGACTATCAGTTGCTAGACCTTTTGGCTATTATGAATGATGCTAATATATACATTGCTGTACAAGTATCTTTTTGAGTCCCTGTTTTCCGTTCTTTTGGGTATATATCCAGGGATTGAATTGCTGGGTCATATGCTAATTAGATGTTTAACATTTTAGGAAGTGCCAAACTATCTTCCATAGAACCTGTGCTATTTAACACTCCCACTGGCAATGCACAAGCCTTCCAATTCCTCCATCTACTCACCAGTGCTTAGTACCCTTGTTGAAAATCAGTTGACCACAGATGTGTGGGTTTATTTCTGGACTCTCAACTCCATTTCATTGATCTATATGTCTGTCTATCCTTGTACCAGTACCAAGTATTAGTTACTGTTCCTTTGTAATACATTTTGAAATCAGGAAATGTGAGTCCTTCGAATTTGTTTTTCTGTTTACTTATTTATTCATTTTTTTAAAAGATTTTTTTAAAATTTATTTATTTGACAGAGAGAGAGACAGCCAGCGAGAGAGGGAACACAAGCAGGGGGAGTGGGAGAGGAAGAAGCAGGCTCCCAGCAGAGGAGCCTGATGTGGGGCTCGATCCCAGAATGCCGGGATCACGCCCTGAGCCAAAGGCAGACACTTAATGACTGAGCCACGCAGGCGCCCCTATTTATTCATTTTTTAATTCATTTCAAGCCCACACCCAATGTGGGGCTTGAACTCACAACCCCAAGATCAAGAGTCACATGCTCTACTGACTGAACCAGCCAGGTGCCACTTGTTTTTCTTTTTATTTATTTGTTTATTATATATTTATTTTTAAATATTTAATTTTAAAATAATCTCTATACCCAGCATGGGGCTCAAACTCAAAACCCTGAAATCAAGAGTTGCATGCTCTACTGACTGAGCCAGCCAGGCACCCCTAGTTTTTCTTTTTCTTTTTTTAAAAAATATTTATCTATTTATTTAAGAGAGAGTGAGAGAGAGAGAGAAAGGATGCATGTGGAGGGGTACAGGGAGCGGGAGAGAGAAACAGTCTCCCTGCTGAGTGGGGGAGCCTGACTCAGGGCTTGATCCCACAACCCCGAGATCACAACTGGAACCGAAATCAAGATAGGATGCTCAACTGACTGAGCCACCCAGGCGCCCCATTTTTCTTTTTAAATACTATTTTGGCTATTCTGGGTCCCTTGCAATTCTATATGAATTTTAGAATGAACTTGTTGATTTCTATAAAGAGGTCAACTGGAACTCTGATGGGATTGCATTGAATTTGTAGATAATTTGGGAAGTTTTCCCATCTTAACAATGTTAAGTCTTTTGATGCATGGACATAGAATGTTTTTCCAATTATACAGGTCTTCTTTAATTTCTTTCAGTAATGTTTTGTAGTTTTCAGAGTATAAGTTTGGCACTACTTTTGTTAAATTTATTCCTAAGTATTTTATTATTATTACTTAAGATTTTATTCTTTATTTATTTTAAAGATTTTTTAAAAAGTTATCTATTTGAGAGAAAGAGAGAGAGAGAGAGCATGAGCAGGGGGAGGGAGAAGCAGACTCCCTGCCGAGTAGGGAGCCCAATGGGACGCAATGCCAGGACTCCAAGATCATGACCTGAGCCAAAGGCAGATTCCAAACTGACTGAGCCACCCAGGCTCCCCAAGATTTTATTTTTAAGTAATCTCTATACCCAACGTGGGGCTCAAACCCACAACCCTGAGATCAAGAGTCTCATGCTACACCAACTGAATCAGCCAGGTTCCCCTATTATAATTCTTTAAAGTAAGCTCTACTCCCAGCGTGGGTCTTGAACTAAACACCCCAAGATCAAGAGTCTCATGCTTTACTGACTGAGTCAGCCAGGTGCCCCAGTATTTTAGTCTTTTTTATGCTATTATAAGTGAAATTTTTTCTTAATTTCACATTTTCATTGTTCACTGGAAATGTATATAAATATAATTGATTTTTATTACTGACCTTGTTTCCTACAAACTTGCTGAATCCACTTATTATTTTTTTAAGTAAGCGCTACACCCAATGTGGGGCTCGAACTCATGACCCCAAGATTGAGAGTCACATGTTCTATGTACTGAGCCAGCCAGGTGCCCCTGAATTCACTTATTATTTTTAACAGTTTTTAAGTGGATTCCTTAGTATTTTCTTTTTTTTTTAAGTTTTTATTTTTAAAAAAGATTATTTATTTATTTGAGAGAGAGAAAGCACGCACGCGCGAGCCTGAGCCGGGCAGAGGAAGAGGGAGAGAACCTCAAGCTGAATCCGTGCTGAGCCCAGAGCCAGACACAGAGCTCGATCATCCTGAGATCATGACCTGAGCCAAAATCAAGAGTCAGATGCTCAACCGACTGAGTCACCCAGGTGCCCCTCCTTAGTATTTCCTTCCTTCCTCCCTTCCTCCCTCTATTCTTTCTCTTTCTTTTCTTTTCTTTTCTTTTCTTTCTTTTCTCCCTTCTTTCTTTCTTTCTTTCTTTCTTTCTTTCTTTCTTTCTTTCTTCTTTCTTTCTTTCTTTCTTTCTTTCTTTCTTTCTTTCTTTCTCTTTTCTTCCTTCCTTCCTGACTTATTTATTTGAGAGAGAGAGTGAGTGGGGGGAGGGGCAGTGGGAGAGGGAGAGAAGCAGACTCCCCACTGAGCACGGTGCCCAAAACAGGGCTCTATCTCAGGACCTTGAGACCATGACCTGAGCTGAAATCAAGAGTCAGACGCCTAACCAACTGAGTCACCCAGGCACCCCTCTTTAGTATTTTCTATACACAAGATCATGTCATCTGTGAGTAGAGATAGTTTTATTTCTTCCTTTCCAATCTGGATGCCTTTTAATTTCCATTTCTTGCTTAGTCATCAGGCTAAAACCTTCAGTGCAATATTCAATAGAAGTGGCAAGAGTGGACATCCTTGTCTTGTTCCTTGTCTTTTTCTTGGAGAAGGTATCTAGTCTTTCACCATTAAGCATGGTATTAGTTGTGGGTTTTTCACCGATGCTTTTTATCAGCTTGGGAATGGCTGCCTGGCTTTGTAAATAAAGTTTTATTGGAACACAGCCATTCCATTCATTCATGTATGGTCTATGGCTAATTTGAACTATAATGACAGAGTTGAGTAGTGGTAACAGAGACCATATGGCCTGCAAATCTAAAATATTTACCACCCGGCCCTTTAAGAAAAAGTCCACTGACGTCTGGTTTAAACTGATAAATTTTGGGATAGTTTGCTGTGAAACAATATATAACTAAAACAACTCCCAATCTTTGACTGGAACCTCAAACAACTGCAACACTGGGTAAGGAGGAACCATAAATAAACAAACCCTTGCCCAGACTGTTGTCCAGCTTCAAATCATCAGGGAAGCTCAGAAAATCAGAAGCTCTGAAACTGAGTTAAGGTGATTCTAGCTTGCTAGTGTCCCCAAATGCCTGCAGAAACCAATGGAAATCTTTTTGGGAGGAAGATATTATTATTGTTGCCTCAAATGATTTTTTAAATACAATGTCCAAAATATAACCAGGTACATGAGGAGATAAAACAACATAAGGAAGAACCAGTAGTAAAAACTGACAACAGAAGCAGACCCACAGGGACTGTAGATTGAAGTTAACAGACACAAGCCATAAAACAACTGCACTTTCCCTGTTTAAGGAGAGAAGATTATAACAAGTCACAAAGAGATATAAGAAGTGACATAGCAGATCTGAAAGAGACCCAAATAGAAATTTTGGAACTAAAAAAAAAAACCCAAACAAACCAAAAAACAAATGAAGAGTTTGATGGATGGGTTTAAAAGGAGAATTTTTTTTTTTTTTAAGTAGACTCCACGCCCAGTGTGGGCCTTGAACTCATGACCCTGAGATGAAGAGTTGCATGTCAGATGCCCAAGAGAATTTTTTAAAAAGCTGAAGACAGAATTAGTGAAGTGAAGAATAATCACAAGAAACTTTTAGAACAAAGCATCAAAAGACAAAAGATAGAAAAAAATAAAAGAAAGGGATATAGTGAGAAGGTCTAATAGGTATTTCAACTGGGGGCCCAGAAGGAAAGAGGTACAGAAACAGTATTTGAACATACAATGGCTGATTTTTTTTCAAAATTAATGAAAAATTATGCAGATGTTATAAGCAGACATGAAATGACATATATTCACTCCACCATGTGTTCTGACTCTAAAAACAGTGCATCCTCAGGGTGCCTGGCTGGCTCAGTTGGTAGAGCATGCGACTCTTGAACTTGGGGTCGTGAGTTCAAGCCCCATGTGGGGTGTAGCGATTACTTAAAACGAAAACAAAAACAAAAAAACCCCAATACATCCTTCCTGTACAAATCTGCCTTTGAAAGGATTCTGAAACCCACATAAAGGTAGCTCCATAGCAGATGGAATAGGGCTTGTGTGGCCTGAGTTCAAATACAAGCTTTGCCACTCCCTGCTGCGCTCTCTGGAGAGGGTTGCCAAACTTCAGTTTTCTCGGCTAATAAATTGGACTAGTAATACAGGCCTACCCCACATTGCCATTGTGAGAATCAAGTGATACAGTGCACGTGAATAAACCTAGTGAATGCCAAGTACTTTAAAAATGAGACATGGTTTGAGCAGGATCACAACATTCCCAGGCACCAACAGTGACAGGTAGGACTGGCTATATAATATGCAGGTCCCAGTGCAAAATGAAAATGCAATGCTGAAAAATTATTAAGAATTTCAAGATGGTGACAGCAGAGCATGAAACCAAGTGCAGGTCACACACCCCTGAAGCCAGCCTTGGTAACAGGCCCTGCAAAGAACCGCTCTGTGCATTAGGAAAGGGCTGTCCCTCCCACACCCAGGTGTCTGCAGCCATAGCCCACGTTATCTTGAGTTCTGAAGGGCAGCAGTGTTTGGGGAAATTGCAAGCACACGTGTTTCCAAATGCCAAGGAGGGCAAGTGCAGTGACCGGAGTGGTTTTCTGAGAGAGTGGGTGGGGCCAGCCAGGCTGCCATCAGAACTGTGGAACTGACTGTTCCCCACAGACTCTGGCCTAGAAAAAAAAGCCTGCAGCTGTATCTACAGGGCCTGTTGTTGTTTGCTGCGGTGTGTTACAACACAGCCTGGCAGCCTCCGGGGCCTTTCTGTCTTCCTCCTGGAAGAGCCTGGTCCCAGAGCATGTGACATGACCACACAGCCCTGTAGATTTGCCCATATTGCTCCTCGCTGTTCCCTCAATTACCAGGCTTTTCCAGGTCTGTGTGTTTTTTGCTCACACTATCCTCCGCAGTCCGGGAATCCCCTTCCTTCCTCTTCCACAACCCTCCATCTGGCAAACACCATCTTCGAAGACTCCATCTTCTAGGACTCAGCTCTAGTGTCACCTCTTCAATGAAGACTTCTCTGCCTTTCCCAGGAAAAGCTAATTGCTCCTTCCTTGGAGCTGTCCCCTGTAAGATACGTGGTACTGCCAGATAATGTGGATGGTGCTATCTCTTTAGCTACAGCCTTCAAGGACTGGGATAGTGTCTTCTCACCTGTGTATACTGTGCTCACAGCACCTATTAGTAGATTCTTTTTTTAAATTAATTTGAGAGAGCACATGCACATGAGCAGGGAGAGGAGCAGAGGGAGAGGGACAAGCTGACCGGGTGCCGAGCCCAGAGCTCGGGGGCTCGATCTCACAACCCTGAGATCATGACCCGAACTGAAACCAAGAGTGCCACGCTTAACCAACAGAGACACCCAGGCGCCCGTCTTAGTAGATTCTTTTTTTTTTTTTTAAAGATTTTATTTATTTATTCGACAGAGATAGAGACAGCCAGCGAGAGAGGGAACACAAGCAGGGGGAGTGGGAGAGGAAGAAGCAGGCTCATAGCAGAGGAGCCTGATGTGGGGCTCGATCCCACAACGCCGGGATCACGCCCTGAGCCGAAGGCAGACGCTTAACCGCTGTGGCACCCAGGCGTCCCCCCTCTTAGTAGATTGTTAATCAATTGGTGTTGGAAACTTTTAGAACAAATTATTGAAGGATAAAAGGTTGGGTTTGGATTTAATCACCAATGTCTTGTTGAATTAATGCATGAATAAATTGTTTCAGTGGCATCTGGTAAAAAGGGAAACTTCTAGGCATTAGGTCAGGGCCCTTGCCCTTGAGGAGGTTTCAGTTGGTTCTAGTTGTCTTTTCTGCAGGCACCACCTCCTGAACGCCGGATGGTGATTTGTTGGAAGCTCTTCATAAATACCTAAATGACCCACATGACATAACGCAGAGAACAGATTTGGAGCTAAGAGATGTGGCTTCTGATCTGGTTATGAGATATCAGGTTTCCATAGGTGACTATTAAGTTCCATAGCTATGGAACTTTAGGTTTCTGTTTCCTCAAAAGTGAGAGGATTGAGTTGTTATCCCCTAAAGCCTAGGTGCAGCCAGCTCGAGCCCCTCATCTGAATCTCTATGGGGAACTACTCAGAGGCAGCCAGTCTTCTGGCTGGAGGAGCTTGGCCCCTCCTGAAGCGTTGTTTGCTCAGCAGATCTACCCTTTGCTGATGGTAGGGGTGGGATGGGAAAGGTGGAACAGAGAACACAAACACTTTTTAAGGCCCTGTGCCGTATCAATCTCCTCGTATCTCATGCTTGAAAGGCAGAAAGCCAAGGCCAAGCACGGTCTTCACAGTCACTTAGTGTCCACGGGGAAATGCTACGTGCTAAACTCGTTTTCAAGATGGGATTTCCCCAGGCTCAACTAGGCATCTTTGACTTCCTGGCGCTAACCTAGCCTGCTTACCTGACACAAACAGCCCGGCCTACCCCCTCCATCCCCTGATGGTCAGGCCCGGGAAACAGACAGGAGAGCAGAGCTTTCAGAGATACGATTCAGATGTGAAGTCCACTAGCTTGTTTAGGCATGAGTTTCTCTGAAGGTAAGAGATGGTGTGAGGGGGCGTCGGTCAGTTTCCTCCATCCCTTCCCTCCGGCCCCACAAAGGCCAAGGGCCAGACACGTGGGCTGGCGTGGAGAGGCGGAGTTTACACTAAGGCGGAGGTGCAAATAGACGGGGGCGGGGTCTCATTTGCATGGACGGCGCGCGGCCACCAATCCGGACAGGCGGAGCAACAGCCCGCGCGCCTTTTGGGGGCGGACTGACAGCCCCGGGGCCCTATGGAAGGCGGGTCCTGCGGCCGGCGGGGGCGGGACCGTGCCGGGCGCTGCCCAGGGGATTCGGGCCGGTTCGCGGGCGCTGCCAGTCTCGGGCGGCGGCGTCCAGCGCGCGGACTGCCTGCTGGGCGGGCTGGGGGCCGAGCGGCGCGCGGGTGAGGCAGAGAGAGACCGGGCCGAGGAGCAACCACGGCGACAGGTACCGGCGCCATGGCCGCAGGGATGGGGCGGGCGGCTGCGGCGCCCCGGGAACCGAATTCTCTCCTTCGCGGTCCGCGGGCCGCCGCGCCGCTTCGGCGTCCCCTCACGCACGGTGTCCCAGCCCCCGAAGCTGCGCTTCGGGGCGAGCTGTGCCGGGGAAGCCTCGAGGCGAGCGCGCCGGATGCCCTTAGCCCAACTGCGGGGCCCCTCTGCGCCCCGTCGGCCCGCGGGGCCGGTGCTCCCTCCGGGAGGCGCGGAGTCGGGCGGCCGCGAAAGCCGCTCCCCGCCCCCGCCGCGCTCCCCCTCGCGGAGGCGAGGCAGGTCGCGCCCGCTCGTCCTCACCCGGCTTTTGTTTCCCGCCCGAGGTGACAGGTCCCGGTTCCGGCTCCCGTCGGCGGCCCCCGACTCGCCCGAAGCCCGGCGCCTGTGACCGCGACCGCCCGGAGCAGGCTGCGGGACTCGCCGAGAGCCGGGCGGCGCGTGAGCAGCAGCCGCCGCTGGCGGGAGAGAAACTTCGCCTTCTGGGGCCCGGGCGGCGGGCGAAGTCGAGCCGGGGTGAGCCGTGCGCCGGGACGCCGCGGGCGCGATGGAGCCGCGCACACCTGGCGGGGCCCGTGGCGGGCGAGGATAACGGAGTGTCCCGCTGCTGCGCTCCTCGCTTTCGGTTTGCGCTCCCCGGGCGGTGGGTGTGGATGCGTGTTCTCCGCTTTCACCTGCCGCCTTGGGACGAGTGACTGGGATACAGCATCCCGGTTCTCGGCCGCTCTTGGAGGGTGCCAGTGCAGCGCCGTTCTAACAGGTGATTATTCTCGTGCCAGGTGAAAGCCAGTTAAAACTTGTTTTAGGGCTCCTTATTCGGCTCAGTGTTAGAACGTTAGAACTCCTTCCACTGATGTCTGAAAAGGTGTGCTGGCGACAGTATAAGAGTCAAACCCAGTATTGATTAAAAAAAAAATTCGAGGGGTCAGCGTGAAGGTTGATTGCCTTCTTTCCATGGACGAGCCTGGAGGAACATTGTAGTCTTACATAAAAAATCGGTTTCTGCAGTGGTGGCGAAAGCATAGTAAGGTACAAAGTTAGTAAATGGAGAATGCAGAACTCTAGATATCCTTCAGTGTGGTTCGGGACAGTGTGTACAACGTTTGGCCGCCATTCAGTAAATTCTGCATGAAGTAGTTTGAGCTCGTGGTTTTGGATTTACTTTTCAGGAGTATGTTTTCCAGTGGAATAAGGCTTAGCATTGAATGGGAGCTTTCTTTGCCTCGCTGAGGGTAGACAGAAGTGTTTATTTTCATTGTCTTACCATTTTGTTAGATTGTGGACAAGGGAAAAGTTAAGGCATATTTCGGTTAAGTATTTTTAATAGTCTATGGAATTCTGCCCCCTCCCCCCCGGGGGGTTTACTAGAGAATTATAGTAGCTTTTTTCTCTTGGTGTTTCAATCAAAATTCAAGGATAGACTTGAAAATTTTTTTATTCTTTTTTGGAAATCTTTATTTGTCATACTTTCACTTACCATTTTCTCTTCATCTCTCTCCCAGCTGACCTCCACTTAATCTGCAATTATGGCCCTGACCAATGTAGGGCATCTACAGAAAAAATACATTTAAAAATAATATATAACAATTATTTTTGAAATGTAGTTTATACATATTTTAATTTATTTGTAACACTTGATTTAATTTAATTTTTTTCTAATGTGTCTTTTATATCTATTGGGGATGATTTATATTTAGCAGAAGTGTAACTTCTTAAGAACAAAGTTATAATTTTGATTTAACTATGCTACTTTATTAGTATTTCACTGAATTGTAATTTTACTATTTACCTAGCTAATTAGTAACACCATTTAAAGCTGACCGCTTTAACAAATAGGCTAGCTGTGACTGGGATTTTTAAAAACAAAATCAAAGATGGTCTTTATAAAATGTTTTGTATCTCTAAAGCAACAGGCTTAAATGTTATAAGGTCTTTGTCTTTCCAACATTTAACAAAACAAACATTTTTCTGAATCTTTAATTTCTTAGTTATGGTAATTTTAGGTGAATTTTAAGCAGTTCAACATGAAAAACTTAAAATACTGTATTGGGCAACTAATTAAATCTTCAATTTTCTGTTTATTCTTGGATTGGAAAAGAACACGTATTTTGGGTTATTTAGTTTCCTAAAGGTTTCTTAGCTTAGAATGAATCAGTCTAGTGAACAAAGAACATCCTCTTTCTGTAGCTGTAGAAGAAGTTATTGCTATTAAAGCTGAGTTGTCTTTTTGGTGCCTAGGGTAGATTGGTCGAGCAGTGACTCGTCCTGTAGAGTGGGTTTTATTCTGTATAAATAGTTGTAAGGAATCTTATAAGTCTGGGGGTCCTCATTGTTTTGGATGATTTAGGTAATTGTTCTTTAAAGTGTATAGGAATATATTAGTTTTAACTACTATGTGTAATTTACTATGTATAATAAGTATTATAATCTTTATCCTATGGTGATGTTTAAATATACCACATATGATAAATTAAACATTTTATAGTTTTATTTACGCAAAAGCATATTTTAGGAACTTTATAAAAATGCCTTTTAAGTAAAAACCCATTTTCAAATTCAGTTTTTAGATAATTTACTGGGTTTTTTATCCACTTTAACTTGTGGTAGACCATATCATAAAATTATCAACCACATTTCAGTTTCAAAATTAAGCATAAATTGAATTCTCACATCTACACGATAAACATTGTGAGTGTGTGTAAGTCATAATCCTCAGGTTCCTTTTGAGTTTGGGGGTGGACAAATATTTTTGAATGAATAAAGCCACAAAAAACAAGGGCATTTATTAAAATAGCTAACTTGAGGATAAATCAGGTGACACTGTTAGACATGAATATGGCTTTGACAGTACTATGCATGTTATACCTTAAGAACATCTCTGTACAGGCCTTTACTGTAGTTGTTCATAATTCCTAAAGAAAAAACATCCATACCTATATATTTTTTAAAGGTTTTATTTATTTATACATGAGAGAGACGCAGAGGGAGAAACGGGCTCCCAGCAGATCAGGGAGCCTGACCAGGACTCGATCCCAGGACCCTGGGATCATGACCTGAGCCGAAAGCAGACACTTAACCTATTGAGCCACCTAGGCATCCCAAGAAAAAATCTGTATTGTACATATTTTGGCACACCAAATTCCATAATTATTTAATACTGAACAACTAAATATGGACATTTTATAATTCTGAAACTAATTGAACTTTTATTTTTTTAAGATCTTTTTTAAGTTGTTTGTTTGTTTGTTTTTGTTCTTGTTTTTTAAGTAATCTGTACACCCAGTGTAGTGCTCGAACCTGCAACCTGGAGATCAAGAGTCGCATGCTCCACTGACAGAGCCAGCCAGGCACCCTGAAACTATTTGAACTTTTTAAACTAGCTGATTAATAATTAGATTTTGTTTTATTGTACATTTCTGAATTTTCTACAGTGCATTTTTTTTTTTTCAAACGCTCTCTGGCTGGTTTTATTAAAGAAAAATTTTGCATGATTTACTTTTTACCAGTTTTTTCTGGCATGCTCCTAATGATGTCAGAATCGCCTGGATCAGTGATAACCAGTGTGCATAGCCTGTCGTATTTTCCACATGCTGTGCCCAATTCAATATTATTGCCACTTTAGTGATGGACACCAGTTTTGGCCAATGTGATATGTAGTACTCTATTTCAGATTTCCTCAAGGCAGGCAGTTGTTGGCTGGGATGGCCAGTTTTGCTTGGCCATGTCTCATCATTTTGTGTGCTTGTACCCCATCATGTACTGTCCACTTACATTGAGTTGGAGCCTAGAGGTAATCAACTCCAGTGACTTTTTCTTCTGTGCAGTCACCATCTTCTTGCCTTAGGTGCGGGACAGCCCCCAACCAAGAGCAGTCGCCAAGATGGCCAAGGAGGGAGAAAGGACCTACTGTGCATTTTTAAGTTCTAATAATATATCCCCAAAGTGTAAAGAAAATTAAATCTGTACACATAGGAGACTGAGTGGTTGTTGGTATGAAAGTAACTGTTGATTTAAAAACATTAGCCACTTAAGTGTGATTTAATTTGCAAAAAAGATACATACCAGGTAAAAGACTCTTCTGTCCAAAGAGACAGCTTAAAATTAATTATAGTAGGTCCTTATGCACCCTTGTAACTAATCTGTGTAACAGGTTACTAAGGATATTTTAGCAATATTTGAAACACTAAAATTCAAGCACTCAAAATAATTATATCTCACAGTTTGTTATGAAAAGAATTGGCTTGTACTCAGCTGAAACTTAAACATGTAAGACTATAATCCTTAAATGGAGCAAGTTCATTTTATGCTTAATTTAGTATTTACTTCTAGTCTTTTGGAAAACATCTAGTTAATGAGAGTGAAGGACCACCAGAGGGAGTATGGGGTCTACACATTTGCTCTATCTGTTTTCTACTCTTGGTCTGGAAGAAAAACACTTTAAAAATAAGAGTAAGATTGTAATTCTCTAAAACAGGAAAAAGATAATGAAAGTTGGGGGTTGTAGCTGTTTAGAGCTGCAGTTGCTTTTGTAACAGTTAATCGAGGCTGTTTTCCTTGTTCTTTTAGAAAATGGTACAATTATTGGAAAAATGAAAATGATGTGTTTTCAGAGTGAATAATGGGTTAAGTAAATAATTACACATCTGTGAAAGTTAGGGAACATCCAAATGCTAAGAATGTTTTTTAAGATTAAAAATGCAGTACGTTAGAATTGTGTGTTCTTGAAGTTGCTCATTTTGACGGAGGAGGAATAAAAGATGAACAAAATCAAGCACCTTTAGAAGAGGGTTGCTTCCTCCTTTTATAGCTGCAGACCCTTCCTAAAGCAAGCAATGGTAAATTTCTAGATCCATTTGTAGCATTCTGCCTCCATCTTGGCAATTTATAAGTAATGTTAAACGAGGAGCCACTTCTAGTCCCCTGAAAATGATCATCTGATTAGCAAAAGCAGAGTTGGGAATTTCGAATTGATCTCTTCAAAAATCAGATTTGTGTGTATGTTCCTTAATGTTACTACCTCTGGAAATTAAAGAACCTCCTCTACTTTCAGCTGAAAATTACACAGTGGAATTTCAAAGTCAAAATGTGTTTGTCATAGACTTACTGCTGCAGTAAATTACTTTTTGGGGTGGAGAAAACATCCTAGAGATTGAATCCTTTCCAGCATAAATTCTCAATGAAGATGGAATGGTCTTTACCCATGTTAAGTATTAGCCAATGGATTATTTCCCTGTTTAACTTTTTTAAAAAGAAAAACAATAAGATAAAACTTGTAATTTTAAATATTTTGGGTTTTCCCCCTCACATAAAAGATTATTATATAGTGGAGGTAATATTTAATGTTTTGAAGTTCTAGTTTGGGGAGGGGATTTGTTATGAGAATGTATTTCATTGAAGCAGAACAGGGTAACTTACATGGAAAGAAATCTGTTTCTCTTTTGAATTATTCTTAGGTTAAAACATAATACTTAGAAAAATTAAACAGATAGCTTTCCCATCTTATATTTATTTTCACTATGAACTTTATATGTTTTTAAAAAATATCTCTGTTGGTTCCAGGTGGACCTCTCAGAATCTATTCATTTATATATATACACACACACACGTAGATAAAATATCTATATTTGTTGTATTTTATGTAACTATTTTTGCTATACGTTTATGTGCAATCAGTCCATCTGTCTATACTATATGACTTTACAGGCATATTTATATATGGGAACCCTCCCCTTTTTAAATGAAATCTTATTGCATTAAGGGTAATAAAGTACATGTTCACAAAAAGATTGATGTAAAATGTTCATAGCAGCTTTTTTTCATAATAGGAATGAACTACTGATTCGCACAACTTAAATGAATCTCAGAAATATTATTCGGAGCAAGAGAAGCCAGGCACAAGTATGTACCAAATGATGCCATTTGTGAAAAATATAAGAACAGGTAAAACTTTAGGTGTGGTGATAGAAATCAGGACAGTGGTTTCTGGGTAAGGGTTGTGGTTGACTGGAAAGGGGCAAAAGGGAACTTTCTAGGGAGATAGACGTATTCTGTAGCTTGATTTGGGTAATGCTAATTCAAGTATACACTTGTTGGGTAACTTTTTATTTTCATATAATTTTTAACTTACAGAAAAGTTGCAAGACCTAGTACAAGGAACATCCAGATTCACCAGTTGTTGGTGTATGCGCTTGTTCAAACTTACTGAACTGGCTACTTAAGATCTGGGCATTTTACGGTATGTAATTTTTACTTTAATGAGGGAAAGAGCTACAACAGTTTGTTGAAGAAGACAATGATCTTGCTGTCTGCAAAAAGTGAAATACCTCAATTCAGACTTCATCAGTGCTTTCGTAATGATGGAGAAAAAGAGAATCACTACAGTCTCTTTTGTCTTTACATGTATGTATTTGTGCTGCTTCTCTCCGAAGTGTCCTGATGACATATTTCGTTAGAAGAAATAAGGTTCTGAAAATGATTCAAGGCAGAACTGCTAGCAGGGAGACCCTGCTTGATTTTGTTTTTCTATGCACATCATCTAGGGAATGAGACTGGTAGCTAGCAATAGCTTTCTGGGAATTGAAGGTGGTGATTATTCCTGTTAGAAGAGTCGTACACCTATAGTGTGCTAGGTTTTGCACAGACATGTATAGTTTTTATTGTCTTGGAACTTACAGATGAAGAGGAGGCAAACAAATCTAGTCGTCATTTTTGGGTGGTGCTATTTATCATAGGGAGGAAAGATACGTGCTTGTAAACCATATATACTATTCTTGCTTATCAGTAAGTGGTGAATCTAAGCGGTCAATTTGTTTTCTATTAGTTGCAGTACTGTCATAGTCTCAGTAGAGTGATATGATTTAAATTACATTCATTTAAATCGTAACTTAAACTATGATCATTGTTAAAAACATTCAACTTTTCCCCTCTACTTACTCGTTTATATAATTTTAAATGTGTTGTTAATTTATGGATATTGGTTCTTCTTTTTTTTTTTTATATCTTTTCCTTTACTTAAAGAAGTTGTTTATTTGATTATTTACTAGAGTGGAAGATGTTTGAAATAATATGACCGCTAACCAGCATGTTCAACAAATTAATCATTGATATTGGGGATAAATGTTTATTTTGCCTTTACTAACCAAAACTGTACGTTTATATAGACTATACATTTTCTTCAACAAAATTATAAGTTCTTTGAAGAGAAAAATAACAAATGTCCAATGTCAAGTCACATGGGTAAAAGGATTTTTTCCATTTAATGAACATATTTATATTCCTCTAAAATGACACAGGATCTTTTCTCCCTTTCATACACATTAAATTTCATTGGTCTATTGAAAATGAATAAAACAGTATTTGATAAGTTTTTGTCTGTTAGAATTTTGTTTTGAGTTGTCAAGCCTTAATTACAGATAGAATTTTTAAGATATCTGGGGTGCCTCGGTGGCTCAGTTGGTCTTGATTTTTGGCTCAGGTCATAATCTCAGGGTGATGAAATCAAACCCCACCTTGGTCTTCTGCTGGGGTGGAGCCTGCTTGGGATTCTTTCTCTCCCTTTCCCCGCCCCTCCCCCACTCGTGCTCATGCTCTTGCCAAAAAAAAAAATTTTTTTTTTTTTTTAAAGATTTTATTTATTTATGTGACAGAGAGACAGCCAGCGAGAGAGGGAACACAGCAGGCGAGTGAGAGAGGAAGAAGCAGGCTCCTAGCGGAGGAGCCCGATGTGGGACTCGATCCCGGAACGCCGGGATCACGCCCTGAGCCGAAGGCAGACGCTTTAACGACTGCGCTACCCAGGCGCCCCCCCAAAAAAATTTTTTAATTAAAAAAAATTTTTTTTAAATATCTGTAGGTAGGCTTTTAAAATATTTTTTATTATGAAAGTTTTAAACTGCACAGAACTGGGGAGAATAGCATTATGAACTTCCGTATACCTATTCTTCAGATTTATTAATTATCAGCATTTTGGTTAATGTACTTTTAAGTTCTCACCACTATTGTAAAATGGTAGTATTGGTGCATCAGATTTTTTTCTCTCAGTTTTTTCCAGAAGTTTTTTTTACAAATAGAGAAACTTCAGAAGCACTGTGTTTTAGTTCAGAGACTTGACTTTGGACAAATAGTAATTATGAAACTGTTTTAATCCTTACCTTTTTCCTGTCAATTCATAGCCTGAGGAAAAAAATGAATGTTTTAGCTTTTCTGTTAGAACAAAGCAGTCCAAATATTCTGTATCTGTATGATAAGCATTATTCATCTGGAAGGTTAGGTTATCTTTAAAGTGTATTATCTGAGGAATGCTGTTGTTTTAAATGTTTTTCCATAACCTTCTCTTTCTCTAAAAACTTAATCGTTGCTCTGCTTTCTAGACCCCAAATCTGTATCTTCTGTCTAAACTTGAGGCCCAAATTTTCACCTATGTCTTGAAACTAAATATGTTTAAATACCATCTATGTAGCAGCTGCACGCCAACACTCCCTCCCCTCACCCCCAGCGAAAAAGCTCTTCCTAGTTTTCCTCTTCAGCTGTTAATAACTTGATTATTCTAGTTGGTCACTTTTAACTCTTACTTCCTAAGCTCATTGAGTCACTAAAACAGTTTGTTTCTAACCTTATAATGACTCTTTTTATCTTTTTGTCCTTTTCATTTTCAGTACAATAATCGGAATTTGGTTAACATGTTAAAGCAGGAGATTATCCCTAATCTATAATGAAGTTCATGTATCTGAAGAGTAAGCTATGTTCCTAAAGTAAACTAAGGCATTTTCTTCCTTTCCAGAGAAGGCTTCAGTCAGCCTTCTGTAGGCAAAGACATCATTTTTAAGGCCTAGGTGTTCACTGTATTTAAACTAAGGTTCTATATAAGACTTCAGAATTACTCGGCTCATATAACCTGCAGTATGATGGCTGGCAGAGCCTACAGTGTATCATGGACGGGCAGGGTGTAAGCAGCAGACTTCATCAGACCACAGAAATGGCCCAGGATGAGTTCCTTCCAGCCCAGGATATCTCGAAGTGCTTTGCTGTGGAGGAAATTCTCAGTGTACATAACACATTTTCAGGACTTCCTGGTGTTTTTAAGGCTAAAAGTACCATTCTATGGTTTACCTTAAGACTTATCCCTCATGCCATATTTCCTGGCCAAGATAGTTCCTGTCTAAAAGCCACCTTTGCTGAAAGTGACATGATGCTCTCATCATTTCTTTTCTTTACAGGCTCCTGGAATTGGCGTTTGTCAGAAATATAGGAGCCTGTGGGTGGTTAGGAGGATATAAAATAGAAACGGGAAAATAAGTTATATCCATTATGTTTCCCACTAGCTGTCATCTAGCCTCCAGGGGTCTTGGGCCTGATTCCTTTCCAGATGGATTGTAGTTTATCAACTTGGCTTGCTTTTGGTGAGCTTCCGGAGATCTTTTTTCTTTCTGCTCTTCTGGGAAATGTTTGACTCTCCTCCTGGTAAGAACCAGGACCCAATTTGAGATTACTGATTTTGGGAATAAAAGAATAAAATTCCATATTGCTTTACATAATCCAGAATATCTGGTTATTTTCTTCTAAGGGAATTAGGAATAATATGTGGATTCTGAGATGCTTATGCAGAAACTAATTTAATAGTTATTACAAGTGGAAAATGGAGGAGTAAAATACATTTCTAGAAGGCCTAGTCTGGTAGGAGTAGACATTGGGGTGAAATTCAGTAGCTATATGATCATCGGCAAATTAGAGTCAACCTTTCTGAGCCTTATTTTAATTGTAAAATGAGTAGGTTGGATTAGGTAGTATTTTAAAATTTCTCTGCAGCTCTGAAATTCTAAAATGAATGGTTTCTCAGAAAAAAACTCCTAATTTATATTCTGTTTCTAGTAAATGGTTTTTCAGTTGTTTTATATATTTTTTCTATTTCCTTTAGAGGTTAGGAAAAGGAACAAAGGAGTCAGATTTCCTAAAATTGATTAGATTTTAGTGTTATTTATCTATGTTTCTTCACTGAATTTATGCTGGACTCCTTTCCACCTTCTATTTGTGTCCATTTTCTTGCTTTTATTGCTTTTTTCCCCCTTAACAGTATGACTTTTATATCCTTCTTTTCATTGCTTTTTGCTACTGCTTTTTTTCTAGCTGTTCTTCCCTGCTCATATTTCATTATGGGCATGGACTTTATCAATATACCCTTGAGTCTGAGCTATCACTAAATTAAATTTAGGTATCCTAATGGTTGTTAGGATTAACGGGACCCTTCTACTCTACAATATAAAAGCTTAGAGAGAGGAGTCTGAGCATAAAGGGAGTGAGGGAGCCTGAAGGGAGAATGAGTGGTGTGGAAGAGAGTTTCCCAGG
The DNA here is from genome assembly GCF_023065955.2 of Ursus arctos. Taxonomy (NCBI): domain Eukaryota; kingdom Metazoa; phylum Chordata; class Mammalia; order Carnivora; family Ursidae; genus Ursus; species Ursus arctos. The sequence goes on along the minus strand of NW_026622997.1, from coordinate 30,773,208 downwards.
ATTATTCTGGTATTTTGATTTAAAATAAAAGTTAAAGTATTTAAGTCGGTGATGGTGACTCTGCCAGTGATAGGGTTTGGTCCCGAAGTCCTGCTGAACTACGTTTCCTGAGGGCAGCAGCTGCGCCTCTGGTACTGATTCCTGAGTGTTCAGGATCATGCTGCAGAGTGAGCACAAGCTGAACTCAGTTGAGGTTAGGACTGATTCTTCAAGGTGTTCTGTGGTAGACTGCAGATTAAGAGTGTGGTACAGACTCTTAAGTAAGACCGTCACTACCACTATGTGATACTGAACCACATATATAGCTTCTCTGAGCCTCGTTTCCTCACTGGCAGTATTGAGGAGGGGCGGTTGTGAGGATTAAATGAGACTACATATAAAGGCACTTAGCCCAGAGCCTGGTCCAGGTCTCCAGAAATACTAAATGTCATTATAGTTTCATTAATAAGCACTTTTATGTTTTAGATACTAGGTTCTCTTAGGTTCTAAGTAGTGTTGTTACAAAATAAATGAGATAAGAGCCTGTTCTTAGAAAAGATAGAATATGTGCACAGAAGAGTAATAACAACCTAGGTCCAATGGTAAGTGGTAAAGGAGTGGTTTACTTAAGGACCCAAGAGGCAGGAATAATTGCTAAGCAGCTGAGAACTTCAGAAAGGTGACAGAACTTGATCTGAGCTTTGAAGGACTAGTTAGCAGGTTAAGAAGACAGGCTCCTTAGAGCCAGACTGCCTGTGTCAGAATCCTAGCTCTGCTGCTGTGTAATCTTAAGCAAGTTACTTGACTTCCCTCCTAGGATTGTTGAGAGAATTAAATGAGCTGATACATGTCAAGTACTGAGAATGTGCTTCAAACATGGTTAGAGCATGATAAATTATTAGTGTAAGTTGAGAGAAGAGAGAATGCCTTTCAGAAAGAGCATTGAGTGGGGCCCCTGGATGGCTCAGCCGTTAAGCGTCTGCCTTCGGCTTAGGTCATGATCCCAGGGTCCTGGGATCGAGCCCCGCATTGGGCTCCCTGCTCGGCCAGGCCAGAAGCCTGCTTCTCCCTCTCCCACTCCCCTTGCTTGTGTTCCCTCTCTCGGTGTCTCTCTCTGTCAAATAAACAAATAAAATCTGAAAAAAAAAAAAGAAAGAGCATTGAGTGATAATGAAAGGGAAATATTCTCGGGTATTTGAAATGATGAACTCAGATTGGCTGAGGGGAGTAACCTGTGGGAAAATAGTTGGGTGATTATGTCGGGGCAGAATTATGAATGATCAAGCCAGGTATTATGAGATCTTTTCTGTATGTACTGAGGGAGCGTGGGGAGGATTTCTTGGGTTCTTTGTGAGGCATTCTTGTGTGTTATAGATAATGTTTCTAAGTCTGTATCTCTGGCATTTCTCACTTTCTTTTGTGATTTCAATATAACTGAAACTTGTATTCAAACTGACTCTGACAATGAAACTCATGATCTTCTATCCTGAACTATTTGTCCATTTCTTTTTTTTTTTTTTTAATATTTTATTTATTTATGTGACAGAGAGACAGCCAGCGAGAGAGGGAACACAAGCAGGGGGAGTGGGAGAGGGAGAAGCAGGCTCCCAGCGGAGGAGCCCGATGTGGGACTCGATCCCGGAACACCGGGATCACGCCCTGAGCCGAAGGCAGATGCTTAACGACTGCGCTACCCAGGCGCCCCTGTCCATTTCTTTTTATAAATATGAGTTTTTGACTTTTTTCTCTCCATATTCTAGTTGTTTACATTCTCCTTATTCCTTTTCTCCAGATTTTTCTCTCTGTCCTCAGAAACCCCAGGCTAGCTCCTAAATTGCTAAAGCCATCAAGTGAAAGAGCCAGGGAGACAGAGAGAGGAAGGGGGAAATAACCTCTAGTCCAGCCATCTTGCTTACAGATGAAGACGTTGAGGTCCAGAGGAAATAAAGTCGTATGTTCGAGATCCACAGCTAATGAGTGAGCAGGCCTGCACCTTTTTAGAGCTAAACTAGGGCTGTTTTTTACTGTCATGCCTACTGTGATTCTCAGCCATCTGGGTGGAAATTATAGTAGTACTACTGATAATTTTCTCTACTATTGCTATTAAAAACCAAGATAAAAAATAATTTTACCACCAGGAAAAATGTCATAGTAATTCACACTTTTAAATGACAAGCCCATGATTACATTTCTTGGATGAGCATTACTATTCTGTTTTTTTTTTTTTAAGCATTGCTATTCTTAAAGTAATTTTTGAAACCAAGACTCCAAAATCTGCCTTAAGAAGAAAAGGGTTTCTTTCTTTCACTTTTAGAGTTGTAAATTATAAATATAATAGTGTTATAATCATAAATACCATTCTCCAAAAAAAGTGGGCGTTTTGTTTGTTGCACTGATAAGATTAGCATGAAGAGGTGGGAGCTTTTGTGCTTTCACCTCACAGCCTCCAACCCTCTACTTCTATTACAGTAGTCTCTTAAGTTTACATCTTCTCTAGCCTCTTACACTTTATTTTGGTATATGCTACATATCATGGTGAGAAACTTATTTAAACATTGTTTCCTTCCACACTGTTATCCTATGTAGATGCAGTGTGGTGAAAGGTCTATAAAGCTCTAAGCTTAGTTTCTGGTCACTCTAGATGCTCAATAAATACTCCCTTTTTACAGAGTAGATAATTTTTTCTCATATATAAATAATGTCTGTTCCTAGCTATCAAATCAATCATTATATTACTGTTGTTGTATTTTTTTCCCCCTGAAAATGTATTGTTTTAACTTTGGCAAGATGGCCTTCCTGCATTTGGAAAATTTGCATGGTGTACAAATACTTTTTTAGTCACGTTAAGCATAAGTTTATCATGAAATCATTTTGCACCTGGTAATAATGTTCTGTATACTTTCCCATGATTACAGAAAGAAAAAGGCATGGGTTACATAAAGATGCCCCAGACCTCTGCTTATCCTGCTATTTTCCTCCAAAGAAAGTAGGCTTCTGGGCTAGATTCATTTTTACCAAAATATTAATTTTTCTTTATCATTTTCAAGTGCTGTGAAGTTGAATTGTATAATCCACAAGGGTATATAAAAGTTTTTTTCCATGTCCTCAAAGTTTTGTATCAGATCACTTAATTATATTTCCCGTGGTTTGGTTTCTTTTTTCCTGTCATCATTTTTTTGAAGGGAGAAGGGATTTTTTTTTTTCCTCTGTCTTATGATCTGCAACTTGTTTTGTATTTGGAGGATTCTTTAGGTAGAAGCCCTGCACTTCTTAATACATTGAGAAAGAAAGAGACTGTTGGTTATGTAACTTTCATTCTTATATCAGTAATATGATTTATATTTCCATTTTTATAAATTATTAAATTCCTGTTATTGCTGTGTTAACTGTCATGTACCACTTATATGCACTGTAGTTATGTTTGGTCATATTAAGTTCATCCACTGTTGTCAAAAGTGGAAATACCATGGCTGGGGTGTGTTTATGTATTGCCTCTAGAGTTGTAGCCATTGACGAACAGGAAACTGAAAGCTAAAAGTTCAGGAAATGTATTGAGACTTTGTGGAAAAAATATATATGATACTTAACTGCTGAAATCCATGGACATTTGAAGACTGAAACACTTATATATGAGTTTAGTTAGAGGTGAATATTGTGGATTCTTAGAACAATGCTGTCAGATGCTTAAATATGGTAATAAATGCAGTGTGTGCATTGTAGGCCAGGAGAGTTGTGCAATGCTAGAGAAAAATGCAACAGATTACTATATGTGTTCAGCTATACGCTTTCAAGAAATAAAACAGCTGGCACATCCGTCAGATTCTCCAAGGATGTCATATTTTCAGAGACTTGCAGTTTTGGTTTTAGTTTAGTTTTTGGTAAGGGGAGGTCTCTGTGTTATAAGGTACCCCATTTTACTCTTAGGAAGTTCTGATGGCTTAAGTTTTATTTTCTCATTTTGAATTGAACTTTGCGTATAATTTATTAATATATTCTGTAGTTTTCTTATTGTTGAAAATAAAATTGATCAAAATTACTTAAAAAGTTAAAAGTATGCAAGGTTTTTTTTCTTCAGGTATTGTGGCATTTTAGGTGCCTCATAAAATACTATGCATAGGAACCTTTATTTTTGAACTTATTTTTTAAATTTTTGTCAGAGGAGATGTGATCAATGTATATGCCTGGTGACCTGAATTTTCTCTTACTATACTTACCTATTTTAACAAGATGTGATTTATATGGATTCAACATTCTTACTCTTTGAGACAAGTAGGAAGTTTTAAATCTTAGAAATGGGAATTTTTCGAACGTTGTATTTTTGTTGCTGTTCTGTTGTGTATTTCAACAAAGGAGGTGACTAATGACTATTTCACTGCCACATTAAATGAGAATTCTATTTATTACAATGTTCTTTTTAGGAATTTTAGCTGCACTATATGTCTATGATTGTGAT